>NC_134812.1:43868339-43893339 GCF_046742065.1 Oratosquilla oratoria
CATATACATATACATATACCATACATATACCAAAGGCTTTTTTTCCCTTATAAGGGAGGCAGCTAAAAGACAAAGGCATAGAAATCACACACACCCATTCCATCGTCTGCATACTCCACTCCGCTCTACCCTCTTCCATCCCTCCTGGATGACTCGTCAATCCGGCATCTTGTCCACTTCCCTGGGTCAGAAGTAGTGTCGCAATACACAGCGCATCAATAGGAAAGCCGTTTCATTAATTCGTCGACCACCTCTCCGTCCCTTCATGCAGAAAAGGAGAAGACGGGGAGAAATATCTTCGGGCTGCGTCAATTTATTTTTCATACATACTCCCTCACTCCCCATCCCCCACCCACTTCATCCATACACAACCGTTCTCCATTCACCCCCATCATCTGTCCTCTCCTGCCCTTGCTCAACAGATATTCCCCTCTTTCCCAATGCCCTTTTACCTCATTTATCTATCTCATTCTTAATCACTCCTTCCACCTCTACCGTTTACACCTCTTTTACTAATCTTTCTTCACTAATGTTTCCAAACTACCCCAATACTCTTTCATCAACTTTATCTCCCAACTCCCTTTCCACCCCTGCTCCCCTCCTCACCTCCTCATTTCTCACTCTATCCAGCCTAGTAACCTGTATCATACTTCTCAGCCATTTGATCGCAAACACATTCAACCTCCTCCTCTCTTCCTCTCTTATGTTCCATATTTCTTTCGCACACCTTCCCAAACTGTGTCACTAGCTTCCTGAAACCTTCCTCTGATCCTGCTACAAGCGCAGTGACGTCTGTAAACAACAACTGGCTTATCTCCCACTTTTCTCCATTTTCTTAAACCGTCTCCAATCCCTGACCCTCTACCTCTGCATTCGCCTCTCACCCCCCCCCCATCCATATATAAATTGAACAGCCAGGGCGACATAACACATCCCTGGCGAAGTCCCACCGTTACCTCAAACCACTCACTCTCTCCATTTCTAATCCTAACACAAGCTCTACTACTCTCGTAAAAATTCTTGACTGCTCTTAACAGCTTTACTTCTACCCCATATATCTGCAAAATCTCCCGCAATGCCTTCCTGTCTACCCTGTCATAAGCCTTTTCCAGATCCGTAAAAGCTCATATATATATATATATATATATATATATATATATATATATATATATATATATATATATTCTGTTAAAAACGACAGCAAAAGAATTATTGATTAGTTTTTTCCGTGAGCTCTCAAGCTTGCGAAAAGTAGATTTTTGGTAGGGGGAAAGGGAGTAAATCAGATTTCCAAAATTCATAGGAAACACAAAAGTTATAATAGACACAAAAGTATAGTACACAATAAACACAATACAAGAAATTAATACAAGAAATACAGCAAAAAACAAAATACAAGCACAACAAAATAGTTATCAAGACGTTTCGCAGATCTTTCTGCATCCTCAGTTGAAGTGAAAAGAAAGGGAAAGGGAGCATATTTTAAATGAAATGGGAAGCACGGGGAGAAGTCACCGTGTTGCAACTGGGGGAAGTCACACGCAGGACCACAAACACTGGGAGAGATCACAAGTTGGCGGAAATGGTACTCGGGGAGGTCACTCCCGGGTTCGGCGCCAATCTGCTTCTCAGTCTTTGGGAACGACGTATGGTAGGAAGTTCTTCCCTTTCGCGGGGAATGGGGAGCCTCTGGGAAGGAGAGCCCGATGTCTTGGGATTGTCCATCTGGCTCCTCCGAACAGGTTTCATGCTAGGGAGGAGGGCGAAATCATTTACCTGCCTATTAATGGCAGGTTGCAGCTCCTTTATCCATATGGCTTCCAAGATAGCCAAGCGCTGAGGGTCCTCTTCTTTTGCCACAACTTCGGTGTTTTTTACCATAGTCTCCCTATCGAGGTGGCGTCGATGCTGGGTCCAGTGGTGTTGCTTGGGTCCTCCGTGTTGCAAGTGCATGGTGATTCTTCTAGATAATGTGGTGGTCGTCCTTCCCACGTAGACAGAAAGGGGCGTGCAGTCCTCCTCTGGGCATGTGTATTTATATACTACGTGGGATTGACGAACCTCCTGGGGTTCTGGAGCGGGGTTGTTCCTTAAAAGTAGAGAAGAGGTCTTTCTACTTTTGTAAAAGATTGTGAAGGACAATTTATCACTTTCTTTTTTGGGGACAACATTTCTATAGATTATGTCCTTTATAATCTTTTCATCCTCCTTGTATTTGGTAGACATGCAAGCTTTGTAGAACACCTTAATTGCGGTCCCTTCGTGTCCTACTGTAGTCGGTCGTGTTTGTTTATACCAATTGTCGATCACTCTGCGAAGATTGGCTTGGACCTCGTGATTCGTGTAACCATTGTTGATAAGGAGTTGGTGGACCCGATCAAACTCTTTTTGAGTGTCACTCCAAGAAGAACAGTGGCTGAGGGCTCTTCTGAAAAAGGCGCTAATGGTGGCGTCTTTGTACCTCTGAGGACACTCGCTCTCTCCATTCATGCACAGTCCGGGATTGGTTTCTTTGACGTAGACACTATAAGAAAAAGAAGGACAATTAGTCTGCTTGAGTAGGACGTCCAGGAAGGGGAGGGAACCCCCTTCACTGTGCTCTACGGTGAAGTTAAGTCCCGACACCTCCATGAACTTCCCCCTCAATTGATCAATTTCAGAAAGGGAGTCAGTTTTTACAAATATATCATCTATATATCTGCAATAAAGGCTAGGTTTTTCAATTTGACTAAAAATAAATTCCTCTACAGTTCCCATGAAAAAATTGGCAAACAGAACACCAAGGGGGGATCCCATGGCAACTCCATCAATTTGGCGGTAGAGTGTCCCACGGGGAGAGCGGAAAGGGGCTTCTTTGGTGCAAAATTGAAGCAGGGTCCGTAGGTGTTCTTCAAGTATGTTAAGTCCGGGGGCTGGTCCGCTTCTGTAAACTTTGTCGCATATGAAATCTATCGTTCTATCCACAGGGACATTGGTGAACAGAGATTCAGCATCCAGCGAAGCTATGAATCCCTGGCTGGGAGCGTCTTTCACCAGTTCTATGAACTGGTGAGAAGATGCCAGGCTGAATCTGCTGGGGACAAAAGGGGTTAAAAGTTCATTAAGTTTTTTCGCTAACTGATATGTAGGAGTAGGTATCTGGCTGATAATGGGTCTAAGAGGGTTGTTGGGTTTATGCGTCTTAACATTGCCATAACAATAACCAGGTTTATACTCGCCGGACAATTTACAGAATTTTATACCACCTGCAACCGCGTTGTTGACATCTATGATCTTGTTGACCTTCGAGGTAAGTTCCGGGATAGGGTTCTTCTGGATGGGCTGGAACTTAGTCCTATCCTCTAGAATGGAGTCAATTTTCTCCAGGTATTCGGAGGTAGAAATGAGAACGAATATTGATGCCTTGTCAGCACGTCTTATGGTTACTTCTCGGTTGTTTCGTAGTCGTTGGGCGGCTTCAAAATGTCTCCTCTGTAAAACAGAACTAGTAAAGGTTCCACGCTGCTTGCCGGCTTCAGCAACAAGCTCAGGCTGCAAGCGTTGGCTAACATCTAAAATACCCTCCTTAGCGAGTTTGAGGATGCTTTCTATGAGGACCTCTATTTCAACTCTCTTTTGGTGTGGCCTAGGTTTGGAGAGGACATGACAGTTTAGTCCCATGTCGAGGAGCTCTTTTTGATCAGAGTCAAGATCAATGTTGGTTAGGTTGACGTAGCTCTCCAAAGGCTGAGGGACTTTTATTTGTCCACCATTCATGGTGCTTAGTTTCCGTATCCGTGTTGCTTGGGTCCTCCGTGTTGCAAGTGCATGGTGATTCTCGAAGGTCAACAAGATCATAGATGTCAACAACGCGGTTGCAGGTGGTATAAAATTCTGTAAATTGTCCGGCGAGTATAAACCTGGTTATTGTTATGGCAATGTTAAGACGCATAAACCCAACAACCCTCTTAGACCCATTATCAGCCAGATACCTACTCCTACATATCAGTTAGCGAAAAAACTTAATGAACTTTTAACCCCTTTTGTCCCCAGCAGATTCAGCCTGGCATCTTCTCACCAGTTCATAGAACTGGTGAAAGACGCTCCCAGCCAGGGATTCATAGCTTCGCTGGATGCTGAATCTCTGTTCACCAATGTCCCTGTGGATAGAACGATAGATTTCATATGCGACAAAGTTTACAGAAGCGGACCAGCCCCCGGACTTAACATACTTGAAGAACACCTACGGACCCTGCTTCAATTTTGCACCAAAGAAGCCCCTTTCCGCTCTCCCCGTGGGACACTCTAACCGCCAAATTGATGGAGTTGCCATGGGATCCCCCCTTGGTGTTCTGTTTGCCAATTTTTTCATGGGAACTGTAGAGGAATTTATTTTAGTCAAATTGAAAAACCTAGCCTTTATTGCAGATATATAGATGATATATTTGTAAAAACTGACTCCCTTTCTGAAATTGATCAATTGGGGAAGTTCATGGAGGTGTCGGGACTTAACTTCACCGTAGAGCACAGTGAAGGGGGTTCCCTCCCCTTCCTGGACGTCCTACTCAAGCAGACTAATTGTCCTTCTTTTTCTTATAGTGTCTACGTCAAAGAAACCAATCCCGGACTGTGCATGAATGGAGAGAGCGAGTGTCCTCAGAGGTACAAAGACGCCACCATTAGCGCCTTTTTCAGAAGAGCCCTCAGCCACTGTTCTTCTTGGAGTGACACTCAAAAAGAGTTTGATCGGGTCCACCAACTCCTTATCAACAATGGTTACACGAATCACGAGGTCCAAGCCAATCTTCGCAGAGTGATCGACAATTGGTATAAACAAACACGACCGACTACAGTAGGACACGAAGGGACCGCAATTAAGGTGTTCTACAAAGCTTGCATGTCTACCAAATACAAGGAGGATGAAAAGATTATAAAGGACATAATCTATAGAAATGTTGTCCCCAAAAAAGAAAGTGATAAATTGTCCTTCACAATCTTTTACAAAAGTAGAAAGACCTCTTCTCTACTTTTAAGGAACAACCCCGCTCCAGAACCCCAGGAGGTTCGTCAATCCCACGTAGTATATAAATACACATGCCCAGAGGAGGACTGCACGCCCCTTTCTGTCTACGTGGGAAGGACGACCACCACATTATCTAGAAGAATCACCATGCACTTGCAACACGGAGGACCCAAGCAACACCACTGGACCCAGCATCGACGCCACCTCGATAGGGAGACTATGGTAAAAAACACCGAAGTTGTGGCAAAAGAAGAGGACCCTCAGCGCTTGGCTATCTTGGAAGCCATATGGATAAAGGAGCTGCAACCTGCCATTAATAGGCAGGTAAATGATTTCGCCCTCCTCCCTAGCATGAAACCTGTTCGGAGGAGCCAGATGGACAATCCCAAGACATCGGGCTCTCCTTCCCAGAGGCTCCCCATTCCCCGCGAAAGGGAAGAACTTCCTACCATACGTCGTTCCCAAAGACTGAGAAGCAGATTGGCGCCGAACCCGGGAGTGACCTCCCCGAGTACCATTTCCGCCAACTTGTGATCTCTCCCAGTGTTTGTGGTCCTGCGTGTGACTTCCCCCAGTTGCAACACGGTGACTTCTCCCCGTGCTTCCCATTTCATTTAAAATATGCTCCCTTTCCCTTTCTTTTCACTTCAACTGAGGATGCAGAAAGATCTGCGAAACGTCTTGATAACTATTTTGTTGTGCTTGTATTTTGTTTTTTGCTGTATTTCTTGTATTAATTTCTTGTATTGTGTTTATTGTGTACTATACTTTTGTGTCTATTATAACTTTTGTGTTTCCTATGAATTTTGGAAATCTGATTTACTCCCTTTCCCCCTACCAAAAATCTACTTTTCGCAAGCTTGAGAGCTCACGGAAAAAACTAATCAATAATTCTTTTGCTGTCGTTTTTAACAGAATATGTCTCAGAGAGAATCTCCTGCCACGCTTCACCAATATATATATATATATATATATATATATATATATATGTATATATATATATATTGTTGAGACATTCTGACAGATTGACAGGAAACACAGGAGTGTTAGTCTTGAGTTTATTCCTGACTAGTTTCGCAAGTATGCTTTGAAAAAGCATACCTGCGAAACTAGTCAGGAATAAGCTTAAGACTAAGACTTCTTTGTTTTCTTCTCCACTTACACACACACACACACACACACACACACACACACACACACACACACACACACACACACACACACACACACACACACACACACACACACACACACACACACACACACACACACACACACACACACACACACACACACCACACACACACGCACACACGCACACACACACACACACGCACATACACACACACACACACACACACACGCACACACACACACACACGCACACACACACACACATATATATATATATAGTGTAAATATACATGTATATATGTATATATATATATATATATATATATATATATATATATCTATATATATTTCAATACGCCACCTGGGGTATTGGGTGCATGTTTTTGTGAGTTTAAAAGCTGCTCAATAGCCTGCAGCTGATACCTTATTGTCTATATGGGGCACCTCTACGGATCATAGCCATACATTATTTTGTCTGTAATAGAGGAAATCTCTATTCATAGAGAAATAATGATATTTTAATATACTGCGACTGTCCCTCCGTTATGCTGTCCCCCAGACTCTTAATACTGCCCTGTACCACTTCTCTGAATATTCATTTTTTTTTTTTCGACCTCTGTGGTAAGGGAGAAGAATACTACCACTAAGGGTTCCCATTTGAGTCGTAAAAGGCGACAAAAATGGGCGGAGAAAGACTAGGTATCCTAATCTGTAGCGCCAAAGGGAGTATTCCTGAAAAAAAGGCCTAAGAGGGTCTGCGAGGAGTTTTCCTGTCAGAAACCTAAAGTTTGGGTCTTATGTAACTGGATAGGGTAGAGATGAAAGTAAAATGGAAGAGATAGGCAGTATGGTTATGCTGTCCCCCAGACTCTTAATACTGCCCTGTACCACTTCTCTGAATATTCATTTTTTTTTTCGACCTCTGTGGTAAGGGAGAAGAATACTACCACTAAGGGTTCCCATTTGAGTCGTAAAAGATAAATATATTGGCATTGAGGGAAAATAAGTTGAAAGGAAGGTGCGATTTAAAGTTTGGAAGTGTAGTTGCGAGGGTTTCAGGAGTGAAGAAAGGACGAGGAAGTGAAGGTGTGGCTGTACTAGTAAGTGAAGAGATAGGTAAACGTGTGGTGGAGTAGAAGGAGTTTTTTTAAGGTTAGTGTGGATTGAAGTGAAACTGGTATTGGGGATTTATCTTATTTATTTATCTATTTATTTATTTATTTATTTATTTATTTATTTATTTATTTATTTATTTATCTATTTATTTATTTATTTATCTATTTATTTTTGTAAGTGTAAATGGCCTGGTAATGAAAAGAGGGTAAAGGGAAGGGAGGCTTTTTGAAGAAAGTCAAGCATAAGTACACATGAGAAAAGATTGTAGGTGGAAGGGTGGTAGATAGGCCTTTAATGGACCATATAGTAGTAATCAGGAAAAGAGTAGGAAATAATTTGGATGCACATATTCTAAGGGGAGAGAGTAGGGGAATATCAGAAAAAAAAATGGTGGAAGATAGGTTGAGAGTGGAGGATAGATGGACAAAGAAGAAAAGGACAAAAGGTAGGAAGGTGCTTAGAGTAAACTACTTAGATGAAAAAGAAAAGGAGAAGGAGTACAAGAAGAAGCTGCGAGAGGAGTGGGAGTGGGTGAAGGATAAAGTAGAACTATGAATGGAGTAGAAATGGGGATGGTTCAAGGAAGGAATCACAAGGCAATCAAATTTGGTGTGTGAAACAAGGTGGATGGCAGGAAATAGAAGAAAGATTAGTGAATGATGGTATATTGAAGTAAAGAAGGTCGTAGAAGAGCAGAAATGAGCATTCACAGACTATTTATAAAATAGGACGAGAGAATCGTATGAGAGGTACAAAGAAAAGAGAAACAAAGCATAAGATAAAGGAGGCAAAGTGGAGAGAACATGTGAAATGGGGTATGAGTGTGATAGGAAATTTTGAAAGTAATACAAAGAATGTTTTAGAAGGAAATTAGGAAAGGAAGCGTAATCGAACCAAGTAGAGAAGAAAAGGTTAAAGGTGTAGATGAAGATATTATAATGGAAGAGACGGCATTAAGAGGAAGACGGGCAGAGTACTTTAGGGAGTTGGTAAATGTAAAGGAAGATAGGGAGGGAAAGGTAGTTGCAATGGGAAGCACTAAGAAAATGACAGTGATGAATGAGGAAAATAGAGGGGAAATAGGGAAAGCTATGTTGAAAACAGTTATCAAAATAATGAGAGCAGGCAAGGCACCTGGGTTCGATGGATGTCATGCGCAGTGCGTAAAGAAAGGAGATATAGTGATGGTGACTAGCTGGTGAGGTTGTTTAGTGTTTGTCTAAAAAAGGGTAGAGTACTAAAGCACTGGAGGAGTGCCTGTATAGTTCCACTTTACAAGAGAAAAGGGGAAAACTGTGATTGTAGTATTTTCTGTGGAATCAGCTTGTTGAGTGGCATTGAAAAGGCTTGTGGGAGGGTCTTGACTGAGAGGATTAGGAGAGGAATAGGGGGAATAATTGGTGAAGAACAGTGTGGGTTTAGGACAAATAGGGGTTGCGTGAATCAGATTTTTGTGGTTAGGCAGATATGTCAAATGCTTTAAGCAAAGGTAAAGATGCTTTTTTGACCTTTATGGATTTGGAAAAGTTTTATGACAGGGTGGACGGAAAGGCACGGTGGAAGGAATTATAGATATATAGGTTAGCAAGAAAGCTGTTAAGAGCAGTCAAGAGTTTTTAAGAGTGTAGTAGAGCTTGTGTTAGAATAAAAATGGAGAGAGTGAGTGGTTTGAGGTAAAAGTGGGAGTTCGCCAGGGATGTGTTATGTCGCCTTGCCTGTAGAATCTATGCATGGATGGGGTGGTGCGAGAAGTAAACATATGGGTAATGGGCTGCGCTTGTAACAGGATCAGAGGAGGGGTTGAGGAAGTTAGTGACAGAGTTAGGGAAGTTGTGCCAAAGAAGGAAGTTGAAGATAAGTATTGGTGATGAGATGTACAGTACAAGAGGAGAATATGTTAACAAACTGGAAGTGAGTATTAAGGGAAAGAGGCTAGAGGAAATGGATAGCTTTAGATACTTGGATGCGAATGTGGCAGAAAGGTAGAAGATGAGGTGGAGGTAGAACGTAGATAAAAAGGAGCAACTATATGCCTCTGTGGATTAAAAAGTTTAATGACAAGCATTTGGGAATGGATGTTAATAAGAGACTGTATGAAGGAGTAATTGTGCCGACAGCACTGTATGGGTAAAAGCATTGAACGTAAGAGACGAAGAGAGGAGAAGTTTAAATATGTTTGGGATGAAATGCCTGAGAAGTATGATAGTACTTGGCAGGACAGTATGAGAAACGAGGAGGGAGGAGAGCGATGGTGAAAAGAGATTTTGGAGATAGGGTTGATAAAAGAGTATTGGATGGTTTGGAGGAAGAGTGGAGGAAGGTTAGTAATAAAAGTGTTGAATGCAGAGGTGGAAGGATTGAATATGAGGGGGCGACCATGGACGAGGTAGTTGGATGGGGTAAAAGAGGAACTAGGACAGAGGGGGGTGTCTATTGGGGAAGGGAGTAGACAGAAGATAGAAGGGACTGCAAAATGGTTGTGTATCGATGATGTTGTGATGCAGAAGGGAGTGGTTGTGGGATGGGGTTGAGGGAGTATGTGTGAATGATATTTTGACGCAGCACAAAAGGATTTCTCCCTGTCTTCTCTTTTTCTCCATGAGGGGTTTGAGAGGGGGTTTGAGAAGGGGATTAAATGAAGCGACCTTGCTGTGGATGTGCTGTGTCTTACGGTAGTCGAGATGCAGGGATGACCCGTCATCCAGGAGGAGCCAAGATAAGAGGGAAGGTGGTGGGTGAGTGGGAATGAAGTATGTGGGGATGGAATTAGTGTGAGTGGATTTTATACTTTTTTTTGTGTGTGTGTGTGTGTGTGTGTGTGTGTGTGTGTGTGTGTGTGTGTGTGTGTGTGTGTGTGTGTGTGTGTGTGTGTGTGTGTGTGTGTGTGTGTGTGTGTGTGTGTGTGTGTGTGTGTGTGTGTGTGTGTGTGTGTGTGTGTGTGTATGTGTGTGTGTGCATGTATATATGTATAGGCATATATCACCGGTGAAAAACGTAGTAACACATTTGTAAATCCCCTCTGACAACACAGTCGGAAAAAAAAGAGTTGAAGAACCGCAATCCTCTTCAATAGTACAAAGTGGGAGGGGGATGCTATCTTAAATAGCAACCTCTTACAAAGAAAAAGGAACTAGGGAAGGAGTAAATATCACTACCCTCACTCTCCAGTGACCTGAGAATGACAAGAGGTCGGATCAGGAGGAGAGGTAGGATACATATCTTCAATTTGTTTTGTAACGAATAAACCTGATATTATGTCTGGGGTCCATTGAACCTTCGAAATATTTATAATTTGCAGATAGTCTATTAAAGTGGATTCTACCATATTCCTTCTGAACCCACAACCAAATTTGTGAATAAGTTCAGATTTGTCCCAATCCATCAAGTGATTTAATTTATTCACGTTATGGAACACGGCTGAACTTTCTTGACCATACCTGTTTGACCTTTTATACTTATTCAACCTTGTCCTTAGGTGTCTCCCCGTCTGACCGATGTATTCTAGGTTACAATCTTTACACGGAAGAGAGTAACCTCTTGGGATATGATCTATGAACCTATGATAACCATTTTTTTTTTTTTAATAACAGTACTCGGGTAATTATGAATTAAATTTACCTTATTTTTAGGAAGGAATTTGGACATATGGCTAAAGGAGTCTGAAAATGGAATAACCTGGGGATTTTGTAACACTTTTGGTTATGTAGAAGTGGGATTGAAAAATCTGGTTCTGGCTTGGCTGAGGGGTTTATCCAGGAACCAATGAGGGTAAGGTAATCTTATTAATTGGGACCTGATGGAGAGTAACTCATGTTCTAAAAATTGGGGGCTACATATCCTAAACGTTTGAAGGAAAAAAAACAACAAAAGTTACATTCCCTTTAATGTGATCTGGGTGGTGACTAGAAAAGTGAAGGTAACTTCTTGAATGGGTGTTCTTTCTAAAACAGTAAAAGCAAGCTTATTCCCATTTCTTGCTATTAGAAAATCTAAAAAGGGAATTTTACTATATTTTTTCCCATTCCACTTTGAAATTTATATTGGTAGCTGATTAAGTTTTTCTTGAAAAAACATCAAAGGGTGAAAATATCATCAACATATCTGAACCAAATCATACCTTAGGGTTTTATCGTTGGAAAAAAACAATCTCGAAATATTCCATTATAGATTGGACAGAACAGGAAAAGTATTAGAACCCATGCTACAGCCCAAATTTTGTCTAAAAATTAAAAATTAAAAAAAAAAAAGTTGAAATAGAAGTGCGTACAAGCAAGATGATTTTAGAAACCGGAAGTGGGAATTTGCCTTGGAATGCTTGTACCTTGGTTTCTAGAAAGAACAAATCATCACCAACACAAATGTTTGTAAATAAAGAAACAATTTTAAAACTTAATAAACTACGGCCTTAGATATTGATAATCTTGATTTTCTAGATTAAATCTTCTGAATGTTTTATATGTGAGTTGGAAAATTTTCCCACAAAAGGTGATAACAAACCCGCAAGCCATTTGGAAAGTTTGCTAGTGAATGAACCCCTGTTAGAGATGATGGGCCTTAATGGGGCACCTTCTTTATGTAACTTAGTGAGGCCATAAAAATAATTCAGCTTGGGAGTGGAAACTTTAAGTTTGGAGACGTATTCGCTAGTGGTGATCTTACTTGTCTATTAAAAGAAGCGAACATGTCTTTTATGGGGTTTTCAGTAAGTTTTTCATAGGTATTGTTATAATTCAGAAGAATCATGGCTTTATCCACGTTCAAATCTAGGTATAAAATAACTACTTTGCCCCTTTTATCTCCCTTAGTGATGATGATATTACTATTTTTTTTTTAGATCTTCCATTCCCTGTTGAAAACATTTGAGTAAGCCATTATTATCTTTAAAGTGTATCATAATTGTTATAGGCCAGGAACTTATCAATACTATCAAAATCATAATTAGAAGTGTTAAGTTTCGGTTTGAATTTTGCCTTAAAACCTGAAAAATAATAATAATAATAATAATGTCATGGACTTCCTTGTAGGTTTTGACAAGTTTCTGGCCCATAACAATTAAGATACATATTCATTATGGCTCAAAGCCGTACTTTTCAATAGTATCTCTGATTGCTTATATACATACATACATATATATATATATATATATATATATATATATATACATATATATACATATATATATACATATTTATATATACATATACATATATATATATATATGTATATATATTTATATATATACATATTTGTTGAAGTCTACAGCAGTAGTAGCATTGTTCAACTTGTAAGAAGTACTCTCGATATTTCGAATGAGAGAGCGGAGGTTGGAGGTCAGGGTATTGATAGAATCTCCAAGGTACATGGTGTTTACTCTAGACGTCTTTCGACCCAATCAGAGGTCATCTTCAGGAGTTACAATATACACTGTGAAAACAGGAATGACATACGAGGTGTGGCGGGGGAGATTTTGTACCCGCGAAGAAACACTGGGACAGGAAGTCATATGAGGTGTGGCGGGGGAGATGTCGTGTGGCGGGGGAGATGTCGTGTCCGCCTAGCTACCCACGGAGTGCCGACGGGTTCCCTGTAGGTTGCTGGTTGGGCTTCCTCATTGATGGGAGTGAAACTTCAGGCTGTAGCTGGATATTGATGGAGGGTTGATCCAGACGAATAAAAATTGATTCAGCCATCCTTAATCTCCTTCTGTCTTGTTCACGATACAGTATTGTTGTTTGTGTTTCTAGTTGTTGCCTGGTGAGGGAGTGTCCATGTGTGTTACTAGTGTGACGGAGTATTGCTCCATCCTGTAAATGTGCCGTCATCCTTTTTGACAAGGTGGTAGTGGTTGAACCTATATACCGTGAATTGAGGCGACTGCAGTCACCAAAGTTGCAATGGAATTGGTATATAAGATTCACCTCTTGTAAAGGCCTTGTCTGTGGGAGGCAACTATTTTTCATGATGAGGCTTGATGTTCTTTTTGTTTTGTAAAAAATGATGAGCTTCAGGATGGCATGGGGGTCTGTAGGGATGACATGTATGTTGATGATCTTTCTTAAAGCCTTTTCGTCTTCTTTATGTGCGGAAGACATGAAGTTTTTATAGAAGAGGGAAATATGACAAGGTTTTTCTGTTGTAGAGGGGGCTTGTGTCACGAAACTGTCTAGATGTCGCTTTATTGTCTCATCAACCAATTGTTTTGAGTAACCATTATTGGCAAGGAGTTGTGAGACTCTCTGCAATTCAGCATGGGTGGAAGTCCAAGTAGAAGAATGTGTGAGGGCTCTTTTAACAAAGGAATTTATCACACTCCTGCGGTATTTCTCTGGGCACTCGCTAGCACCGTTGAGACAAAAACCCAGGTTTGTAGCCTTCACATATACTTCGGTGGAGAAAGAGTGAGGGCCTCGGTGAACTAAAACGTCCAAAAAGGGGAGTTTATAATTGGCTTTGATTTCATGGGTGAAGTCAAGGGAGGAATGACGTTTAAAGGTGCTCACGATTTGTAAAATACTGTTTTCATTTTCTGCACTAATGAAAACATCGTCTACGTACCTTACATATACAGATGGTAGAAGTTCGGGGTGATGCAGAAATATTCTCCTTTCTATGGTGCCCATATAAAAATTAGCGAAGAGGACGCCTAAGGGGGACCCCATGGCAACACCATCAATTTGGACATACATATTACCATCAGGTCCATAAAACGGGGCTTCTTTGGTACACGCGCGAAGGAGACAGCGTAGTGTGTTTTCAGGTATCGCCAAGGGGGTGTCTCCTGCTTCTCTGTAAATATTTTCTTAGTGTATATTCTGAGGAAGTCCTTTAAGGACGAAACGTTAATAATGAAATTCCTCCTTTTTTTTTCTTTTTTTTTGGCGTTGACCTCACCACCTTTTCCACTCATTCTGTTATACATATTTCATATATATATATACATATTATATATATATATATATATAAATATATATCTAAGTCTAAATAAAAATATTCTTCTAAAAAAAACGCTGTGGAAGTCGGGAACAGATGGTATTACGGTGACACTTTGTCCTAAAAATATTCTTGAAAAAGGGCTTGGGTAAGTTGAGGTCAAGTGGTATTCTTCTTCTTCTTCTTCTTCTTCTTCTTCTTCTTCTTCTTCTTCTTCTTCTTCTTCTTCTTCTTCTTCTTCTTCTTCTTCTTCTTCTTCTTCTTCTTCTTCTTCTTCTTCTTCTTCTTCTTCTTCTTCTTCTTCTTTTTCTTCTTCTTCTTCGCGTTCCTCTTCTTCTTCTTCTTCTTCTTCTTCTTCTTCTTCTTCTTCTTCTTCTTCTTCTTCTTCTTCTTCTTCTTCTTCTTCTTCTTCTTCTTCTTCTTCTTCTCGTTCTTCTTCTTCTTCTTCTTCTTCTTCTTCTTCTTCTTCTTCTTCTTCTTCTTCTTCTTCTTCGCGTACTTCTTCTTCGCATTTTTCTTCTTCTT
Organism: Oratosquilla oratoria; assembly: GCF_046742065.1. Taxonomy (NCBI): domain Eukaryota; kingdom Metazoa; phylum Arthropoda; class Malacostraca; order Stomatopoda; family Squillidae; genus Oratosquilla; species Oratosquilla oratoria. The sequence goes on from NC_134812.1 coordinate 43,883,047, forward strand.
CTTCTTCTTCTTCTTCTTCTTCTTCTTCTTCTTCTTCTTCTTCTTCTTCTTCTTCTTCTTCTTCTTCTTCTTCTTCTTCTTCTTCTTCTTCTTCTTCTTCTTCTTCTTCTTCGCGTTCTTCTTCTTCTTCTTCTTCTTCTTCTTCTTCTTTTTCGCGTTCTTCTTCTTCTTCTTCTTCTTCTTCTTCTTCTTCTTCTTCTTCTTCTTCTTCTTCTTCTTCTTCTTCTTCTTCTTCTTCCTCGCGTTCTTCTTCGCGTTCTTCTTCTTCGCGTTCTTCTTCGCGTTCTTCTTCGCGTTCTTCTTCGCGTTCTTCTTCCTCGCGTTCTTCTTCCTCGCGTTCTTCTTCGCGTTCTTCTTCGCGTTCTTCTTCGCATTCTACTTTGTGTTCTTCTTCGCTTTCTTCTTTGGGTTCTTCTTCGCATTCTTCTTCGTGTTCTTCTTCGCGTTCTTCTTCGCGTTCTTCTTCGTGCTGGTGATCCCGAGGCCGAAGGGGAAAACGAGGGATTAGGGTTGATTCACACTATCGGTCCGGTCACGCTCCACTCTCGGTCTGCTCTCGGTTCTGAGGCATTCACACGTACGGACCGTCATCGCCCCTCCCTCGATACCAGTAGAAGTCTTACCATCAGTTACGAAGGAAGTGTGACTTTTCTGACGCCGAGTTGGCAATATTCGCTATTGCACTTGATGAAGAAGAAGAAGAAGGAAAACAAAATAGAAAAAGAAAGAGATTGTGGGTTCATCCTATGTTGCAAGATAGGAAGACTGAAGGAGAATTTCATACTCTGTATCCTCGTCTTATTGATGATGAGAGTAAATTCCACAGCTATTTCAGAATGAACAAAGGAACATTTGAGAAAATACTATCCAAAATTGAGGATGACTTGAAATGTACAAGAAGATCCTGCACTTCCTGGCACTGATGTGCTTGCACCATACGTTATAGTGGGAGATGAGGCTTTCCCGCTGAAGAGAAATTTGATGAGGCCCTACCCAGGTTCACAGACTGAACATAAGATAGAGAAGAGGATTTTTAATTATAGATTATCTAGAGCCAGGAGGATAGTTGAGTGCACATTTGGTATTCTAGTGCAAACCTTCAGAATATATTTAAGGAAACTTAAAGTTATGCCTTCTAACGCTAATGCAATCATTACAACAACATGCATACTTCACAATCTGATACACCCAAATGCTGTTGCATTACCAGATACTGTTGTCATGCCTCCATCAAACACAGTACGTCCAATGAGAGGAAGAGGGGGAAATGCTACAAAGGAGGCTTTTGGCGCGAGAGAAACACTGAAAGATTATTTCAGCTCCCCAGCTGGTTCAATGCCTTGGCAAAATGATAAAATATAAGTAGACAAACAAACTTGTGTAGGAATATTTGAGCTAAGGAGATGCATTTCCGCAGTGGATAATAGGTTGTTATTATCCATATGGAATTTCTTTCTTCGGTTAATAATGTGTATTTTTTTCTCTCGGTACCTTGGCAATATGATAAGTATGCAAACATTATCATTGTAGTGCAGCGAAGTCAGGTCATATAGCTCTGGTTTACCTTTTGACTAATTCTATTAGCATTTCATCTAAATCCACAAAATTAAAGTAAGTTTTGTAGGTTATATTGTATTCAGTTGGTGCTTATGAATATCCTCGCTGTACGCATTGTCATTGTATCAGTGATAAATAAAAAGAAAATGTATTTTTATCATTTTTCTAACTTTCTCATGATCCCATTGTGGTGTTTCCTTTGGATTATCCATGGTTTGGTAGGACAGAGGGTAACACTACTTGCTTATATGAAGGCTGAATCTCGACTGGAGTGGAGCAGGACCGTGGCAACTGAGTTCACACTGGCGCTCACGGTCCAGTCTCGCTCCAGTAAAAATATCTTTTGACGGAACCGTGACCGGAGCGAGACTGGAGCGAGAGCGCCAGTGTGAATGCTTCCATTGAAATTAATGAGACAATATTGGACCGGACCGAGAGCGTAGCGGGAGTGGAGCGCGACCGGACCGATAGTGTGAATCAACCCTTAGAGTGCGGAAAGCTGCGAGCGTAGGCCGCTGTTTTTGCAGCCAAACCCCCGGCGAAGCCAGGGAGGGCGACGCCCGCGGCTAGTATATATATATATGTATATATATATATATAGATGTATATATATGTAGGTATGTATATATATATATATATATATATATATATATATATATATATATATATAAAGTTTTTGATGCTGGTCTGTTTGGGTGCTAAATTATCCAATTGTCCCTATTGTGTCATAGGAGAGTATATGAAGGAGTTAGAGAAACTATAAACCTCATGTGGAACTGGAGCGAATTGTACATGTAGACTCAATCATGATCACATTACGAGCACGCGCAGGCATGTTTGAGGACTCGCCAGGCCTCAGTGGAAGCACATACATCCATACATAGGTTTTGGAACACTGATGTATGCACACGTAAACGGCAAAATATGTGATGTCGCGCACACTGATACACACACACACACACACACACACACACACACACACACACACACACACACACACACACACACACACACACACACACACACACACACACACACACACACACACACACACACACACACACACACACATATACACACACACACACACACACACACACACACACACACACACACACACACACACACACACACACACACACACACACACACACACACACACACACACACACACTCACACACTCACACACACACACATATGCACTTTTAAAGAATTTCATAGATCTAGTGAGCGCACGATTTATTCGCCGGCTTGATGCATGTATTCTCGTGGATTTGACGTCTGCTCGACCAGCAGAGGAATTCAGTTGTCTAAACCGGACACAGTTCAGGGCATTCGACCAAAAGCGTAGAAACGTTTGGAGCACTGGGCCAAGAGCGTAGAAACGTTTCGGTGGTGCGTCCGGTGTGTGTGTGTTGGGAGGGGAAGCCGCTTTCTGAAAAGATGGTTATCGGTTCTAGTGGTAGTGTTCGCGTTTAAACAAAATAACCGAGTTACTCAAGTGTCTGGATTGATTCTAGACTATTAGAATGTGCAATATTTATACCCCGAATCTAGGAGGATAGAATCGGTATAGTGTCTACCAGAAGTCATTTCTATCCAGTAATGAAATAAATAAAACGGTGATAATGATCATGTTTACCCGGAGTTTTACTGACTAAAACCCGCAGTCCTACAACAACTGGCAACGGTCCTTTGGCCTGCGATAGATCTGTACAGGAAGAAAATTTGGAGTTGTATGTGTTATATTAGTGTGAGGCAGTTTCTATGTCACCAGTTTATAGTATCAAGAGGAGTCAGTAGTCAACTTTACTTACCATGTAGTGAGCGCTAACACAATTGGAAGATAGAAGATTAGATAATTTCATGGCTAGGGATTATGGATGGTAAGGGACGTGGACCTGCCTAGTGTAGGCCTTATGGTCTTTTGCAGTCTTCTTTCTTCTTATGTTCTTAAAAAAATATCTCTGACTAAGGTCGGGGAACAATTGCCAGCCCCACGGGACTGCACACCCGCATAGTGGTAAGGGTGTCAAAATATTTCGATGAGAGACAGTAGGGATATGATTCTTATCTCGCAGCGCCGCCAACCGCAAATAGATTTCTTTCTGTTTTTTATTCCCGCTTTCCCTATTCTGGAGCAAAGAAGGACAAAACTCTTTCTCAGGATCGAATGAATATTATCAACTAGATATCTGTCTATCTATATACCATAAGACTGCTTAAAAAGAAGGTAACTAGCCAAGATATGGAAACACCATGTATATTGATTTCGATCCCATGCAGTACCTATTTGATTTCCCCCCTTTTTTTTTTCTTTTTTTTTTCTTATTGATGGAGGCCCATTCTGACCCCCGTTTCAGCAGCAACACGCTAAGGCACAGCAATTCCACAGCATGAACCGACAACCCGAAGTGATTTCTATCCGTCTTCTCTACTTTCTCATGAGTAGACGAAAAGGGAAAGTCGCAATTTGATGAATTGAATATAAAGAAATATAATATGTCTACATAGGCAAGTGATAAAGCACCCAGAAGTATACACACACACACACACACACAGAAGACACACAAACACAAACACACACACACACACACACACACACACACACACACACACACACACACACACACACACACACACACACACACACACACACACACACACACACACACACACACACACACACACACAAACACACATACACACACACACACACAAACATACACACACACACACACACATACACACACACACACACGCGCGCGCGCGCGCTCGCGAACGTGTGAGAATATTTGATAAATATCAAACGAGCAAAACGTCACACCAATAATGATTTTTTTATCCTGGCATAATGTTCCAGTGACATATTTGTCAGCATTGGTTACGTGTACGTAATAATTATTATTACTATGTTCAATCCGGCTCCGTCGTGCCCTGCAACATGTCGAGATGTGGCCCTGAAACATGGGACTAACACGCTCGTTAGCTTGTTCATTGATTACTCTTGATGTTGCTGTGTACTCGAGATCACTTCTCCGTGTATGCGCGTGTTTACTGTTTGCATTTGTTGAGTTCTTTAAGGTATTCATGTGTGTGATTATTATGTGTATATAGTTACAAAAAACTCACAGGATTAAGGTTGTTTGCGAGCGTGTATGTGTGTGTGTGTGTGTGTGTGTGTGTGTGTGTGTGTGTGTGTGTGTGTGTGTGTGTGTGTGTGTGTGTGTGTGTGTGTGTGTGTGTGTGTGTGTGTGTGTGTGTGTGTGTGTGTGTGTGTGTGTGTGTGTGTGTGTGTGTGTGTGTGTGTGTGTGTGTGTGTGTGCGCGCGCGTGTGTGCATTTACCTAGTTGTACTAGGAAGAGAGCTATACTCGTAGTGACCCACTATTGTATCTTTCCGCGTCCAGTTTTTTCTCAAAGCCATGTATAGTTTTAGCACTTACTGTTTCCTTATTCATTGTGTGAGTGAGTGTGTGTGTGTGTGTGAGTGTGTGTGTGTGTGTGTGTGTGTGTGTGTGTGTGTGTGTGTGTGTGTGTGTGTGTGTGTGTTGTGTGTGTGTGTGTGTGTGTGTGTGTGTGTGTGTGTGTGTGTGTGTGTGTGTGTGTGTGTGTGTGTGTGTGTGTGTGTGTGTGTGTGTGTGTGTGTGTGTGTGTGTGTGTGTGTGTGTGTGTGTGTGTGTGTGTGTGTGTGTGTGTGTGTGTGTTTGTGTGTGTGTGTGTGTGTGTGTGTATGTGTGTGTGTGTGTGTGTGTGTGTGTGTGTGTGTGTGTGTGTGTGTGTTCTCCTAATCATATTCATCTAATTGTAGTGTGCATAAAAGAAACAGCACACTTGTGTGCGTGTGCGTGCGTTTGTTTGTGCCTTTTCGTGAGTGTATGTATATAAGGAAGTGTGGATTCATATAAACGCATTTATATGCCTACGAATGAGTCCAAAGCTATTTAAATTCACCTAGGCATACATTCATGCATATATGCATGTTGTCTTACCTCCACGTGTCTTCACTGCTTAAACCTTTAAAGGGGATGGAAGAGTGCGAGCTGGATGAAAAATGTTTGGATACGAGTCAGGGAGTGGCGGTGTCAGAGGAGAAAGGGGGTGGAGGTGGAAGTGAGAGGAACTGAGTATGTATAGTCAAAAGGAGAACAGAAGGCTGAAGTTAAAAGGACAAACGGAAGAAAGATTAGAACCCGAAGAAAAGGAATATAACTGTTTAGCTGGAGGGAGAAATCGATTGTGTTTTAATAAGTAAAATAGAATATGTACACGATCGTAAAGAAGTGAGATTAAGAGTCTATGATTACTGTGGGTTAAGAAAGAATAAATAGATTATAGATCATAAGTAAGATAAAATGAGGATGATTTTTAGAAAGAGGATATAATGTTGTATAACGACATGAGAATAAGAATGTCAGGAAATTGGACTACCAATCTGGCAACATGGGACGAGATAGAAGACTTAAGGAAAAAGAAATAAAGATGTATGCTTATTCATATATACATTTACTAAAAGAGCTTCCTTTATAAAGAATGTGGGCGAGTCAAAACATGCAACTAGCCCAAGGAAAAGAGAAATAAAAAGGGTGAAAAGAGAGTAATGAAAAGAGAATAAGTATCTGATCACTGCTGGAGAGGACGAAATAGAGTAAATGGATAAAAGAACGTAGGTGAGTGATCAAAGGAAGAAAGAAATGAAGGTTTATGGCCACATACAAAAATGATCACACTCATATGAAGAAAATAGAATGGAAGATTAAGTAGATTCCTAATCACGAGGCAACCCAAAAATATTGAGAAAGATGGAATACGTGTATAAAATCAGGAAGAAAGATTAAGAAGGAAAATATCAAGAAGTGTGATTAGAGTGACTATGAAAGTGATAAAAGATGCATGAGAGAATAGACAAATACGTCTCAAGGAAGGTCGGGAAGTCAAAAAATAAAAAATAAAGAAACAAGAGAGAGAGAAAAGTCGAAAGTCAAGAGGAAAAGCTTTAATGGCAAAGATGGAGATCGAAAATTAGAATGATAGTGAAGGATAACGATGCGGCAGAAAGATAAAAATTAGAAAAAAAATAAAGATAACGAGGTGGTCAAAACAAATGGAGAGGAAGACTTGAATTCTTAATGTGGAGAAGATGGAAGGGAAGGTTATGGAGGAGTGGGACGAGGAAGAGGAGGAGAAAAAAGGAGGAGGAGAAGTAAGAGGAGGAAGAGAAGGAAAGGAAGGGATGTCATATATATGAAAAGAATAAATGGGGAGAAACGTATTTATAGGAAAGATTCAAAAGTGTGTGAATCAATGCCAAGGGATAGAATAATAAAAATGGTAGCTAAAACTAGAAAAATACAAGTAAAGAAGCATCGGACAAGAAAGATGGTGAATAAGAAAATAAAGAAGAAGCATATGGGGGATGGCAGAAGATAGTAAGAAGAAATAACGAAGGACAAGTTAACAATGCACGGTGTTAGAGAGAGCCCAGTGAAGAATAGGGAGAGGGATAAAGAGATAATCAAGACAAAAGATGAAACAGAGAGGGAGGGAATCCATACTAGATTAATGATGAAAAGGGATAAAAAGAGACAGCCAGGGATAAAGGCGGCAAGGAAAGAAAAGGAGGAAGGGGAAGAGAGAGCAGAGGAGAGGAGGGAGAGGAGAGAGAGAGAGAGAGAGAGAAGGGGCCATTAGGTCGGAGGGCGCGTCCAGAACAACTCAAGCAGCCTCATCTTGTGTCGAGTGACGTTGCTTCCCCTCACCCACCTCCCAGCCTCATCCCCTGACATGTAATGAGCCTACATTCTGCTGGCTTGCCCTCAACATGTCTTCACCCCTTTATTAGGCCTCCCTTTACTCTCCCCTCACAAGGAGAGCAGCGTTGGTAAACTTTCCTCTAGCTTCCTCAACCCTCCCTCAATCCTTCCTCAACTCTCCCTCAGTCTTTGCTCAAGTCAGACATAGGTCCTTTTTTAATGTAAGCTTCAATCCCACTTCTGCGTTTAGGTCTCTCTTAGTCGTCTTCACAGAAGGTAAAGACGCCTGTCACTCGTCATCCGTCGACCGCCAGGCTGAAACTAAACCGCACCCATCACTCAAATATATTATAAACTTATATTCCAGGTTTACATAAAGTTTGCTTTCACTTCTGTAATGAAAACCTCATTCCTCAGGCAACTTAAATCAAGCTGTCAAGATCATTGTTTCCGTCTTAATGATACTCATAAGTTGCTCCGATCCACGAAGTACTTTGTAACTTACAACGTCGTGCGGCCTCTTGATAGCTGGTGAGCGAAGTTACAGCCCCCATGCAGCAGGTGTGGCTTACAATAGGTGTGCTCATGATGTCGGTTGTACGATGTATATAGCGTCTGGGAGGGTATAATGTCGGTTGTAAACTTCAACCTAATGATGATTTCGAGTCGGAATAAAATATTTTTCTTGTTTTCATCCGCTTCCAAGTAATTCTATCACGCGGAGGAAGAACACTGAATAGATATAAAAAAATTATTTCCAAGATTCCTCTAAGTTAAATAAAATTGTGTGACGTCTGGCAAAACTTTCAGTGTTCAGTATTAGTAAGAATGCTTGTGAGATATGAGGAGCATAACCTAGGAGGTTAGAGGGAAACCTCAAATTATTTGTAATGGTGTACTTGAAGCATTGTATATTCATTATTGTGTATTTGTATATCCAATGTATTATTAAGTGTAAGAACTAAGTGTTCATAAGCGAATGGCCGTGACTTTCCCGTCAAGTCTTGGTGGCGTGGCTTGGTGTCAGAGGCAGTCTTGGTTCTGCCTCCTAAGCGACCGCACGCTTGTATATGTAGTGCTTTACAATTATCAATCTATTCATATTCAGTGTTTAACTAGCCACCCATATACATAATTACATCAGCATCCAGTCAAACATAACCTCAAACATAGTTCTCTATCCTTCCTCTACCACTCCCCATTCCACTTCCACCCACCACATCCCCCATCTACCTCCACCCTCTACTCACCAACAATGAGGAGGTTAGTTTGCATCCAAGAGAGATAGGCGAATAAAGGATGTGGCGAGATCTGGTTTTTGCATAAAATCAGTTGCGAGAGCACCGGTGCTCATTGTTTTGCTGCTTTCATTGCTGTTCTTTGTATTATACATAGTATCTTATTTCACTGTTTTTTTTTATAATTTCTACATAGTATTGGTTTTGTTCTAGACAATAATCAATCACAATAATGTCTCATTAATTCAATTGTAGCTGTTAAAGTCGAACCCAGTTGTGACGGCAGTCTCTTCAACAGAATCATGAAAATACGTCGTCCTCATAGACCAAAATTATTTCTACACGTAACATTCTAAGCCAGAATAAAAGATGAAGTAAAAAACAACACAAATAAAAATAGCTAAGAGAATAAAACAGAAGAATGATATTACCATTTCTAAAAAAGCGTAAACTCTGCTACCACCACCTTCTAAGCCTACACCGTCCTCAACCTCTCCTACTCCCTTCTCACCTCCATCTCTCCGGTCGGTCTCCTCTTTCCTCGCCTGAGTCAGATGCTTGGCGAAGCCCTCCGGCACTGTCCGCCTCAGACATCAAGATCTCTTAGTCTCCGCCTCCGTTTCCATCACTCACCCCTCTTCTTTCTTCTTTCGCCCCACTTCCCCCCCCTCCGTCTCACTCTCTCTCTCTCTCTCTCTCTCTCTCTCTCTCTCTCTCTCTCTCTCTCTCTCTCTATATATATATATATATATATATATATATATATATATATATATATACATATATGCAATAAAAACTCTAGGAGCGTGTGTTCACAAATGCGTGAGTAACCACTAGGAAAAGTAAACTAACGAAGCAGAGCGTTTTCGTATAATTACATCTTCAGTGCAGATGAAGATGTAATTAAACGAAAGCGCTCTGCTTCGTTAGTTTACTTTTCCTAGTGGTTACTTACGCATATATATATATATATATATATATATATATATATATATATATATATATACATATATATATATACATATATGTATATACATACATATATATATATATATATATACATATATGTATATGTATATATATATACACACACATATATATATATATATATATATGTACATATATAAATAAATATATATATATTTGTATATATATATATATATGTATATTTATATATATATATATATATATATATATATATATCCCTCTCTCTTTCTCTCTTTCTCTCGTTCCTTCCCTCTTTAATGTATATGCTGAATTTTGTCTTTTTTTGTACAATTATGTCTGTTTAGGTAACTACAAGACGCATCATCTCTTTTGCTTTTGCACCAATAAGTAGAGACGCCCTCCTAATTCCATCTATGTTTGTCGCTACCAAAAATATCACCTGGTATGCTGGCACTTGTTCCCCTGAAATGTCGACAAACAGATCAACTAGACTGGTCAGTGATCGACATTCTTCTTTTTGTCATGTTTATTTTTGACATTGTCAATCTGATCATCCATTTGGCATCTTACAATGTCCTTCGTATCATCCTCTATGTTGTATGTTTCTAATCTCTCTCTCTCTCTCTCTCTCTCTCTCTCTCTCTCTCTCTCTCTCTCTCTCTCTCTCTCTCTCTCTCTCGCTATATCTCTCTCTTCTCTATAAATCCCTCTCTACTCTCTCCATCTCTCTCTCTCTCTCTCTCTCTCTCTCTCTCTCTCTCTCTCTCTCTCTCTCTCTCTCTCTCTCTCTCTCTCTC
>NC_134812.1:43928339-43930839 GCF_046742065.1 Oratosquilla oratoria
GTCGTCGTCGTCGTCGTCGTCGTCGTCGTCGTCGTCGTCGTCGTCGTCGTCGTCGTCGTCGTCGTCGTCGTCGTCGTCGTCGTCGTCGTCGTCGTCGTCGTCGTCGTCGTCGTCGTCGTCGTCGTCGTCGTCGTCGTCGTCGTCGTCGTCGTCGTCGTCGTCGTCGTCGTCGTCGTCGTCGTCGTCGTCGTCGTCGTCGTCGTCGTCGTCGTCGTCGTCGTCGTCGTCGTCGTCGTCGTCGTCGTCGTCGTCGTCGTCGTCGTCGTCGTCGTCGTCGTCGTCGTCGTCGTCGTCGTCGTCGTCGTCGTCGTCGTCGTCGTCGTCGTCGTCGTCGTCGTCGTCGTCGTCGTCGTCGTCGTCGTCGTCGTATATCTTATCGTCTTCATTACCAGCTCAACAGCGCAACCATTAACACCATGACCAGGGTATGTGGTTCTGGGCTTTCAGCGAGAAGGGGTGGAGACGTAAGGTCTATTTTGGTGGAATTTGGTCGGTTTTGGTTAGAACTGTTCATATCCGGACGTATCTGGTCATATATAGTGCTCTCATGTCCGACTAGGTCAAGATACAGCCAGATTAAGCTAGCTCAGACCAGATTAGGGTACGTGAGAGAAAGTCAACTATATCGCTACGATTATGGTTTTAAATGTTTCATTCTATTATAACTTTGGTATCTGCAGGAGTTAGATAATGTTATTATCTTTTTTATCATTCCAATGTATTTTGTTGCACTGATTTGATTTTACCCGCGGAAAAGCTTGGCGTTGAGGTAGTAAGTTTCATGTCTAATCCATATTACTCGCAGAAACATCATGTGATCTCTCTGAGATGAGTGTAATCGTCGAAGTTTAGCCATAACAAACTCATTACATTAGTCAAAAAACCTTGGGGTTAAAGGAACTATCATGTGGTTTTGTTTATACCAACATGTGTCAGCAGGTAATGGGTGGTATTTTTTAAGCTAACTGATATGCTTATGTGAATGAATGTTATTATATTCATATACAAAAAATATTCTTCTCATTATTGGGAAAGTAGTCCGGGAAGGCATACATCTTCCCTTCATCCATCCAACATAAATTTTATTTCCCTTTTATCCTTGCATTAATGAATGAAGGGACAGCTTTGTCCCCGTCCTTCTGACTGGGTCTGAGGAGATTCTGCAAAAACTGGAAGGAAATAAAATTTCTATCATTTTTCATCTTTAAAATGTGTAATATTTTGAAAATTTCTGATCATTAGATGTGGCTTGATTGCGTAAACTTTTTTCTTTTGTAAAACACATATATCGACAGTATTCAGTATAACTTAAGTGTACATACTCTCATAGATCCTTCAGTTTATAGAATATAATAAACCAGATAAACCTTTTTTTTTTTTACAAACTATTGCTTTCAGAGAAAAAAAATATTACATACTTTCAATACATCTGGAATTACACATGAATAGTCTACGGTTAGAACTTGCCAGTTTTTTTTTTTTTAAATCGAACCTATTCAAACGGAAACGTATACATTGTATCTCGACACATGGACATTGCCCTGATGCAGACACCTAACGCAGCAGGCGTGACCCTAGAACGAGAATCGACAGGCATAGAAACGAGGAAATAAGCAAGACAGGGCGAAGGCGGTCCAACATTCCAAAGAAGCGTCGTCAGTGTATCGGGAAAGGAGAACAGCATAAGGAAGACGAGACTTTGAGACGCTTCCATCGACATCCAGGTCGCGGATCCCCTTCCGAGGTATTGCACAGGAGGCTCTTCCAACGGAAACGAGGGTGGAGGCCTCTATTGGGAAAAACTTGACGAAGGTACAATAGGGGGACCAGAGTGTATTCTTGAAGGCTTGGAAGAAAAAGGTTAAAGGGTTTCAGAGGCTCCTAGCATAGAACCTGAAAGGTACAAGATTGTTCTTAAATGTCTGAAAGAAAAAAGAAATTGTGTGTCAGAAAGTTTTTATAAAAATTTAAAGGTAAAATTAAAGGTGTTTATAGGTCCGGAAAAAAAGGAGATTTCAGAAGTCTTTGCATGGAACCTAAAAGGTACAAAATGAGATTCATCTTTGTCTGAAAAAAGTGGTGGAGCAATAGAGGTTAACTACAGATTAACGTAGGTTAGATATTAAACATATATTCTTCTTTCCTTACTAATTTTTGTACCAGTAAAAAGCCAGATCAGGAAATAAATGTCAACTTTGAGAGTATATCGCATAAAAAGTTAGACAAAAAATAAATCATTTGAAACAAACTCCTCCTGTGGCATTCTGACGAAACATAAAAAGTCAAGAAATGTAAAAACATTGAAATTAGATATAAAGATAGAGTGAGAGATTGATGACAGAGTACTTGATTAATGATAAACGAGGAAAGAGGAGTAGGTTTGAAAATACATGTAATCAACCAAAGTTATCTAATCAATCGATTAATTAGTCAAAACAGGAAGAAATAAGCGGACATAACAAAGGGACGTGGATGAAAAAAAAGAGTAGTTGAGTGTGGA
>NC_134812.1:43953339-43958339 GCF_046742065.1 Oratosquilla oratoria
GTAACCCCCTACTCTTCTTCATTTTCCTGCTCGTCCTCTGTCTTCATTTACGCCACGTATTCTTGAAACTTAACGTCTTTCTTTTCGTGTTACTCCTTGTCTTATTCCTAGCGCTCCTAATTCTCCTTGCACGAGTATTTATTCCTTTCTTCAGCATTATTTCCTTTCCTATTTGTTCTTCCCTATGCCATCCTTCATTCATTGTCACCACTTTCTTTCTCTTCTTTAGAGGGTTTCCATTTCCTTGTTCCTTCCATGCCATGTTTTCTTCACATATTACTTTACATTATCGCATTGTGATTGTTGTAGTATCACTGTTCGTTTCAGCACTGCTTATCCGTGTTCTCTTCTACGAATCTACTGTGGGTTTTTTCATCTTTTTTTTTCTTAACAGTCTTTTTCACTTCCAATCACTCTTTGCTTTTTATTTTTTAATATTCTTTCTTATTTCTGCATCTCCATTTTTTTTCTAATTCTTCATCTCCTTCATTTCTTATACTTCGTCTTCTGTTCTTAATTCTTTGTTTTTGTGATTTTTTTTTTCGCCTGACTTCCTCTTTTTTTTATCTTTGTACTATTTTCTCTAAAACTATCGTCGTTCTTTCTAATTGTTCTCAATATTGATGCTGCTACTTTTTTCCTTCTTTATATTGTTCACTATATAAAGAAAATAATATGTCCCTGGTAATTATTTCCTGTTTTACCTTCATAATATTTTATCTATTTCTTATTTGTTTTGCCATATTCTTCTACATCGTCTCCATCTTCTTCAGACTTTACCAGTATGGTCTCTGTTCTGCTCTGGATTTCCCGCACTTCCTTCTTTTGTCAATTCTGACCGTGGGATTCAATGCTTCGCTGCAGGGCTTGGTTCCTGTCGGAAGAGACTGTAGAGGGCAGAAGTAAGTTTTCAGAATCTCTGCCTGTTAGGTACTGACCTTGAGCTCTTGTTATGCTTCTCTTGTTTCCTTTTTTCTTTCCTTTGTTGGGGGTGATGTGGAGTTCAAATATCCTTGGGCGCGTATCATATTCTGTTTGTCTTTGGTGCATCCACGTAATAAGCTTATTTTGCTATCGCTTGTGGCTACTATTCTCAAACATTTCTGACATCTTTCATCCATATTTTTATTCTGTGAATCCACCTACTTTCTTTCTTTTGTATATAAAAAAAAAATCCCCTTCGAGTACTGCTTTATTGTTTTATATTTATTTTGTTTACTCCAATATTCTTCACCTAGTTATCTTCTCTATCTTCAATCATGTCTATTAAAGTTTTAACAGCCATAAATCTACTCTCCTTCCTTACAAATTTACTTTATCATTTCATATTCCTTTTTTCAATTGATTTTCTTCATTCCTTTTATTTTTCTATTCCCCATTTTTTTTTTACTTCACTTCCTGCTCTTAGACAACTTCCTGCATACCCCTTTCCTTCTCTTTTTCTCTTCTGTCATTGTCTTCTATTAGGACATGCTACGAAACCTATTTACTTTACTCACGAACTTTACTCCACCATCTCATTTTCCTTCTTCCTCGCTCTACACCCATCTACAATTTATGATACACGTCTCTCTTTTATGGACACGTCAGCACTACTCGCGTTATTGGCAATAAATTCTAAAGAACGTCAGACGTACTCAGCTTACGATACCTGGGAATAGCGTTTACCTGCACCTAGTTGTTCTTTTGAATTCGTGACGAGTAGACGCCCTATGTACCCTTCAGCTACCTTTAACATGTGCCTCTTAACCTCGTAGAGTTTCCTCAGAGAGTATCTCTTGCATCTCTAGTTCTCCTTTGTCTTTTGTTCTTATCCCATTCTGGATAACGTGGCAATTAAATCTTAATTCACAACAGACCCTGAAACCCATAATGGGGGGAACAAATTAAAAATATCATGGGAAGTAGTTAATTTAGGTACAGTGAAGACTTTCTTTACATAGTAATAAGCAAGGGTGGAAAAAACTTTGCAAACAAACAACAAGCAATGGTAGTATGAATATTTTTAAATCCTTTATATTAGGGAATGTGAGAGCTTGAGGAATGAGAAGCCTGTTTACAACTAAAATAAAAGGAAAATATATACCATGTATGGAAAGATATAAGAGTAGACTTGATTGTTAATTACAAAAGAGTAGACTTGATTGTAAATTACAAAGAGCTGAGACGTACTATAATATACATATGCATCTGGTAAAAAAATTCATAAACAGAGAGGGAGGTTAAGGAACTACACATCGAGTTTTAGGAAGAGGGGCTGATCACTTCAAAAAGGACAGAAATAACTTGTAACCTAATGATGTATGTAACCTAGAACTACAATACATTTTTTGTCTAAACCATATTTGTTATGGTTTTCATTCCTGACTTCGCGTGAATCTTTACATATAAATTCTGCACTTTTACGCACCTCTAACCTTACTCTTAACGATGCACTCTCCTATTCTGGAAGAGCAACTTTCGTTCCACTCCCGTTTCTGAGATCACACTTGTCTTGCCGTTCATGTCACAAAGAAATTGAGCTAATCTTTTCTCTCCTGCCTAAGATTGCTATTGCTACATGTGAAACACGTATACGTAAACACAACCACACACATACAAGCACACACAGAGACGCAAACACACACACACACACACACACACACACACACACACACACACACACACACACACACACACACACACACACACACACACACACACACACACACACACACACACACACACACACACACACACACACACACACACACACACACACACACACATACACACACACACACACACACACACACACACACACACACACACACACACACACACACACACACACACACACACACACACACACACACACACACACACACACACACACACACACACATACACACACACACACACACACACACACACACACACACACACACACACTCACACACACACACACACACACAACATACACACACACACACACACACACACACACACACACACACACACATACACACACACACACGCGCACACACACACACACACACACACACACATCACACACACACACACACACACACACACACACACACACACACACACACACACACACACACACACACACACACACACACATACACACACACACACACACACACACACACACACACACACACACACACACACACACACACACACACACACACACACACACACACGCACACACACACACACACACACACACACACACACATACACACACACACACACACACACACACACACACACACATACACACACACACACACACACACACACACACACACACACACACACACACACACACACACACTCGGTGGCATAGTTGGTAGAGCGCTGAACTGGGAAGCAGAAATGCTCCCAGCACCCAGTTCGAATCCTGCCCAGGGCCGAAATTATTTCGGTATCGCTGTGCCTCGGGTCGTTACTCTGACTCTCGTGGGCGGGGAGTTGGGGGTGTGTGTGTGTGCAAGGTCATAGCATTACCCATAGATCGGAGCTACGAGCTCTGAGCTCTCTTCCAGGAGGGAAATAGCTGTCGATCACGAGTCCAACACGTGATCCAAAGACCAAGTGAATACACACACACACACACACACACACACACACACACACACACACGCTTACATATATACACACGCGCGCACACACAAATACACATCACACACTCTTGCATATACATACTTTCTATATCTTGATTTCATTGAGTAATGTATTCCAATAGCAGGTAGCTTCCATTTGCACTTCATTGTAAAAGGTCCTGGATCCAAATCTAATAGCTTGTGACCAGTACGTGCCCATAGTTGTCCAAAAATATTAGGCAAAGGTAATGACTTCAATCTTAGCTAAGGACGTTTTGGCGTGAGATTTTCTCGTTCAATTTCTCGTTGATGATATATCTTAAACTCTTTGCTGACCGCATACGGGCAACGCAGATGAGTGACATCGCCTAGTGTTCGAGAGAACTAAAAGAAGTGTCTCAAAGTGGGATAGATTAATTGAAAAATATGGCTTTTTTGGAAGAGAGAACGTGGATAAATAAGATGGATACGTCGCTAAAAGAAAGAAAGAAAAAATCCAACCCTTGCAGCTATCTCTGACCATCTATATCTCCTGTCCTCCGAACATACCCATGATGTTTATATCTCCGGTACACGCGTAAAGAGTAGGGTAAGGAGCTTGCGCCGCCAGGAAACGCTTAGTCGAGACCACACTCGCCATCTTTTGCCTTTGTTTTTGCGTGTTAAAGCAGGTGATAACCTTCTGTGGCCTTTGCCTTCCAACCCAAGTCAAGGAGAAGCGAAGTGAAATCAACTTGCCACGGAGGTGCTCCTTTATACATCTTGTCTCTATACCAACTTCTTTCCGTTTCTTTGTGGTCTTCCCTCTTTGATACATACCATACCCACTCACATGCAATTGTCTTTATCACTCTATTTAGATTTTTTATTATCAATGTTTATTTCCTACCTTTCATTTCTCTTCTTCCACCTGCTCATTTCTTCGCTAGTTTCTACTTCTTCAGTGTTCTGAGAAGTCACCACTCGGTCCTACTTCCTCCTTCTCTCAGCTTTTGATTCTTTATAACCGACTCATGTGATGTGTACTTTAAAAATGACCCGATCGTGGCCATGTCTCCCAGCTTGAGGCCCAAAAGGACTTTGATCAAGTTAGAACTTTTGTCTTTATTCTCCTTTCTCCCTCAGTTTTATTTACTTATTTTTTTTAATCTAAGTTTCTTCTTCTTATTATTCCTTTTTCTTTAACACTGCCACTAACTTTTACTTTTTTCTTCGTTCTACTTCACCTTAATGCTCCCCTTGTTCTCCCTCTTTTTCTTTCCCATTTCCTTCTTCCGACTTTTCTTGCTGCTTCTGGGCCACTTCACCTCATTCCTCCTCCTTTTTTCATCTCTTCCCTTACACTACCTTCTCCACAACAATCGTCTCCCCCTCCTCCTCCTCCTCTTC
>NC_134812.1:43965839-43975839 GCF_046742065.1 Oratosquilla oratoria
GCTTCAGAGAAGAAAATACTGAGGAAAATAGAAAGTCTTAAGAAGAAGATCACCAACGTAGAGTATGCAGTGATTTTTAATAGAAAATGTATTAATGAAAACTTGCTCCCTAAGTTCACTAATATATATATATATATATATATATATATATATATATATATATATATATATATATATATATATATATACATGTATATATATAAATAAATATATATATACATGTGTGTGTGTGTGTGTGTGTGTGTGTGTGTGTGTGTGTGTGTGTGTGTGTGTGTGTGTGTGTGTGTGTGTGTGTGTGTGTGTGTGTGTGTGTGTGTGTGTGTGTGTGTGCGTGTGTGTGTGTGTGTGTGTGTGTGTGTGTGTGTGTGTGTGTGTGTGTGTGTGTGTGTGTGTGTGTGTGTGTGTGCGTGCGTGTGTGTGTGTGTGTGTGTGTGTG
This sequence comes from Oratosquilla oratoria, assembly GCF_046742065.1. Classification (NCBI taxonomy): domain Eukaryota; kingdom Metazoa; phylum Arthropoda; class Malacostraca; order Stomatopoda; family Squillidae; genus Oratosquilla; species Oratosquilla oratoria. The sequence continues at coordinate 43,966,276 of NC_134812.1, forward strand.
TGTGTGTGTGTGTGTGTGTGTGCGTGTGTGTGTGTGTGTGTGTGTGTGTGTGTGTGTGTGTGTGTGTGTGTGTGTGTGTGTGTGTGTGTGTGTGTGTGTGTGTGTGTGTGTGTGTGCGTGTGTGTGTGTGTGTGTGTGTGTGTGTGTGTGTGTGTGTGTGTGTGTGTGTGTGTGTGTGTGTGTGTGTGTGTGTGTGTGTGTGTGTGTGTGTGTGTGTGTGTGTGTGTGTGTGTGTGTGTGTGTGTGTGTGTGTGTGTGTGTGTGTGTGTGTGTGTGTGTGTGTGTGTGTGTGTGTGTGTGTGTGTGTGTGTGTGTGTGTGTGTGTGTGTGTGTGGTGTGTGTGTGTGTGTGTGTGTGTGTGTGTGTGTGTGTGTGTGTGTGTGTGTGTGTGTGTGTGTGTGTGTGTGTGTGTGTGTGTGTGTGTGTGTGTGCGTGCGTGCGCGCGCGCGCTATGGAAATTAGCTTTTGGTCATGAGTCCAGCACGTGGCTGTGTTTCCCTCTCCCCATGACATTCTCCTCTTCACCCCTTCTTCCGTTTTTCCTCTCCCCCACTCTTTCTTCTTTTCTCCTCCTCTCTCTGTACTCCCCATCTCCCTCACCTCTGCCTCGTCTTCTTTTCCCTCTCTACCTCTCCTCTTCACCCTTTCTTTTTTCTTTTCTCTGTCTTTCTCTCCCTCTTTCATTTCTCCCACTCTACACACTTTGTCTCTGTCCCTCACCCTCACATCCTTATTTCCCTCTGCTCCCTTCACCCTCTTCTTTCTTCTGCCTCTAATGCCTTTCTCTTTTTTCCCCTCACATCTTCTTTTCCTTTTTATCTCTCCTCCTACATGTCCCCCTCTCTCTGTTCGTCTTCCTATTTCACTTATTCTCCGCTCTTCCCTCATCTTTCCCTCTCACCTTCCCTTCTTTAACCTTCTCCTTGTCTCACCCGCACTCTCTCCTTTCCTGTCTTTCTTTATACTCCCCCATAGATTTTCACAAGGTTACCATTTCCGATATATTGCTAAAATTGTCCATATCTTCTTTCCGGCTGCTACATCATCGATATTCTTCTACGAAACACATATCTTCCAATAACAATCCCTTTCCTCAGGGGGCTATTGGGTACCATGGACAAAATGATGCACACATAGGGAAGTGAGGCAAAGAGGGGACAAACTCATTTGGAGTTGTTTATAGATCAAATCTAGCTATCCCGTTTTATCTTCCATAGAAAATATCTAATAAAAGTTTGTTTTCTTTGATTGATTCGGATGAAAAAGAAAGCATTAGATTTCCAAGCCAATGAAATATTCTAGAAATAACATAATAATTAAAGAAATAAAATGAACATATGCATATAATAGAGGGGCTATCCCATCTAACAAAGGAATGGCTGGCCAGGGTATGCAGCCACCCTTCACTCACCCAAACCCATCCAACTCCTATTTGTTTCTTTCGTGTCTTAGCTCCTTGTGGATGAACGGTCATCCCTGGCCCTGCCAACTGCCCTGGTCAAAGACAATGCATCAAGAGACAGCACCTTCTCTGTGCCATCATCTGCGTACACTTGTTCTTGGCTCTCTTCTTAAGCACTATAATTGTTATTATCAATTCTCTAAACACATCATCATCATCATTTCTCCACTGTAATTCTTACCCCAAACTTTTCTACTATTTCATCTGTTAACTAATCTCCTGCTATAACATTGTGATACCCCTAACACCGCTACATATACATTCTTTCCAAATTTTCTATTAATTCATTTAAATAAACCCAAAAAGTCTCCCTGTACTCTTGACTTTTCTCACAATTAGGACCGCATGCATTTATAAAAACTCATATCTCCCATCCCAGTTTTACCTTTACCCACATAATTGTTAGAAACACTTCCCGCCACTCCACCAAGCACTTTCCTATCTCATTATTTACCAGTAGTCACTCCTCTCCTTTGCTCACTCATCACTTAGGACGTCCTTGCCACCACACTCCCAAATTCAAACTCACCATTTCCTTTTAACATAGATTCACTTAACGCCAACACATTCATCTTCCTTCTCATAAACAAATCACGTATCTCTTCCTCCTTACTCTCATTTGTACTACAACCACGAAAATTTAATAATCCAATCACTAACGTTTTACGAGTAGAGGCTTTTCAACGAATGATGTGTGGATCTGACAGGTAGAGGTGCCCCAAAACAGCTTCTAAGAATGCATTCAGTACCCCAGTGTGGAGTAACATGTGGCATCCTAAATTCTTTTAATCGCATTCTAAAGTAAGAAGGGATTTTCCGACAGTGAATTAAGGTTCACACCTACCGTTTCTTGTGCTTCTTCTTCGTATGCACAAATTACACCATTTTCTTCTCATTCTCTTTCTTTCTTCTCTTCTCTACCTTTTCTTCCTCTTACTTTTCTTCCATAACATCACCCCCTGTCCCACACTTTATCCTAACCCATTGTCGTTCCATCCCTTGTTCTCGCTCTAATCTCCCCTTACTCTCTATTCTCTTCTCTATTTTTCTTCAATCCCCTTTCGTCAATACCTCTTTTTCTTAACTCGCCCTTCTATCTTCTTTCCTCCCCTTACCCTTGTCTCCTTTTCACTCGTCATACATTTTTCTTTTGCTTTCTCTTCTCTCTACTTAACTTTCACTCTTTTCCTAGTTCTTCTTTTCTGTCCTTTAATATTTCTATTGTCTTTTTTATATCTTCTCTTCCCTTACCCTATTCTCTTCTCCTCTCTCTTTAATACTATTTTCTCTCATTTCCCCTTACACTCTTAACATATTTTTTGCCTCTTCCCTCTATCTTTTACTTTTGTCACCTCTCCAGTCACCCATTTTCTCTTCCCAAGCCCTTCACTCATTTCTCCTTGCCATTCTCTTTTGTCCCATTGTCTGTGATTCTTCTCTTTTTTTCGATCGTTCAATTCTGTTCTCCCACTTTTCCCTTCTCTTTTCTTCTCTCCACTTTTATCTTTTCTTCCATTACCCGAAAAGGGTCTTGTCTTGTCTACCTGTAGTCTTCTCTTCTCTCCCTTTAGTCTTCTCTCTTCCCTCTTGATTTTGTTGTCTTTCTCCTTAGCATTATTTTCTCTTTCTTTGGACTTATTTCCTCTTCTTTATCCCTTGTCTCCCTTTTATTCAGATTTTTTTCCTTTCCAGGTCTTTGTTTTTTCTCGCCTCGGCCTTGTCCCCTCGCCTTTTCTCTTTTTCTCTTTTCCTTTGCTCCTTTCCTTTCATTTTTTATCCTTCTCTCTTTTACCCTCGGCTCCTCGTCCTTCATCTTTCCTTTTCTCCTATTTCCCCCATCCCTTTCCATATTATCTCGTGACTTCGGACTCGCCTTGTAACTATATGAACTTTGATTCTATTTCCAAATGCAATTGGGTAATACCATATGTCCTGGCTTTCGGAGTAAATAAAGCAAAGATGATGTCTTTGGCAGCACCTAAGCACTTCCTGGATAAATTCTTATCTGAATTTACGTTAGGTCCAGGTCGAGAAGTTTCTTTTTCTCTGTTGTTGCTCCAAATATCTTTCGATGCATCAACTCTTATAATTTCCTTTCTGGCCAGGATTTGACGCTTTGTGGCAAAGTGAGTTACTTGAAATATATTCTTAGAAAGTATCTGAAGTTTGCCGCCCAATTAAATTTGCTTTTTTATTTTTTGCCTAGACAGGCAGTAACCTTAAAGTTTTTATAGAATGCAAGAAACAAATGAATTTAAAAACACTGCCCTGGAAGTTCCAGTGTACCAAAAAAGGAATATGTCTTGATATTATATTGTAACAGATTATTTTACACCCAAATTTAGGAATGTTGAGTTCAAGATAGTCTTTGCTGTCTTTGTCGGTCTAATGATCCATTCCCCTAAGATGGATGAACATGCAATTGCATAGGTAAATTTGATATATTCTATATATGAGATCTCTTAACACACACCCGTAGGCAGTTACCGGATATCATAGCTCAAAGTTGAAGTAGCTTGAATAGTTTGTTTACCTCCGAGAGTACAAGAAGTTTCAACCCTTTTAGATCTGATGGTTTTCTTTGAATACACTTTTCATCTAAGCGAATACATTTGAGTACTATCTGTAAACATGAACCAATGATTTACTTGGAGGCTGACTTTTTGTTTTCAAAATCAACACTATAACGGCTATACATTTCTTCGTTCTCATATTGACCAATGGAACAGATTTAACTAGAGTTAAACATAAGAGCATATGAACATAAGAATGGAAAATACAAGAGATCATAAGGCCTACACTAGGGATGTCCATGTCCCTTACCAGCTGTTATCCCTATCCATTAAGTTATTTAAATCTTATCTTAAGCTATTAAGAACTGCAGAAGGCCCTTAATATTCATGGTTGCCCTAAGATCTGACGTACTTGTCATAACACGGTGTAAGGTGTCTGTTAACTTATGTCGATGCTGGTACAGTTTTGGTCAAATGTATTGAAGTGCACATTGATTTTCACTGTTTACAAACTACCTTTTTGTTTGTTTGTTTGTTTGTTTGTTTGTTTGTTTGTTTTTTGCTATACATTAGATATTAATTATATAAAATTTAAGGTAACACATTTTATATGCATATCGAATAACACAGAATTATTAGATATTTTTGAACACGTCTGAACATTTGTGTTACAAGATTATGCTACTCCTTACTTGTCACTTGGATTGATCCTTGTCTAGATTTTGGTACCTGGTTTCCTCTGTTTTCCTCTCCTGAATCAAATTACCTCTTGCCTCCACACCGGATGATACATTACCCGCTGAGCCCATGGTGAATTTTGTTGAGATGCTGCTTCCTCACTCGACGAGAATTCGTAATCCATTTCTTAGGAAGTAACACGTTTTCGCCTCGGGGAACTCTTATGATGCTGTGATCTCACCTCTGTCAAGGATGACTTAAGCCTGTTTGTGGGCGTTTGTGCCGGTTTTTAATCAGTCGTATAAATCTGTGACAAAGTATTGTATCCTACTAGGTCACAAATAAAGTTTACGTGAAAGATCGTGTAAATTAGAACTCAATACAAAAGGAAGTTTCTGAAATTCTTCTAGGAGCTATTTTCAAAAACGATAGTCCAATAACCACAAATCAACATCCTATCTCTATAATTACACGGAAATTTTTAGTTAATAAGATCTCCTTCCGTGCTAGTGACAAGGCTTGATTTGCACATGAATATCAAGCTTATATAGATACCAAGCAAGTGGCATATCATCGAAAGTCATGTAAGCGCTTTGATGTGATGAACATTGGGACCAATGCTCAATAATCATAATGTGATACTAAGAGTGATTTCGGACCCACATAAATGGTAGTCTAGTTTGAAAACTGCTATTTTTTTGTCATTGTTTCGTCTACTTTGTTGTCCATCAACAGTTAGATTTTCTCAGATCTTTAGCAAAGGTTTATGAATACAAACAATGTAGTTGTGGTAAAAAGAATTAGTACATATCAATCACTGGCAACAAATAATGACGAAGTGTTTCATTACACTGGAAATCATCTTTCAAGAGATAAATGAATGGAGGCATAAGATAAGTAATTAAGAATATTGAAAATAGGCTTAAAAATGCTCAAAATGATCAGGTGAATGAAAAAAAGAACGAGAAAAAAAAGAAGAACAAATGATGAAAAAAAGTAAGAAATAAAAACAATAGAAATTCAGTAAGAAAATGTAAAATAAAGTGAGCAAAGATATTTGAGAGAGGAGTTTGCTGATACACTAAAAACTGAGAGAGCAAAAAAAAAAAAAAGTGGTTAAAACGACATGGAAGAAATATTTATGACTAAAGCCAATAATTAAGCTATTTTTTTATTCTCCAAGATGATAATATAATGAGTTGTATCCGGTTGAATAGTTTTCATTAATAATTAATAATAATAATAATAATAATAATAATAATAATAATAATAATAATAATAATAATAATAATAATAATAATAATAATAATAATAATAATAATAATAATAATAATAATAATAATGATGATGATGATAATAATGATAATGATGATAATAATGATGATAATAATAATGATAATGATAATGACGATGACGATAACATGATAATAGTAGTAATAATAATGATAACGATAATAACAATGATAATAATAATAACGATAATACTGATGATAATAATGATAATAATGATAATAATAATGATGATGATGATAATGATAATGATGACGATGGTGATGATAATAATAATAATAATAATAATAATAATAATAATAATAATAATAATAATAATAATAATAATAATAATGATAATAATAATAATAATAATGATAAAACAGTAAGTAACTAATCACAACTTAAACTCTTCAATACAAGTCAACTTCTCACGGCCAGCATTTGCCGTCTGATATACAATGATTCGATGATGCACCACAATAATCGCGTTATAAAGAATGAAATTATACCTGTATTGTTCGTTCTCTTTCACTCTGAATATTAATAACCACAGAAAATATGATTTAAGCCAGTTCACAGAATATTGGAGGTCAGTCAGCTACAACTACAAAATAAATATAACCAAGACGCCAACGCCGCATCGTCATATACCCAGTTGATGACGCCTACGTATGTAAATGAAGAAAAATTAACAGACTTTTTAGAAATCTTGTTAAAAGTAATAAAAGAAGTGAATCAAATTGAGAAATCTGATGAATCAGCAAAGAACCTTGGGGATGTTAATTAGCAATAACTTAGGTTCTGAAGAAACATATATTGAATAAAGTGAAATTGTGTAATAATTAGCAATAACTTAGGCATGAAGAAGCATATATTGAATATAGTGAAATTACGTATGATCTGAAAACACTGCATTTGTAAAAAAGTGAGCCCGTTACCCCATACGCTTGGACTGTTGGGGTAGGTGTCACTGCTGAGAATTGGAAAGAAATGCGAGATTCGAGCCCACAACCAGCCAAACCAGCGCATTCAAATAGGTCATAAAGATTTGGAAAAGTCAAAGTGTTTGAAAAATGTAGATAAATACATATTTCTTTACAGATTCACGGCCTTAAGGAACAATAGTTAAGAGAAATAAGAATAAAAAAACATACGTTGTAAACAGCTCCTATCCCATATACGACAGTTAGAGATACATATGAATACTCGTGCACAAAGACTTACACACACATGTGTATACGCAATTGTACACGCTCATACACTTACATACATGCACCCATACCTACACACATTTGTATACGCACATGCTCACACCTGCTCACACCTGCACACATGTTTGCACGTATTTGCACACGCACATGCTCACGTTTTCACTCACATCTACACACACGGATACATCAAAAGGAGAAACAAAGGAAATACGACCAGGGAAACATATACACAGAGAACACTAATCCGAATCCAGGAGGGCAGGATCGTCCCATGTTCCCTTCTTGTCATGGCCTGCAGCTTGTATTAGCACGCACACACGAAAAGCAAGATGTCCACGCTACCTGCTGGGCCACATCAGCCCGCTTCAAGGGCCATAAAAATGCTTACACTTTCTTCTCTCCCACTTTCTTTTTCTTCTTGCCATCTCTTTCTTCTTCTTCTTCTTCTGCTTCTCCTGACCTTCCTCATTTCTTCTTTTTACTTATAACTTATTCTTTCTTCCTTTCTTTTTTCATTCCTCCTTTCTTTCTTCTTTTCTTCCTTCCTTCTTTCCTCCCTTCCTTACTTATTTCTCCTGTCCTCTTTTCCCTCCTTCTTTGCTTCTTTCCTTCCTTCATTATTTATTTTATATTGTTTTTTCTTCTTTTTTCCGCTCTAATTTTATTTCTTCCATCCCTCTCCATCCATCATCATGATCTCAATCGTTCATTCTAACATTTCCCTATTCCCATATTCCTATCTCCCTCCTCGATTTCTTCCTAGCTTCTTTCTTACCTCTACAATTTGTTCTTCTTTCTTCATATCCATAGATACGGAAAGGATAATATGGGAAAAACCTAAACTCCACAATTCTCTCCTCTAGAAATCTTCGACACTCCTCCCATCCTTACTCCTACAGGTGCCTCTCTTTCCCTGCCTCACAGTCTTGGCTCTACCTTTCTAGGTGGCATCCATTACAAGTCCCACGATTTTCAGGTACTACACTTTTTTTTTTTTTTTTTTTTACAAAAATGCCGTGAACTTCCAAAAACCATATAAATCACCATTCGGAGTCATAGTCACTCCAACAGAACATAAGCCTCTATTCTTTTTGCGTACCCAAACGCGCGCGCGCGCGTGTGTGTGTGTGTGTATGTGTGTGTGTGTGTGTGTGTGTGTGTGTGTGTGTGTGTGTGTGTGTGTGTGTGTGTGTGTGTGTGTGTGTGTGTGTGTGTGTGTGTGTGTGTGTGTGTGTGCGTGCACATGTGTGTACGTGTTTTCTTCAACTGTGCTCTTAAAGTATATCTAATATCATCTCTTGGTAATTTTCTTTTTATTCCATGCTCTTGTCTTAGGGCAGTGGTTTCCAAACTGGGGGTAAATTGCCCCCTGGGAGATAATTTAACAAATTTTTGTGGTTAATGGAGGGGTGACAGAAAAAAGTTAATAATTGTGAAAATCAAGAAAACATTGCGGTACCTGGCATTAGAATTAATGTTAACTTAGTCATAGTATCTAAAGTTGTAAAATAAACCTATTATAATTAAGTAATAAAGTTAAACCGAATTACTATGGCAATAGTCATTAAAGATGCACAATGTTCAAGTATATTAGATAAAAAAAATACGTCTAGTGTTTTAATTTAGGCATACATATCAATGTTGACAACATATTGTGGAAGGGGTAATGGTATGGCATGTTAAATTGGTTAACAATCTGAAAAAGTTTTGAAACCACTGCCATAGGGGGTATATGCACCATTGCAAAATCTTTCACTATTTTCCTCCATTAACACTGTCATCGCTACTAATTCAAACCTTACTATTTCCAGTACTCTTTCAAACACCTTCAAAATCTTCTTCACTAACATCAATCCACCCCAAATCCCTTCTGTTCTCTCTCTCCCTTTTCCATAGGTCATACTTCCTATCGCCTCAACTGATATTCAGTTTTTCTTTCTAATTTGATCTCAACTAGGTATATATTAGATTTCTCCCTCCTCGAAGAATCAATTAGATCTAATCTAGATGATATCAAGCCATCTATATTGGTATACACCACATTCATGTTCATTATATTATTTTCTTTAACACCTCCTCATCTTTCGCATATCATTTTATCAGCGTTTGGGCCACCATCCTCCAGTTAAAATCTGTTTCCTGAGGTTCCGTCCCTTCGCCATTTTTTTTTTTTTTTTTTAAGCTTCACTGAACAAATCTTTGAATTTATGCTCTCTTCTCCATCGTTGTCTTTCTTCTTATCCAAACATTTTTAAACCTGTCAATGTTATTCAACCTCCATCTTTTATTATCTCGTTTACCCCAAATTCTAACTTGACATTGTGTGTTTGTGCGTGTGTGTGTATGTGTACGTGCGTGTGTGTGAATTTACCTAGTGTGTTTATGTGTGTGTTTATGTATGTTTATGTGTTTATGTGTGTGTTTATGT
>NC_134812.1:43980839-43983339 GCF_046742065.1 Oratosquilla oratoria
ACTTGAAGTGATGTAACGTCCTATATGACATCTCATCGTATTTGTTGTATGACATAGGATATAATCTAATAAATATATGGGCCCAAAGAATAGGTTAATAAATAGGTAATATGTGACATTATTGACAAAGAAATATAAGATAATGTATAATAACTGAACATCTACAAAGTGGCATATAAGACGTACGTATATAAAAAGCAGGAATGAAAATCTCAATACGTTGATGGCAAGCCACTTTACCTGGGATCTGTCTAAAGAGGCGAAGAGTGGAAGAATCTGCAGGATTAGTGCCTGCTTTACCTGTCGGCGCTGAGACGTCCATTAGGAAGGTGTGGAAGTTTTTTTAAGACTGGGATTACGGAATGAGCTTTTCCGCCTCAGATTCTTTACGAATCAGTGAAGATGGACTGCCCTGATCTACAGATGTGTTGGGGGGAATTTTACTCTCTTATCTTCTAGTATCAGCAGAAAAAAATAAACAAACAGGTGATTCATTCCCTACGAAAAGGGAGACCACGCAGATTATACATATATATATATTTTTTTTTTTGGTAGGAGGCCATGTTGTATACATGATTTCAAGAAATCTACAGCGACAATGGCGTTGTTGAGTTTATATTGGAGCTTTAATTTCTCTCGTGCAACGAGTTTTTGTGGTGGTTCCAAATAGCTGAGAAGGTGTCCAAAAGACATTGGGTGCGGTTTTCTCTTTTTTAATTCTCCTATACGTATTTCGACCTTACTCGGTCATCCTCAGGGAGGGAGTAACAATAGTTGGTGATTACATGGGTTAAATACAGGCCGTACATTGGCCGAACACTGGGAGAGGTCATTTCATGTAGCCGTGATCCGTAGCGCTGCGTACGTGGAAGTAGCAACTTCCTTGTGGATTGTGGAAAGGGGTGTTATTGTTTGTGTTATGTGCGTCTACTGCTTGGGAGTGTGGTTGTGGGCATGAGTTGTATGTTAATGGAAGGTTTCTCGATGTATATGTTCACTGCTTCGGCCATCTTAAGGCGAAGGGGGTCGTGGGCTTTGTAGATTATTTTAGTGTTTTCGTTTAGTGTTTGTCTGGTGATGGTGGTTTTGTGTTCTTTTGTCATATGTGTTTTGATGGCGCCATTCTGGAGGTGGTATGAGAGTCTTTTGGAGAGGGTCATAGAAGTCATGCCAATGTATGAGGAGGTGCGGTGCTGACAATCACCGACAGGGCAATCAAACTTATACACGACGTTGACTTCTTGTAGAGGAGGGTTGGGGGGCTGGCTGTTGTTCTTAATAACCAGGGTGTGTGTTTTGGAGGTTTTGTAGTACAACTCATGCCCACAACCACACTCCCAAGCAGTAGACGCACATAACACAAACAATAACACCCCTTTCCACAATCCACAAGGAAGTTGCTACTTCCACGTACGCAGCGCTACGGATCACGGCTACATGAAATGACCTCTCCCAGTGTTCGGCCAATGTACGGCCTGTATTTAACCCATGTAATCACCAACTATTGTTACTCCCTCCCTGAGGATGACCGAGTAAGGTCGAAATACGTATAGGAGAATTAAAAAAGAGAAAACCGCACCCAATGTCTTTTGGACACCTTCTCAGCTATTTGGAACCACCACAAAAACTCGTTGCACGAGAGAAATTAAAGCTCCAATATAAACTCAACAACGCCATTGTCGCTGTAGATTTCTTGAAATCATGTATATATATATATATATATATATATATATATATGTACATATATATATACATATATATATATACATATACATATGTATATATATATATATTTATATATATATATATATATATATATATATATATGTATATATATATATATATATATATACAAGGAGGGATCTGGTGTCACCGAACTTCATATATTGGTCAGGATAAGATGAATGGTGCCACCAGCACCCCGTGGGCACAGGCTTAACTGGTCTCTGATACATATGGAGTCGACAGCTCACCCTCCAGCTGTTCAAAGAAGTTTTTTGATGGCCTTGTTTTCATTATTTATTTATTTATTATTTTTTTCTTTTTTATTTAGCAAAGGCCAAACCTGGATGCAAAGAATACCAAAGTTGGGCAAATGAAAGAAAGGGATTTGAATATGATATATGTTTACAGAGCTCTTCCAAGTAAATGTTTCCAAACCTGTTGGTAAAGAATATATTTCAGGGAATTCAGGCGTACTTCATAAACGAAATTATTGATGTGGTCAGTATGATCAAAACATGATTGGTTAGAAAATAGAACGAAAATAATCTTAATGTACCAATGTTTTTGATGTATCTGTATTGCTATACAAAGAAAATTAATAGGATGATTGAATCTACAGTACATCAAAATATTAATGATTCAGTTATTCACTTAATCAATACATCAATCACATAAGTGTATTAAAATAAATTATCATATAAACAATAAGATAATAAAGTTATTGAAATAGAAATAGATAAATATGCATTGATAAATATAAATACGTAAACAAAAA
>NC_134812.1:43993339-43998339 GCF_046742065.1 Oratosquilla oratoria
CACACACACACACACACACACACACACACACACACACACACACACACACACACACACACATACACACACACACACACACACACACACACACACACACACACACACACACACACACACACATACACACACACACACACACACACACACACACACACACACACACACACACACACACACACACACACACACACACACACACACACACACACACACACACACACACACATACACACACACATACACGGACACGCACATGCATATATGTATATATATATATATATATATATATATATATATATACATATGTATATATATGTATATTATATATATATGTATATACATATGTATATAGGAAGAGTAAAGGATGTACATGTGCTAAGGGGAGAATGTGGGGGAATATCAGATCATTTTTTGGTGGAAGGTAAGTTGAAAGTGGAGGATAGATGGAGAAAAAGGAAAGGGACAAAAGGTAGGGAGGTTCTTAGAGTGAACTCCTTGAATGAGAAGGAAAAGGAGGAGTACGGAAAGAAGCTGAAGGAGGAGTGGGAGGGAGTAAAGGGTAGAGTAGAGCTGGGGGTGGAGGAGGAATGGGGATGGTTCAAGGAGGGAGTCATAAAGTGTGCAAGGATGGTGTGTGGAACAAGAAGGACAGGGGGAAATAGAAGAAAGGGTAGTTAATGGTGGGATGAGGAAACAAAGAAGGTTGTAGAAGAGAAGAAGCAAGCTTTCACAGATTAGTTACAAAATAGGACGAGGGAGTCATATGAGAGGTACAAAGAAAAGAAAAGAGAAGTAAAGCAAAAGGTAAAGGTTGCAAAGAGGAGAGCAGATGTGAAATGGGGTAAGAGTTTGACAGAAAATTTTGAAAGTAATAACAAGATGTTTTGGAAAGAAATTAAGAGAGGAAGAGGAAGCGAATCAAGTAGAGAAGAAAAGGTAAAAGGTGCAGATGGAGAGATGATAATGGAAGAGAAGGCAGTAAGTGGAAGATGGGCAGAATATTTTAGGGAGTTGTTAAATGTGAAGGAGGATAGGGAAGGAAAGATTGCTGCAGTGGGAAGTGCGAAGAAAATGAGAGTGATGAATGAGGAGAATGGAGGAGAAATAAGGAAGGATGAGGTGAAGGCAGTTGTTAAGATGATGAAAGCAGGTAAGGCCCCTGGTCTGGATGGATGCCATGCGGAATGTCTGAAAAGGGGAGGTACAGTGATGGTGGACTGGTTGGTGAGGTTATTTAATGTTTGTTGGAGAGAGGGTAGAGTGCCGGAGGACTGGAGGAGTACCTGTATAGTTCCTCTTTACAAGGGAAAAGGGGACAAGTGTGAATGTAGTAGTTTCAGAGGGATTAGCTTCTTGAGTGTAGTTGGGAAGGCTTATGGGAGGATCTTGATTGAGAGGATTAGGAGAGAAACAGAAGGAGTAATTGGTGAGGAACAGTGTGGATTTAGGACAGGTAGAGGTTGTGTACATCAGATCTTTGTGGTAAGACAGATATGTGAGAAAGCTATAGGAAAGGGGAAGGATGTTTTTTGGGCTTTTATGGATCTGGAAAAGGCTTATGATAGGGTAGACAGGAAGGCACTGTGAGAGATTATGCAGATATATGGGATAGGAGGAAAGCTTCTGGGAGCTATCAAGAGTTTTTATGAGAGTAGTAGAGCTTGTGTCAGGATTGGAAATGGAGAGAGTGAGTGGTTTGAGGTAAAGGTGGGACTTCGTCAAGGATGCGTTATGTCGCCCTGGCTGTTCAACTTATACATGGATGGGGTGGTGCGAGAGGTAAATGCAAGGGTAGTGGGCAAGGGATTGGAGATGGTTGGGGAAAATGGAGAAAAGTGGGAGGTGAGCCAGCTGTTGTTTGCGGACGACACTGCGCTTGTGGCAGGATCGGAGGAGGGATTGAGGAAGTTGGTGGCAGAGTTTGGGAGAGTATGTGATAGAAGAAAGCTAAAGCTAAATGCTAAATGTGGGTAAAAGTAAAGGTGATGAGATGTCCAAGGGGTGAAAGTGGTAGTAGACTGGAAGTGAGCATTAAGGGAGAGCGACTGGAGGAAGTGGATAGTTTTAGATACTTGGATGCAAATGTGGCAGGGAAAGGTGGAGTGAAAGTGGAGGTAGAATGTAGATTGAGAGAAGCGAGTAAATGCCTTGGTGGATTAAAGAGTGTAATGAGGAATAGACATTTGGGAATGGATGCTAAGAGGAGACTGTATGAAGGAGTGATTGTCCCAACAGCACTGTATGGGGCAGAAACATGGAACATAAGAGAAGAAGAGAGAAGGAGTTTGAATGTGTTTGAGATGAGGTGTCTGAGAAGTATGATGGGGGTTACTAGGCTAGATAGAGTGAGAAATGAGGAGGTGAGGAGGAGAACAGGGGTGGAAAAGGAGCTGGAAGATAGGGTTGATGAAAGAATATTAGGATGGTTTGGACACATGGAAAGAATGAGTGAAGAAAGACTAGTAAAAGAGGTGTGGAAGGCAGATGTGGAGGGAGTGAAGATGAGGGGACCTCCAAGGATGAGGTGGATGGATGGGGTGAAGGGGGCTTTAGGGAAGAGGGGAATGTCTGTTGAGGAAGGACGGGAGAGGACAGAAGACAGGGGTGAATGGAGAATGGTTGTATATGGATGATGTTGTAATTGCATGAGGTGGAATGGGCGGGTGGATGGGGGGTGAGGTAGTTTGTGTGAGCAAATTTTGACGCAGCCCGATAGGGATTTCTCCCCGTCCTCTCATTTTATGCAATGGGGGGACGGAGAGGGGGGTCGCCGATTTAATGAAGCGGCCTTGCTGTGGATGTGCTGTGTCCTGCGACACTGCTTCTGACCCAGGGCAGTGGACAAGGTGCAGGGATGACCCGTCATTCAGGAGGTGCTAAGATAAGAGGGAGGGTGGAGGGGTGTGGAGTGTATTAAGGGATGGAATGGGTGGGAATTATTTTGTGCCTTTTTCTTTTTGGCTACCACCCTTGTAAGGGGGAAAAAGCCTTGGTATATGTATATATATATATATATATATATATATATATATATATATATATATATATATGCATATACATACATGGATAGAATCGTCGATGACGACGATATCAATCAAATGATTCCGACAGTAGTCCCTGGACTCGAACCCGTGACTTGCAGGGTGGCATGTAGCTCTACCAACTACGCTACTGAGACTATAAGATTCTTCAACCTCGGGGTTAATCTAACTCCCGCAGGATTTGAGTCGACTGCTAACTGCCGGCATTATTTCAGTTTTACGAAGAATCAAGCCCACTTGTAGCTAGTAGTTATGCTGGTACGTATCCTTGATAGACTTTCGTCATTGTAATACCCGAATAGAATCGCCAATGACGACAATGTCAAACAAATAATTCTGACAGCAGTACCCGGACTCGAACCCGAGACTTACAGCGTGGCATGTGAGCTTGGTTCTTCGTAAAATTGCGATCAGGACGGCAGTTAGGAGTCAGCTCAAAACCTCCGAGTGTTAGATTGACACCGATGTTGAAGAATCTTATAGTCTCAGTAGCTACGACATGCCACGATGGAAGCCTCGGGTTCGAGTTTGGGGAATACTGTCGGAATTATTTTATGTATATACATATATATATATATATATATATATATATATATATACATATATACATATATATATATGTATATATATATATATATATATATATATATATATATATATATATATATACATACACAGACACACACTTTTTAATCCCCCAAAGCATTTACTCGCCTTTCTCAATCTACATTCTACCTCCACCCCCATTTCTCCCTTTCCCGCCGCATTTGCATCCAAATATCTAAAAATTTCCACTTCCTCCAGTCTCTCTCCCTTTATATTCACCTCCAGTTTGCTGCCACTTTCTCCCTTTATACATCTCATCACTTTACTTTTATCCACATTTGTTTTCAACTTCCTTCTTTTGCACACCTTCCCAAATTCTGTCACTAACAAGGGTGAAATAAACAAGGTCATCATAATAAAACAACAGGGCAGGACTCGCAGTAATGGGTATAACGAGACAAATTTAGATTTAAGAGGGAAATAGGCAAGAATTGGTTTACTAAGGGGGTGGTCGATGAATGGAATAAACTTAGTAACCATGTAGTAAGCGCTGAATCTATCAGTTGTTTTAAAAAACGATTAGACAACTTTATGGATGGGGATGACAGGTGGTGATGGATACGGAGCTGCCTAGTGTAGGCCTTATGGTCTCTTACAGTCTCCTTTATTCTTATGTTCTTATATTCTTCCTCAATCGCTCCTCTGATCCTGTTACAAGCGCAGTGTCTCTCACTTTTCTCCATTTTATTTAACCATCTCCAATCCCCGACCCATTACCCTTGTGTTTACCTCTCGCACCACCTTATCCACGTATAAATTGAACAGCCATGAGTACATAACACATCCCTGACGAAGTCCCACCTTTATCTCAAACCACACCCTCACTCCAATTCTGATTCTAATATAAGCTCCTACTCTCGTAAAAAACTCTTGACTACTCTTAAAAGCTTTCCTCATATCCTATTTATCTGCAATACCTCCCACAGTGCCTTTCTGTTTACCCAGCCATAAGCACTTTCCAAATACATAAAATCACAAAAAACATCCCTACCTTTTCCCAAAGCTTTCTCACAAAAATATGATTCACGCAACCCCTGCCTGTACTAAACCCATACTGTTCCTCTCCTAATCCTCTCAATCAAAACCCTCCCATAAGCCTTCCCAACTACACTTAACAGATTGACCCATCTGAAACTTCTACACTCACACTTGTCCTTTTTTTTTTTTTTTTGCTTGTAAAATGGAGCTATACAGGCACTCCCCTAGTCCACCGGCACTCTACGCTCTCTTAAACAAACATTAAATAACCTCACCAGCCAGTCCACTATAACTTTTTTTTTTCTGCATGGCATCCATCCAACCCAGTTGCCTTACCTGCTCTCATCATTTTAACAACTGCCCTCATCTCATCTT
>NC_134812.1:44003339-44015839 GCF_046742065.1 Oratosquilla oratoria
ACCGAGTCGGTGTGTGTGTGTGTGTGTGTGTGTGTGTGTGTGTGTGTGTGTGTGTGTGTGTGTGTGTGTGTGTGTGTGTGTGTGTGTGTGTGTGTGTGTGTGTGTGTGTGTGTGTGTGTGTGTGTGTGTGTGTGTGTGTGTGTGTGTGTGTGTGTGTGTTTGTGTGTGTGTTTGTGTGTGTTTCTTGTGTGTGTTTGTGTATAAGCGTGTTTGTGTGTGTGTGTGTTTGTGTGTGTGTTTGTGTGTGTTTCTTGTGTGTGTTTGTGTATAAGCGTGTTTGTGTGTGCGCGTGTATCTGTGTTTGTATGTGTGTATTTGTGTGTGTGTGTTTACCTAGTTGTATTTTACGGGATGAGGTATGCTCGTAATGACCCGCTATTGTATCTTTCAGCATCCAGTTTGTTCTTAAGTTCTTGTATAGTTTTTGCACTCACTGTTTTCTCATTCAGTATGTCTCAGATACTCTTCTGTAACTATCTTTTTTAATTTCATTTTCATGCACTCTTGTTTTTCTTTTATCCCACTTTAGTAAATCATCTCTATCAAGGACTTCCATCACTTCCATAATTCTGCAGATGGTTAATAGATCTCTTTCTCCTCTTTGTTCTAGATATGGTAGTGCGAGTTTGTCCAATCTTTGCTCGTATGTCAGTTTGGTGTCATCTTTGTCTTTGCTCTTTGAATTCTTTCTAATTTCTTTATATTTCTTTAGTACTAGGTGTCCATAGTGTGCGTGTGTTTGTGTGTGTGTGTGGGGGGGTGCGTGTGTGTGTATGTGTGTGTGTGTGATTCACCATGGTCTTGGATCATGTGTTGGATTCATGATCGATAGCTATTTCCCTGCCGGAAGAGAGCTTAGAGCTCATATATGACCGATCTATGGGTAATGCTGTGACCTTGCACGCACACATACATCCAACTCCCCGCCCACGAGAGTTGGAGTAACGACTCGCAACGCAGTGATACTAAAATTATTTCTGCCGTGGGCGGGATTTGAACAGGGACCGCTGTAGTGGCAGCCGGGAACTCTACCAACTGCGCCACGAGTGTGTGTGTGTGCGTGTGTGTGTGTGTGTCACAGACACTTATGGAAACGCACACAGATTGAACAGTCAACTCTCTAAGATCATGTACGCAGGGGCTTGTGTGCATGTGTGTCCCTGTATATGTGTGAATTTACACCCGTGTATGTGTACGATTCCACATGTGCACATGTTCATGTGTACGTTTGTCCTTGTGAATTTATGTACATTCTTTACGTACAATATCTGTGCCTATTTAGCAATAACCATAATACTCCTTGGGACACTTCTCCCGATAATTCCATTTTCTATTAGTAAACATAGAAAAGCCCCTTTTTACAATATCTTTGTGCCTTGTTCAGATAACCCTCTTTTGTGTGGAAAATCCTCTGCACCTTAGAGGAAGCTTCAGTATCTATATATTTGTTCGTTCGGACAGTTACGCAGTGCCTTCCATTTCCCAGGTAGTTGTTGCGTCGACCCTCTTGCGATCATACCCTTCCTGCGTGAGATTAGTGTGCTAGCAATGGATCTAGCTTATTCGATATATACATATATATTTATATTTATATATATACATGTATATATATATATACATATATATATATATATATACATATATATATGTATATATATATATATATATATACATATGTACATACATATATTTATATATATCCATATGTATATGCATATGCATATGTATATGTATATGTATATGTATATGTATATTTATATGTATATGTATATGTATATGCATATGTATATGTATATGTATATGTATATGTATATGTATATGTATATATGTATGTGCCTATGTAAATGCATATGTATATGTATATGTGTATGTATATATATATACATATATATATGTATATATATATATATATATATATATATATATACATACATGCATATATACATATATATACATCGTGCCCGGATGTTTTCTGGGCCTTTATGGATCTGGAAAAGGCTTACGACAGGGTAGACAGAAAGGCACTGTGGGAGGTTATGCGGATATACGGGATAGGAGGAAAGCTTCTGGGAGCTGTCAAGAGTTTTTATGAGAGTAGTAGAGCTTGTGTCAGGATTAGAAATGGAGAGAGTGAGTGGTTTGAGGTAAAGGTGGGACTTCGTCAAGGATGCGTTATGTCACCCTGGCTGTTCAACTTATACATGGATGGGGTGGTGCGAGAGGTGCATGCAAGGGTAGTGGGTCAGGGATTGGAGATGGTTGGGGAAAATGGAGAAAAGTGGGAGGTGAGCCAGCTGTTGTTTGCGGACGACACTGCGCTTGTGGCAGGATCGGAGGAGGGATTGAGGAAGCTGGTGACAGAGTTTGGGAGAGTGTGTGATAGAAGAAATCTGAAGATAAATGTGGGTAAAAGTAAGGTGATGAGATGTACAAGGGGTGACAGTGGCAGTAATCTGGAAGTGAGCATTAAGGGAGAGCAACTGGAGGAAGTGGATAGTTTTAGATATTTGGGTGCAAATGTGGCAGGAAAGGGTGGAGTGAAGGTGGAGGTAGAATGTAGATTGAGAGAAGCGAGTAAATGCCTTGGTGGTTTAAAAAGTGTAATGAGGAATAGGAATCTGGGAATGGATGCTAAGAGGAGACTGTATGAAGGAATGATTGTGCCAACAGCACTGTATGGAGCAGAAACATGGAACATGAGAGAGGAAGAGAGAAGGAACTTGAATGTGTTTGAGATGAAGTTTCTGAGAAGTATGATGGGGGTTACTAGGCTGGATAGAATGAGAAATGAGGAAGTGAGAAGGAGAACAGGGGTGGAAAGGGAGCTGGGAGATAGGGTTGATGAGAGAGTATTAGGATGGTTTGGACACATGGAAAGAATGAGTGAAGAAAGACTAGTAAAGGAGGTATGGAAGGCAGATGTGGAGGGAGTGAACATGAGGGGACTTCCTAGGATGAGATGGATGGATGGGGTGAAGGGGGTTTTGGGGAAGAGGGGAATGTCGGTTGAGGAAGGACGGGAGAGGACAGAAGACAGGGGTGAATGGAGAATGGTTGTATATGGAAAATGTTGTGATGCATGAGGTAGATTGGACGGGGGAATGGGGGTGAGGTAGTGTGTGTGAGCAAAAATTTTTGACGCAGCCCGAAGGGATTTCTCCCCGTCCTCTCCTTTATATGGGGGGACGGAGAGGGGGGTTCGCCGATTTAATGAAGCGGCCTTGCTGTGGATGTGCTGTGTCCTGCGACACTGCTTCTGACCCAGGGCAGTGGACAGGGTGCAGGGATGACCCGTCATCTAGGAGGTGCTAAGATGGGAGGGAGGGTGGAGGGGTGTGGAGTTTTTCGGGGATGAAATGGGTGGGAATGTTTTTGTGCCTTGTCCTAATTGGCTACCCCCCTGGTAAGGGGGAAAAAAGCCTTGGTATATGTATGTATGTATATATATATATATATATATATATATATATATATGCATATATATATACATATGTGTGTATATATATATGTATATATATGTATATATATATATATATATATATATATATATATATATATATATATATATATATATATATATTTTTTTTAATGGTAAGAATGGAAAGACACGATTGGGAACAAGAGACTTTATTCCTGACCGGTTTCGCCTTTGAGGCTTCTTCAGAGACCTCAAAGGTGAAACCGGTCAGGAATAGTCTCTTGTTCGCAATAGTGTCTTTCCATTCATACCATTTATACACCTGTCATGATGTCACGATATACAGATGTATATATATATATATATATATATATATATATATATATATATATATATATATATATATATATATATATATATATATATATATATATATATATATAAGATAATTCCTACTGTCGTGCCCCGAATAGAACCGGGCTCGTGAAATCTCACTGCTCGGAGCTCACTGCAAAGGAGCATGGACCGAATCCGGGCACGACAGTAGGAATTATTTGATCGACATCACCGTCACTGGTGATTCTATTTCATATAAATATATATATATATATACATATATATATATATACATATATATATACATATATATATACATATATATATATATATATATATATATAAGGATAGCAGAGGGGAGTCTGACGAAAGATTGTTAAATTTAGTTTTACTGGAGCTTCTATCCTTGTGGGAGATCTCGATTCTGTTTCGGATATTATCTTGAATTTCCTGTTTTGTGTGTAAGAGATGCTATTTTCACACAGGCTGCAGGGACAACCCACCCAGAGGCCTTATTCTCTTTGGAATATTCCACTGTACACGTAGACCCATATATGCATTTTGTCTTACTATATCCAGGTAATTTTTTTTCGGTTGAGGAAAAGCCCTCACTCGCTTTAAAGAGCCCAAAAACCAGACGAGGTAAGCATGTCTGAAAGCATGGTGGGTTACATCACACAATCTTGAGAACAGGACCTCAAACGGTGTATGTCCTTGAGAGCTGCAAGGTGCATGAGACGCTCTTGAGAGCTTTGCCGGGAGCCCGTAGCACATCAAAGAGCTCGACTGTTGGTGCCGTGAGAGCTTGAGAGATCTGTCTTAGTCTAGAGGGGAAAACAGGACAGAGAGGGAAAGGCGAGAGAGAAACGAGGTGATGGGGAAGGAAGAACAACAAGGGGAAGGAAAAAGAGGATTGTGGGTAAAAGCGAGAAATAAAGAAACGAATGATAACAAGGGGAAGGAGGAGGGCGAGAGAGGATGGAAGTGAAGGTGAGGCAATAGGAGAATGAAAAAAAGAAAAATGGAAAGATAGGAGTAGAAAAAAAAGAGAAGAGGTGGAGTGGCAAAATAAAATGGGGAAAGGAACGAGAAGAAAGGGAATAGGGAAAGGAAAACATAGTGTTGAAAATAGGATGAAATAGAGACGTTTGAAGAAGAGGATGAAAAGGAAAAGGAGATTGGTATAAAGGATGAATAGGCCAAGAGGTAAATAATTTAAGGAGGGAGGGGAGGTGAAAGAGGGAAGAAGAAAGAGAGTAAGTGGAAATGGAGCAACAAGGGGAAACATATTATCAAGAATAGAAGGAAGAGAATGAAGAGTACAAGACGGAAAGAAGTGGATAAAGAGAAGGAAGAAAATGATGAAGTAAAAATGGTGAAGATTTTTGGTTCATGATGAAGGATAGAATATAACGAGATGAAGGGACGAAAGGTAAAAGAGGAAATATTAAGCAAATGAGAAGCAGGGGGAGAATGAATAAAAGTTATAAGAAGTGAAGAGGAAGAATTCAAAGAAGAAGAAGAAGACTAGGAGAACGAGGAGGACGAAAGAATCAGCAGAATCTAGATTAATGAGGGACATTAAGAAATGGGAGAGGAGGAGGAGGGGGAGGAAGAGAAAGAGGAATAAGTAAAACAAGAGGAGAACAAAATATGGGATGAAGGGAGGAAGAGGTAAGGGAAAACAAAGAAAACGATGAGAAAGAGAAGAATGAAGTGGTGGCGTAAATAACAGTGGTAGTGTCTTCGTATATGTATTGGAGGAGGAGGAGGAGGGAGAGGAAAGAAAGGAGGAAGAAAAAAGAAGAATAATAGGCAGGAATGAAAGGGATGGAGTGAGGAAAAAAACAAGGAGGAAGAGAAGAACGAGGTGATGTTAGTGGAAGTATTGCTGGTGGTGGCGGACGTGGAGGTGGAACTGTGGTGGTGGTGATGGTGGTTGTGGGAAGGGTGATGCAGTTCGGAAACCATGAAAGATTATAGTCCGAAGAAAATGCACGTAATGTAGCGCAGTCGTGGATGAAGAAGGAGACGGCTTCATTCCTCCCAAGAATTTACCTTGCAATAAAAGATGGTCATAAAAAAGGAAGAAAAAAGAAGAAAAACCAGAAGAAGAAGAAGAAGAAGAAGAAGAAGAAGAAGAAGAGGAGGAGGAAGAAATGAATACGAGTTCATACAAGATGAATGACTCAAGATTTTTTTTACATATTTATTCTATTTTACTTCTACGTAATTATTCATCTATTCATGTAACTACCTATTAATTAACTGATTAATCTATTATTTTAATTTTTCTATTTATTTATATATTTGTTTGTTTATATATTAATTATGCATATATATACATATATATATATATATATATATATATATATATGTATATATATATGTATATATATATATATATATATATATATATATATATATCTATGTGTGTGTGTGGGTGTGTGTGTGTGTGTGTGTGTGTGTGTGTGTGTGTGTGTGTGTGTGTGTGTGTGTGTGTGTGTGTGTGGTGTGTGTGTGTGTGTGTGTGTGTGTGTGTGTGTGTGTGTGTGTGTGTGTGTGTGTGTGTGTGTGTGTGTGTGTGTGTGGGTGTGTGTGTGGGTGTGTGTGTGTGTGTGTGTGTGTGTGTGTGTGTGTGTGTGTGTGTGTGTGTGTGCATGTGTGAGTGTAATAAAACCACTTGAAAAATAAAATGAAAGGTAGCCGAACATTTTCGTCTATTTAAGACATTTTCAATAGACGAAAACGTTCGGTCACCTTTCATTTTATTTTCCAAGTGGTTTTATTACACATTTTGTGAATCACTTGTTTTTGTGATTTATTTGCATATATATATATATATATATACATATATATACATATATATATATATACATACATATATATATATATATATATATATATATATACATACATATATATATATATATATATATATATATATGTGTGTGTGTGTGTGTGTGTGTGTGTGTGTGTGTGTGTGTGTGTGTGTGTGTGTGTGTGTGTGTGTGTGTGTGTGTGTGTGTGTGTGTGTGTGTGTGTGTGTGTGTGTGTGTGTGTGTGTGTGTGTGTGTGTGTGTGTGTGTGTGTGTGTGTGTGTGTGTGTGTGTGTGTGTGTGTGTGTGTGTGTGTGTGTGTGTGTGTGTGTGTGTGTGTGTGTATATATATATATATATATATATATATGTGTGTGTGTGTGTGTGTGTGTGTGTGTGTGTGTGTGTGTGTGTGTGTGTGTGTGTGTGTGTGTGTGTGTGTGTGTGTGTGTGTGTATATATATATATATATATATATATATGTATATATATATGTTGAGACATTCTGACAGGTTGATGTAAGCGGAATAGGAAACACAGGAGTCTTGGTCTTGAGTTTATTCCTGAGTCAGGAATAAACTCAAGACCAAGACTCCTGTGTTTCCTATTCCGCTTACGTATATATATGTATATATATATATATATGTATATATATATACATATATATGCATATACACATTTATTCATTTGCTTGGTATTTATCTATTTGTCTATTAATTTGATTATTCATCCATTTATATGTTTATTTATTTATTCATTTGTTATTTAGAAATTTATCCGTTTATCTATCTAATTATATATATATCCATTCACTCATTTACTTATTTATCTGTTTATTTATGACCTTATTTGTCTATTTGTTAATTTGTTTATTCATTTATTTAATGATTTATCTATTTATTTAATTATTCAATTGTTTATATATCTACATATTCATTTATTTGTCCACCTGTTTACTTTTACATTGTCAATCTATTTATTTATTTATTCATATTTTTCTTTATTTATTTGAATATTTATCTATTTATTATTTTTTTCTATTTGTTTATTTACCTATTTTATTTATTTATTTATTTATCTATTTATCTATTTATTTACTTATTTATTCATTTATTTATTTATATTTATTTTTATTCACTTGTTATGTAATTAATCTATTTATTTATTGTTATTCTTTTATTCACCAATAAACAGCGCATCTCTTATTAGAGATAAAATCGGGTCGAAGAGTTGGAGTCACATAAGCTGTAAGGGAGAGATTTGAGGAGGAAAGGAGAGCAGAGGGATAGTAGATTTGAAAAATTATCATTATTCTTCTCTGAGAATGGGTTTAAGTCTAAAAAGAAATTAATTTGAAAGGGCTAGTGTAAATTGGAGTAAATGGGGGTAATTTAAAGTGGGGAGTAAATTGAAAGAACAGCAAAACATTTAAAACTCCTTCTGTTTCATTCACTTTGAACAAACTGCTCTGGATGTCTTCCCCTCTCTCTATCCCCTTTTGAAGACCCTTATTAACACTCTAGGAACAAAGCACGTACACACTACTATCACCTCCTCAACTACTTCAAACTTGCTCTCTCAACGACCCTAAGTCACCCTTTTATCTTGCCTTTATCCACCAGTTAAAACTTTGTACATTGACAAGAGCCATTCATTACGTGGTTTGACTTGCTTCCCAGCAAACTGAGCTAATTAGGTTTGCTCTTTCACTGCTATGCGTTGGATATTCTTCATGGGTGATTTAGTGACAGTGAGACTCCAATTGTTTACTTACTTTGCTTCAAAGACGACCTTCACAAACGCTACCTAGGCTAATACTATTGAATATTCTTCATGGGTGATTTAGTGACAGCAAAACTCCAATTCTTTACTTTCTTCGCTACAAGGACGACCTTCACAAACGTTACCTGGGTTAATACTCTGGTGGTGCATCCGGAAGAGTGTTGGTTTTGAATCTTTCCTGGTCGCGTGTTGGAGTCTCGTTCTTCTCTCTGATTCGTAGCAGTGATTGTTTGCTACCTGCCCCAAATAGTCCAAGTGCAAAGAGATCTGATGGCTCCGGCCGCAGCTCCGGATCTTCCTGGTGTATGCCCCTCAGCATCTGATACTTGAAGATTTCAATCATTTGAAATCTGTAGAAGATCGAAACCAAAAAAAATCTTGATCGAACGAGACAAGGCTTTATTTTGCACTAAATCAAGCCCTCACATAGATCTAAATTAAAACCCCTCACATAGATCTAAATCAAACCCTCACAAAGGTCTAGTATTTACCAGAATAAAATATGCGACATGACACCCAGTACAAGAAGGGTTAGTCAAGACAACAGGCGTTTAACCCTTTGTATCCTGACGACGACGAGCACGATGAAAGAAAAGGTGCCACTCGAAAAGGGAGGTGCTCGTGGAGGTGTCACTACCCGTAACGCTTCCGAGGGGATGTCATGGAAAAGAATATGAAACAGAAAGAACAACCAAAACAGATCACTGGCCGTGAGGAAAGGGTTATGTTTTTCTTTATCGATATATTTTTGCGTAAAGTTGATTTTAATGCACTCACAGGCGAGGATAAAGAAGAAAGTACAGGCAGGGGACAATGCGTGAGAAAGTGGGAATATTTCGGAAGAAGATAAAGAAACGAATGAATATGATGGACAGAAGAGAGAATGGAGAGGAGAAAAAGAGTGTGAGAGTAATTGGTGAGAGAAAAAAGGGAAATGAGATAGAGTAAGAAAAACAGAGAAAGAGAGTGAGAAAGGGGAAGATACATAAGAGTGGGGATGGGAGAAGGAAGGGGGAGAGAGGGAAGCTTGAGGAAAGGCTGAGAGCGGTAACATGAAAAGGAGGGAGGGGAATAGAGAAGATTGGAGGGAGAAGAAAAACGAAAGCTTTAACTGTTTTCTGGCGACACTGGGTGACTTCCCCCCAAGCAGCTTTGGAACTTTCGTGAAACCTTTCTTTACCAGCAAGATGTCGCTATTGATCCTTTAAGATGGGGACAGAAACCACTGTGCTTCTCATTGTATATAGTGCAGGAATTACAGCTAGTGCAAGTATCGGCTTTATATATATATATATAAATATATATATATATATATATATATATATATATATATATATATATATATATACTATCTATCAATCTTTATACGAAGAAGTTCTTCCCTCTTACAAGAGATGTGCCAATCAAGACACACACCCACTCCCACCCATTCCTCTCCCATCCACCACCCATTGTTTCCCTCTCATCTTAGCTCCTCCCTAAGGAATTTTTCCTTGTCTTCTATATTTTTCGCATTAGGGGACGAGCAGGATGGGTTATGGTGGAAATGGAGTAACCTTGCTATGTTCACTGCCTCTGACCTGGGCAGTGAACAGGAAACAGTTCTACGAGGAACTAGATAACAGTACATAAATGTACAAAACCAAAATGTAATTTCTTAATAACGAAAAATGACAACAGTAATAGTTTGTGTTTTAGCAATGGACCTAGATTCTCATTTGATAATTCTAAATATATAAAATACAGGTAGAATATAGTATGGATCTTGATTACTAATTGTCGGTGTAATAATATATGAATATACTTAGCCAAAATGTGATCCCTTTGCAACAAAAGAAAGGCAATAGTAATACATTATACAATTTTTAACAATACCCCAGGACATTTCTTAAAAAATTTCTCCCAAACAGCACCATCACTTCTGGTGATTTATTTTAAGAACAAATTGATAGAATATATATACATATATATATATATATATAGATATATATATAGATATAGGTATAGTTATATATATATATATATATATATATATATATATACATATATATATATGTGTGTGTGTGTGTGTGTGTGTGTGTGTGTGTGTGTGTGTGGTGTGTGTGTGTGTGTGTGTGTGTGTGTGTGTGTGTGTGTGTGTGTGTGTGTGTGTGTGTGTGTGTGTGTGTGTGTGTGTGTGTGTGTGTGTGTGTGTGTGTGTGTGTGTGTGAGTGTGTGTGTGTGTGTGTGTGTGTGTGTGTGTGTGTGTGTGTGTGTGTGTGTGTGTGTGTGAATGTGTGTGTGTGTGTGTGTGTGTGTGTGTGTGTGTGTGTGTGTGTGTGTGTGTGTGTGTGTGTGTGTGTGTGTGTGTGTGTGTGTGTGTGTGTGTGTATACATATATGTATGTATATATATATATATTTATGTATATATATATATATATATATGTATATATACACACATATATATATACACACACATATATATATATACTAGACCACCCGTGACCCGTTGGGTCAAATAAGATCTTAAATTATACATTGTTAATAAAATGGTCAATAAAATCTTTATTAAGACAATGTTCTATTCAATATACGAAGGCAGTGACTTGATTACTTATAAGAAGTGAAATGCAGAAGATTGTGACGTCATGTCGTCGTTGCTTGGAACACTACGCATCATATGATTTATAGGGTTCGTAATATTTTAATAAACTCATTATGCCTCATAGATGCTAACTCAGGAGTTGGCTATACTTTTAAATACTGAAAATGAAAAATTTATAAAAATATATAGATAGATATGTATATATGTATGTTGGGTCAAATAAATTTTTAAATGATACGTTGTTATAAGAAGTGAAATGCAGAAGATTGTGACGTCATGTCGTCGTTACTTGGAATACTACGTATCATATGATGTCGTGACGACATGTCTCTTGTTCTGATTGGCTGATCCTCAGTCGTGACGTCATATCTCTTCTTCTGATCTCTTCTTCTGCTTGGCTGGTCCTCAGTCGTGATGTCATATCTCTTCTTCTGATTGGCTGGTCCTCAGTCGTGACGTCATACCTCTTCTTCTGATTGGCTGGGTGACGGTTTCAAGCAAGCAAGATAACAAACAAGAGTATCAGAGTTTTATAAGTATATAGATATATGTGCATATATAAACAAACAATATAATTGGTAATTTAATAGATTTCCCTTCTTTTTCTTGCAGGTGTGTGTTGGCTAAACGAGAAATAATGCAAAGTCTTCAGGTATCTACAAACACTATATTCTTCTTCAGGTATGTTTGTAATGCACTAAACCTCCATGGAATGTTCATCTATGGCTTTCACCAAATCTAAGGGAATGAAAGCAAGTCTCATAAATAAAAACTTATATACGGTGTTGGCTTTAACACAAAATCCTGTGACGGTTGACCGGGAGAGGAAATTTTTTAATTTTCAAAAGTGGCCTCAGCAGTTTCATTAGTGTAGGCTTTAGGTCTCACAACTCTCACAGGATCTAACTTCTCGTCACCTGTTTCACGCGTGTGTGTGTGTTTTCCCCCATTTGTGTTGTGGAAATCTTGGCGTTTCTAACTAAGAGCTGTCAAGAGAAAGTAGGTTGAACAATGAATAGAATGAGTATGTCTCCCCTCCCTTTTCCTTTTCCTTTCTCCTCCTATTCTCCACTCGCCCTCTCTTGTCCTCTCCCTTGCCTATTCCCTTTCCTATTTCTCCCCCACCATTCGTCCTCCTCCTATCCACCCAATTTCCCCTTTTCCTTTCCCTTCTTTCATCTCACCTCCCCCCTCACCTTCAGCTGTTTTCCCTCTCCCCTTCCCCCTATTCCGCGTCCATTCGTTTCCCCAGAAGACAAGGAAAACATGTTAAAAAATTTCGAGACACAAGATTCATAGATAAACAAATAAGTAACTAAAAATAATTAGACAAACAAATAAACCAATGTGTAAATAAACAAATGAATAAATAAAGAAATGAATAGAAAAACAAAATAATAAATGCATCAATGAATATTTAAATCAATAAGTAGATAGAAGAGTAAACGAATAAATAGATAAATAAATGAATAAACAAACAAACAAACAAACAAACAGATGAATGAATATTTGAATAAATTGATATATAAATCAATAAAATAAATGAATAGATAGACGAA
>NC_134812.1:44033339-44035839 GCF_046742065.1 Oratosquilla oratoria
TATTGTTTTTGTTTTTAATCATGTTATATATTTTTGTCCCTACGCCATATGCAACTCTTAATCCTGCCTTGGTGAAGAACTGTCCGATTTCATCTGCGTGTTTGAAATTGGGGACGGACAAAAAACCCCGGCTGTCCCCTTTGTTCTCACATACTTGGCTTACTCTGGCTCTTTTTGTTATTTTTAAAGCTTTTTCTATTAGCCTATGTAAGAGACCTTGTGGGTAACACAGTTTCCTAAATATGTCAAGAACGTATTCAATTCCTCCTCGGAGAAATTCCTCACTGTACATCCGGTTTGCTCTAAAAAAGAAACCTATTACTACCCCGCTTTTTATTCTTGGGTGGTGAGCAGAGTAATAGTGGATGATGTTGTTTCTATTTGTGTTTTTTCTGTGTACTGAGAAAGCAGTCTTATTCCCTTTTCTCCATATCACCGCGTATAGGAAGGCACATTCTCTTCTTGTTCCATAGTGAATTGTATGTTCCTTTCTATCCCATTGAGCATGTTTAATTTATCGCTGAGATCCGTCTCCCTGAGGGTGATAGCAAATACATTATCCACGTACCGCAACCATGTTTTCTATTACAGAGATTAGAACGTGAACATTCAGAACAAAGTGTTAAATTAGAGGAGAAATTGGCACATCTATGTAACACAAGTGATTGGAACAAAGTAGGGAGGGAAGATCTCATAGTGAACTTGTGCCGTGGCCTCGCTATGGGGAGTCCGCTCAGTTGTGTTCTGGCCTCTTTATACATGGAGGTTCTAGAAAAGGACCATTTTACCACACTAATGGGCCAAGATACAGCATGGTTGCAGTACGTGGATAATGTACTTGCTATCACCCTCAGGGAGACGGATCTCAGAGATAAATCAAACATGCTCAATGGGATAGAAAGGAACATACAATTCACTATGGAATAAGAGGAGAATGACAAATTAGCCTTCCTAGACAAAGTAATATGGAGAAAAGGGAATAAGACTGCTTTCTCAGTACACAGAAAAAACACAAATAAAAACAACATCACCCAATATTACTTTGCTCACCACCCAAGAATAAAAAGCGGGGTAGTAATAGGTTTCTTTTTGAGAGCAAGCCGGGTGTGCAGTGAGGAATTTCTCCGAGGAGGAATTGAATACGTTTTTGACATATTTAGGAAACTGTTACTCACAAGGTCTCTTACATAGGGCAAAAGAAAAAGCTTTAAAAATAACAAAAAGAACCAGAGTAAGCCAAATATGTGAGAACAAAGGGGACAGCCAGGGTTTTTATCCGTCCCCAATTTCAAACACGCAGATGAAAACAGACAGTTGTTCACCAAGGCAGGATTAAGAGTTGCATATGGCACAGGGACAAAAATATATAATACAATTAAAAACAAAAACAAAAATGAGTACCATATTGAATTCCTTGTAAAAGGTGTCCCGTCAGTTATTTTTGGGAAACTGGCAGAGGAATGAAAAAACGACTATATGAATAAAGGAATGAAGTAAAAGCCCACCGGACATCAAATTCTCTAGTGGTTCATATAGACAATTTTGGTCACCTTCCTTACTGGGAAAATACAGAGGTACTCCGCAAAACGCTAAGAGAGCAAGAAAGAAAAATAATCGAAGCAGCGTACATCGCTTCAAAATCGTGTAATAACCATAAAGAAGTATTTATTAAATTATCAAAGTTGACCAGCGACTTTGTTCGAGGTGAAGCGGAAAGAAGGAAGCACGGAGATAGGTGAGGAACGGGGTAAGAAAGTGAAGTATACAAGCTGTAAATATTTTCTTAGTGTATACTCTGAGGAAGTCCTTAAAGGACGAAACGTTAGTAATAAACTCCTACGTTTTTTTTGGCATTTATCTCATCACCCTTCCCACTCATATGTAGATATATATATATATATATATATATATATATATATATATATATATACATACATACATACATACATACATATACCAAGGCTTTTTCCCCCTTCCAAGGGAGGTAGCCAAAAAGGGGAAGGCATAAAAACACTCCCACCCATTTCATCCCTAGATACACTCCACACCCCTCCCACCCTTCCTCTCATCTGAGCACCTCCTGGATGACGGGTCATCCCTGCACCCTGCCCACCGCCCTGGGTCAGAAGCAGTGTCGCAAGACACAGTACATCCACAGCAAGGCCGCTTCATTTAATCGGCGACCCCCCTCTCCGTCCCCCTTTGCATATAAGGCGAGGACGGGGAGAAATCCCTTCGGGCTGCGTCAAAATTTACTCACACATACTACCCCACCCCCCACCCCCCCGCCCATTCCTCCTCATGCAGTCACAACATCATCCATATACAACCATTCTCCACTCACCTCTGTCTTCCGTCCTCTCCCTTCCTTCCTCAACAGACATTCCCCTCTTCCCCAAAGCCCCCTTCACCCCATCCATCCATCTCATCCTAGGACGTCCCCTCATGTTCACTCCCTCCACATCTGCCTTCCATACCTCTTTTACTAGTCTTTCTTCAC
>NC_134812.1:44053339-44060839 GCF_046742065.1 Oratosquilla oratoria
AACAAACTTTGATTAAAATAAGAGAATTCTTTCAAAAAGAAAACTGAGAAGAAATATACAAAGAAGAAACAACAGTGGAAGAGAAATGGAGTATTTTGAAAAAAAAAAAAAAAAAAGTAGAAAAGTATGTCCCAAGACAAAAACAAGAAAAAGAATATGTAAAGTGCTGGTACAACAAAAATTGTAGGGAGTTAAAAGAGAAAAGAGACAAAGCTTGGACCAAATGAAGAAAGACAAAAGACCTGAAAAATGGAAAATATATACTTGTTATAGAAATGAATATGTACAAGCGTGCAGAGAGGAGAAGAGAAAAATGAAAAAGATGTCATAGAAAAATGTAAAGGTCAACCAAAACTATTTTACAGATTTGTAAACAACAAACTGAAAAACAAACAAGATTTGGAGAAATTAAGACAAGGAGGAGTTGAATACACAGAGGAAATAGAAATGGCGGAAATTATGAACAAGCATTTTAAATCAGTGTTTACAAGGGAGAACATACAATCTGAAGAGATCGAATGGAAAGAGAAAGTCCCTCCTATGAAAGAAATAGAAGTAACAAAGAATGAAACAATGAAACACTTGAGTAATCTTGATGTCAGAAAATTGCATGGACCAGATGAAATAGCAAACTGGATTTTGAAAGAATGCAGGAATGAACTGACAGACAAAATACATAGCATAATAAACAGTTCCTTCAAAGAAGGAAAAGTTCCAGAAGATTGGAAAAAAGCAAATATAGTACCTATATATAAAGGGGGAAATAAAGAAGACCCTACCAACTATAGACCAGTCTCTCTAACAAGTACAATAGCAAAAATTTGTGAAAGAATTACCAAAAGTAGATGGGTAAAATATTAAAAGAAAAAAAAAACGTGCTAAATCCAAGGCAATTTGGATTCAGACAAGGACAATCATGCGTCACCAATTTAATAAGTTTCTATTCAAGGCTAATAGATATAATACAAGAAAGAGATGGATGGGCTGATTGTGCATTTCTAGACCTAAAAAAAGCTTTTGACAAAGTGCCACATAAGAAGTTGCTTAAGAAATTAGAAACTGAAGGAGGAATACAGGGCAAACTGCTTAAATGGATGGAAGACTTTTTGCAAGGAAGAAAAATGAGAGTAGTGATAAGAGACAAACACTCAAAATGGGGTGAAGTAATAAGCGGTGTTCCACAAAGAAGAGTTCTGGCCCCAATAATGTTTGCTATATATATTAATGATATGGATGAAGAAATTGAAAGCTATATGAGCTTCTTTGCAGATGATGCAAAACTATTAAAAGAAGTGAACACGGAAGAAGATTGTGAGTCACTACAGAGTGATCTCATTAAAGTATGGCAATGGAGTAGAAAGTGGTGGATGTAGTTCAACACTAAAAAGTGTAGTATAATGGAATTTGGAAAAAGCAAAAACAGAATAACAGGATCATATAAATTGGGAGATGAAGGAATAAAAAAATAGAAAATGAGAAGGACCTGGGAGTCATTGTTATGAATAATATGTCACCTGAGAAACATATAAATAAGATTTTTGGAGAAACTTATAATTTAATAAGAACAATCAAAGTGGCATTTACATACCTGGATGAAGAAATGGTGAAGAAAATTCTAATCACTCTGATAAGACCAAGATTGGAATATGCAGCAATGATGTGGTCACCAAGTACAAAAAAATGTATAAAAAAAACTTGAAAGAATACAAAGAGCAATTACAAAATTGGCACCAACACTCTCAAAACTATCATATGAAGAGAGACTAGCAAAACTTGAACTACAGACACTAGAGCAAAGAAGAGAGAGAGGAGATTTAATAGCTATTTACAGAATCATGAAAGGCATAGAAATTATTGATAGAGAGAATCTAATTAAATGTGATGATAGAAATACAAGAGGACACGGAAAGAAAATCAAGAAAGACAGCTATAGAAGAGATATGAAAAAGAACAGCTTTCTTCACAGAGTAATAGACAGTTGGAACAAGTTAGATGAGAAATGTGGTGTGTGCAAAAACAATACATGAATTTAAAAATAGTTTAGATAAAATGAGATATGAAGACGGGACACCGCGAGCATAGCTCCCCTTCCCGTAAAATACAACTAGGTAAATACACACACACACACACACACACACACACACACACACACACACACACACACACACACACACACACACACACACACACACACACACACACACACACACACACACACACACACACACACACACACACACACACACACACACACACACACACACACACACACACAAAGGATTACAAAGGCGGAGCATGCCGACAGGAGACCTTTTGATCCATATCTAGGTCGGATGCAAAAAAAAAAAAAAAAAAAATCATATTAATAATAAATAAAAACTATAATAATGTAAATAACAAATAAAATACATAAATAAATGCATATAGTTAAAATAATAAACAAACAGGTAAATAGTAAATGATAATAAATTGACATATAACTAATAATAAATGAAAATCAGACAGACAAATTATAACAAAACAAAAACAAATAATATAACATAAACTATAATCATTACAGCATCTTACTTAGGTATTTATCTAAATGATTCTTAAAGCTTCGAACTGAACTACATTGCACTACCTGTGCAGGAAGTCTATTCCATTCATTAACCACACGGTTGGCAAAGTTGTTTCTACCTACTTCCAAATTGAATCTATTTCCGGACAGTTTGAGACCATTGTTTCTTGTCTGATTCTCATTCAATGTGAAAAGTTGGTCACTTTTGATGTTGTCAATTCCCTTTAAAATCTTAAAGACCTGTATCAAGTCACCTCTGAGTCTACGCTTTTTTAGGGAAAACAGATTCATGTGCTTAAGTCGATTTTCGTATGATTTATTTTTGATATGTGGAATCAGTTTTGTGGCTCGCCGTTGTACTTTTTCCAGTCTGTCAATGTCTTTAATGAGATTCGGTGACCATACGGAAACAGCATATTCCAAATGTGGACGAACTAACGATTTATATAGCTTGTTAATGAGTGATGGACTTTTGAAATCAAAAGATCGCGCAATCAATCCCAGAATCTTATTTGCTTTCTCAGAGGCTGAAATACACTGCTTGGATGATTTGAGGTCGTTACTGATAATTACGCCGAGATCTTTTTCACTATCCACTTTTGTTAACGAATTTCCAAATAACCTGTAATCGTACTTACTGTTATTTTTACCTATGTGCATTACCTTGCATTTACTTGTGTTAAATTTCATTAGCCACTTTTCAGACCATTGCTGTAATTGATCTAAATCTTCTTGAATATCTAATTGGTTTGAGTGATCATTTGCCACTCCGCACAGTTTTGTATCATCAGCAAATTTGGAAACAGTAGATTTTAGTCCATGGTCTATATCATTTATATATACTATGAATAGAAGTGGCCCAAGAACGGAACCCTGAGGAACTCCACTTGCAACACTTTTCCATCCAGAAGTTTTTCCATTTAAAACAACTCTTTGTTTTCGACCTTTTACCAATTACTAGTCCAACCTAATAGGCTACCACTTATTCCATGCAAAGCTAATTTAGTAAGTAGTCTTTCGTGTGGGACGGTATCAAAAGCTTTTGCAAAGTCTAGATATATTAAATCTATATTGTTTCTTTTGTCATAATTCGAGATAACCGTGTTGTAGAATTCGAGTAAGTTAGTCACGCAAGAACGTTTCCGTCTGAAACCATGCTGGCTATCATTTATCAAACGGTTACTTTCTAATGATGTTCGATAGCATCTCTGATGATAGTTACCACCATTTTTTCTACGATTAAAGTCAAACTTATAGGCCTATAGTTATTTGGTTTCTTTTTGTCACCTTTTTTGAATATGGGAGTAACGTTAGCTAGCTTCCATTCTCTTGGGACATCTCCGGATATGGTGGATTTCTTGAAAATAATTTCTAATGGAACAACAATCTCATTTTTCATTTCCTTTAAGATTCTTGGATGCCAACCGTCAGGCCCTGGTGTTTTATTAACTTTGAGTTTGTCTATACACCTTTTAATTTTTTCTTTTGTTATATTTACCGTAGTGAGTAAGTTTACCCCAGACTTTTCACAGGTTTCAGTTTGGAATTCACTTTGAGGTGTTTCGTTTACGAATACCGAGCTAAAATAATTGTTTAAGATATTACACATTCCTTCATTTGAATATTCAAGTTGACCGTCAGCAGATAATAGTGGACCAATGTGATTCCTAACAACCTTTTTATCTCTAATGTAACTATAGAATTCTTTGGGATGCTCTTTGGATTTATCAGCGATGTTCATTTCGTATTGTCGTTTTCTTTTTCTTATTGTCTTTTTTAAATCTCTCTGTATTGATACATAAGTTTCATAGTCATTAGATGCACCCGAGCACTTATATTTCTTATAAGCCTGTCTCTTTTTAGCAATACTTTTTTCAGTTTCTTTGTCGAGCCACTTTGGGCGAGCCTGATTTGGGGGACGTCTGTCCTTAAAAGGAATGTAAGTTTGAATCATCTTAGTGAGCGTATTTTGAAATATTTCCCACATCTGATATACAGGCCTTTCGTTTAATTTTGCCTCCCAATCTGTAAGCTGAAGCTCCTGACGTAGTCCTATGAACTGAGCTTTACTGAAATCGGGTATTTTAGAAGTACAAGTATCTATTCTAAAATTGTTTAGGAGTTTGAATCTGACTAAGTTGTGATCGCTATTTGCAACAGATTCACCGACTTCTACATCAGTTACCATGCTTTCACGGCTAGTGATAAATAAATCGAGCAAGTTTCCATATCTTGTGGGCTCTTTTACATGCTGAATTAAGTAATTGTCACCAAGAAAATCAATCAAGCGACTACCTATATGGCCATGTTCAAGGATCATCCAATCAATGTCAGTAAAATTGAAATCACCCATTATCAATAAATCCCGGTTGCAGAAACTAGACAGTTCTTGAAATAACAGTTTGTCGTCTGCTAATGATAATGTCTTTGGCCTATATATTACACCTATATTCATTTTTTGTCCATTTGTTTGGGTTTGGGTTCACACACACACGCACGCACACACAAACAAGCTTAGGTTCACTGTTGACCCAATGGGTGGAGCTACAGATCTTTCATCCTAGGATTGGCTGTCCGAATTCCCTGTCTCTCTTAAAGTTCCATATATTTTTTGTATATATTGTCACCATTACTCTATATATTCAATTTGTACGGAAGATGCCTAATGTTAGGCGAAAGCTCTACAAGTAAAATCAAGAAGCTAGTATTGTCTTTCCATCCATTCCAAATGAAATTAGGACACATAATAAGACAACTCAACGATATTTTGAGTTCAAGTATTAGAAAAATTGAACATGTTAGGAAGAAACTTGCAAATGTAGAAGCTGCTGCAAAGTTTAATCAAATCTGACTGAAAGAGGACCTGCTACCCTAGTAATGTATGTATACATATACATGCATATATATATATATATATATATATACATATATATGCATATGTTACATATATATATATATATATATATATATATATGCATATGTTACATATATATATATATATATATGTTGGTACATTGTGACAAGTTGATGAAGGTGGAAAAAGAAGTCACGGGTCTAGTATCCGAGTTCCCGAGTTTATTCCTGACCGGTTTCGCTCTATGTTTCGCTCTATGCCTCTGAAGAAGCATAGAGCGAAACCGGTCAGGAATAAACTCAGTAACTCGGAACTAGACCCGTGACTTCTTTTTCCACCTTCATCATATATATATATATATATATATATATATATATATATACATATATATGCATATGTTACATATATATATATATATATATATATATATATCATATAAGTTTGTGTTATCATTTTTTTTTCTTTCAGTATTATAGAATGTCCTTTTTGCATGTTTCAAACAACTATCCAAAAAGTGTTTTGGGTATTTGATAACACAAAGTTATTGATACTTCCATATAATGAAAATATGATGGAGATTCCTAATATCTTAAAACATTTTAATGTTAATGTTGCATTTAGAAATAATTCCACTGTTAAAAATCTACTGATGAAAAACTCCCCAAATGATTTTAAGGGATGTGTTTATAAAATACATGTTTCAATTAGAATAAATATTATGTTGGACAAACAAGCAAAAATTTAGAACTAAGAATAAAACAGCATAACCTTAGCATTAAGACAGGCCAATATCCTAATGCCTTGTTCACTCACGTAAGGGATTTTGACCATCCGATCGTTTGGAAAAATGCAACAAAAATTGTACCATGTAAAGACATGATTGAAAGAAATATTATAGAATCCTGTATCATCAAACATGGCTATGAAAAACTCCTCAATAACAGTTTAGGTATATACAAACTTGATTCATTTATTGTTAATAGTATATATGATAATTACTGTAAGGAAGGTCACTTGCCATGTGTCAAACCTCTCTCATGTGTAATATATTTCATCTTACTGTGTACTTATTCATTCTATTATATTCCTTGAAGATGTGAAAATATCACGAAACCGCTCGAATTCAAAAAAAAATTCTTTTCCCACTGGTGTTCAGCGTATATGTATATGTATGTATATACATTTACATATATATATATATATATATATATATATATATATATATGTGTGTGTATACATATATCTATATATATATATATATAATCTATGTATATATATATATCTATCTATATATATATATAGATATAGATGTAGATATATATACATATGTACATATATATGTGTATATATATATATATATATATATATATATATATGTATATATACACACACACTGATTGGGTCCCAGTGATCAGTTAATACCTTCTTCAACCACAAATCACTTTTTATTCTATACAATCGCAAACGAGGGTGAGAATCGCTCGAAGGAGGTATCCGTTGGAAATTGAAACGTGGACGAGCCGAGGATTCGAACCCAGCTAACCCCTAACAAAGTTACATTGACGTAACCCAATACGCTATCTCTCTTGATAGCGTATTGGGTTACGTCAATGTAACTTTGTTACGGGTTAGCTGGGTTCGAATCCTCGGCTCGTTCACGTTTAAATTTCCAACGGATATATATATATATTTATATATTTATCTATCTATATATATATATCTATATATATATATATATATGTATATATATATGTATATATATATGTATATATATACATATTTATATATATATATACATATATATGTATATGCATACATATACATATGTATATATATATACATACATATATATAAATATAAATATACACACATATATATACACTATAGATATATATATATATGTATATATATGTATGTATATATATATATATATATATATATATATATATATATATATTATATATATATATATATATTTATAAGGTAGAATTAAGAGAGAAGACAAGGTTAAGGATATGAGAAGGGATATTAGATTATCGGATTACAACGCAATGGCAAAGCCGAAGAAGAATTATTAGAGATATTA
>NC_134812.1:44068339-44083339 GCF_046742065.1 Oratosquilla oratoria
TTCTCTTGGCAAGACAAACTTGGGATCAACATGAAGAAAACGTTACACATGGCCATATTGATGTTCAAGAATAGTGTTGAGAAGAGGTCTAGACTGAATCTCACGGAACAGCCTC
The DNA here is from genome assembly GCF_046742065.1 of Oratosquilla oratoria. Classification (NCBI taxonomy): domain Eukaryota; kingdom Metazoa; phylum Arthropoda; class Malacostraca; order Stomatopoda; family Squillidae; genus Oratosquilla; species Oratosquilla oratoria. Next base: position 44,068,455 of record NC_134812.1, read on the forward strand.
TGGATTGATACAGTAATTCCAGCGATACCCTCTGATTCTCTGACGATACTTGTTGTCACAGACGTCGAGATATCTCTTGAAGTCGACGTTCAGTGTCCATGTCTTACAGACGTATGGCAAAACAGGGTGAACAAGTGACGTGAACTTTCGATCTTGTCTCTCCTGCACATAAAATGACAACGTCATATGCTCTGACTGAACAGGTCTATAACACCAAGAGCAGTGACAATGCTCTGAAAGACTTTTAACACAATCCACCCCGGTTTGGCTTTACACTACCTTTGCAACGCTCAATGTTTTCGCCACATGTATGGGCAGACTGAGCTGTGTCGTGCATTAAACCCCTAAGTGCTTAGACTTTGGGTTTGGTCCAGGCACCCTGGGGTTCAAACAGTGACGCGAAGGCTGCACCTTCAACGACTCTGTGAGAAGTTCATCGTCATCGACATAGACGTGGATGCTCCGCAGTAACATTGATCAACAACGCTGTTCAATAACCAGTCCACACAGGTATTGAGAAATGTTCGGGTAAGAACACACCCTTGCTTTACTTTTGAATTTACGGGAAACATAGTCCCCGTGGTCTCCATACCAGTAAACTCCCATCTTTTTATAGATTTAATGAGTTTGAATTCCTGTAAATCTATATCCTTTAACATTCCATCTATATTCTTTAACTATCTACATCCTTTAAGTTTCACTCCTACCTCATCAACTTCCACCACCTACTCCTCATCCGTCAACTCCCAATTCCTATCCCATCGACTTCAGCTCCCCACCCATCAACTACTACAACCCATTGGCTGTTACTACCCATCTATTAACTCTAGGTCTCCACCCATTAATTCCTTCTTCTCATATATCAACTCCCAACCCATGTTTCAGGAACTATACCGACATCCTTACGGAACAGAGTCACGTGACATGGTTATTTATTATTGGACAGTAATAGTTAAAGAAGAAAGTGGATTAATTCTGATTTCTAATATTATTCCTGCACCTCCTCCTGAGGATAGGAGAGCTATCGGGCTCGGTCCTCCAGAGTTAATCAGGGGTCTCTCGAACATAGTGAATAGAAGGCCGTGGGGCAAGTCCGAGTAAAAGAATTGGAGACGTTACCACGTATTACCCAAGAAAGAACAGAGACGTGGGAGGAAGCTACGCCACTACAGATGCTGCCTCATCCGGCCTGGTTGCTTATGCACCATAAATAATTGTGAGGTGGATGAGATGTCATATTAGAATAGATTGTGCAATTTCCGAGAAAAGCAAGAAACTTCTAGTATAATGGATGACGTGAGGCTTATTTCCAGATGTGGAAAGAAGTCAGGTTTGACCTGTGAGAACTGTAGGAGACCAAATTCAAGATGGCCATCAGTCCAATGGTCTAATATTCAAATACGCTTAATTTTGGAGCCAAACAGGTTAGAAAAAAAAAAGATGGTGTCATTTTCAGCTACATTGAAAGTGCTCTTTTATTTAGGGATTATTTTGGGGTCATCAAAGTTTTGAAATGCATCTAGGTCAAGGTCAAGGTGAAAATTTACGAAAAATATGAAATCGATTGACATTTGTAAATGAATACCCAGTGTCACAATATTTAGCTTGCCAGTGTATCTGTGCATGCAGGCTTGTGTGTGTGCGTGTGCGTGTGCGTGTGCGTGTGCGTGTGTGTGTGTGTGTGTGTGTGTGTGTGCGTGCGTGCGTGCGTGCGTGCGTGCGTGCGTGCGTGCGTGCGTGTGTGTGTGTGTGTGTGTGTGTGTGTGTGTGTGTGTGTGTGTGTGTGTGTGTGTGTGTGTGTGTGTGCGTGTGCGTGCGCGTGCGCGTGGATGTGGGATGTATCATAATTATGTTATGTGTAACTTTGCAATTAGAGAATAGATAGTCAACTTGCAAATCCATCCACTAGTTTTGAGGGTGCAATCAAATACGTACATACATATACATATACATATACATATACATATACATATACATATACATATACATATACCAAAGGTTTTTTTCTCCTTATAAGGGAGGTAGCCAAAAACAAAGGCATAAAAACCACTCCCACCCATTCCATCCTTATCACACTCCACTCCCCTCCACCCTCTTCCCTTCATCTTATCTTGGCACCTCCTAGATGACGGGTCATCCCTGCATCTTGTCCACTACCCTGGGTCAGAAGCAGTGTTGCAAGACACAGCACAACCACAGCAAGACCGCTTTATTAAATCGGCGACCCTCCTCTCCGTTGCCTCACGTAGAAAAAGAAGATGGGAGCTATCCCCTCGGGCTGCGTCAATTTTTTCTCATGCATACTCTCTTACCCCCCATCCCCCACCATTCCACCTCAGATACGTACTAGCTAATAATCATTCTTATAGAATTTACTCCGAACTGTAGTTAGGCTATTATTATACAGCAAAATAATGACAAAGCTAGCTAGAAAATTGTCTTTGTTATCCCACTCGTTTAGAATACCCTAGATTTAATATGTGGTATGGTGGGTAGTACCAAAATTTGTATTATTTAAATACTTCTCCAAGAAGCTTTCAATGATGAATGCAAGTCTGATGATACTGATTCATGCAAACTGTTAGTCTACCTTTTGATGAGCGGTGCTGAAGTATATCAGACCATTTCATGAAGATAGCTTTCAATTTTATGTGAAATCTGAAATCGTGAATATAGGTTGTGCCCTTGATGTTCACCATAGGTCACACAAACTAATGTAGATGGTCTTTTTTCATACATCCAAATGGCCTAACAGAATTTAAGTTTGATAGTTTTAGGGTACACAAAACCAGCAACAAGTTCTATACAATGGCGAAAGTTTCTGCCGGGGTTGTTAGACTGACAGGCATTCTGGGAACACTTGGGCACTGGGTAGTGTCGGGGCCCCAAATTTCCAGGATTTCTACATAATTTGAGCAATATGTCATGGTGTATGAAGCTAATGATATTGGACAATATCACCATTTCCAGTAACCTAAAGTGTAACCAGTGTTCCTGGAAAAAGTTAAGGCCCCTGTGACAGAACTGGAAGGGATGAAATTTTATTTATAAAACACATTCAAGAATTACTAGTCATTGACACAAGGGACCCTAGGTAAAGAGCAGTGAACCTAGTTTGTGATAGAAAGGCTAGAGCAGTGTGCGGCAACTGTCACACAATAACAGGTTGACGATTAATATGCCATGGGTCAACATTAAATCAAAACAGAAGCTACAGCTCTTAGCAATGAAAATCATTGTGGTCTCATTCCGAAGCTGTACATCTCCTGCCAAAGTCGACATGGAGACATGGACAATTTCTTTCTCTATAGAAACCAAACAGCCCCGCCAGTTCTGTCACCTGGTGGTAAAACTCGGATTAGGATTAAAGTAGATATACTTCGTTGCCCGGAATCAAATCTGCTCAAATTCAATAGTGTGGCTATTGCTCATGCAACAGTTCATGATGGTGCAAGAGTGGTGGTTCAAATGCCAAATCCTGAAACATGAAGAACATTAAAAAAATATGAAGAAAAGGTTATTTGCACTATTTATTCCTGATCAGCTTGAGAAAACCAGCAAGATTGACCACGTCTATGACATATATCTATATATCAGCCCGAAAGCCTCCAACAAAGAATCGGGGGAAAATGTCCAAATAAAGGTGGTTTGTTGTACTGTGATGACATAGAACTGAAAATACTTCTTTCAAAGATACGAAGACAGAACTGAATTGTTTGTTTTTCTGCCACGCGAAGCTGTACAAGTTCCTCCATCAGAGGGCAAGGGACTGTATACAACAGATGGGAATGCAGTTTTCTACTCTCCTGCTGCGACATCTTTGGTCTGCCTTGCCCTGTCTTTGCACAAAGAGGCTGACACTCATGTGGCAGATACTGTGTAAAAAGGGTTTAACAAGGTGGCAATACATTCCATTCACATTTATTTGGCAGCAAGATAGCTACTGATGAATTGTTGGTTGCCTTTAGTATAGGATCAAGCTTTTAGTATATATTTTTTCATGAAATAGGTGTCACAATAAGTCTAGAACAGTGTTTGGTTCCTCCAATCTTTCATACTTTCACTGGATGTGACACTGTATTGCCATTCGCTGGTAAAAGATAGAAGTCTGCTGGGGAAACGCCTAAGTCTTTCCTAGAATTTAATGAGGCTTTCAGTGAACGTCTATATACGCAGCTGAAACCAGTGAATGATGGATACTACTAATAGATCTACCTTAGGAGCTTATGTAACGCCGGGCCAATGAGGAGTAAATGATACCTAGAAAAAGTTCTTCATAGAGAAGTCTAGAACTCTAGAAAATGTTTTTACAACCCAGGCATCACACAAACAATACATCAAACTTACATGCTAACATTAAAAAATTTAGACACACACACACACACACACACACACACACACACACACACACACACACACACACACACACACACACACACACACACACACACACACACACACACACACACACACACACACACACACACACACACACACACACACACACACACACACACACACACACACACACACACACACACGCACATACGCACACACGCACACACGCACGCACGGACGCGCACACGCGCACACGCACACACGCACACACCCACACACACACACACACACACACACACACACACACACACACACACACACACACACACGCACACACACACACACACACAAACATACACGCACACACACACACACACATACACACACACACACACACACACACACACACACACACACACACACACACACACACACACACACACACACACACACACACACACACACACAAACACACGCACCACACATATACACACACGCACACACGCACAGACACACACACACACACGCACGCACACACACACACACACACACACACACACACACACACACACACACACACACACACACACACACACACACACACACACACACACACACACACACACACACACACACACACACACACACACACACACACACACACACACACACACACACACACACACACACGCACGCACGGACGCACGCACGCATTTATGCGCATTAACTAAATTTCTCATATAAATCTATCGAACTTTGGAATAACCTAGAAGACAAAACAGTCGAGTAAAACGCATAATTAGATTTGAAAACAAGTTTGTCAGATGAAGGTAAATAGACGGTGTTATTGAGGATGCCTCTTTTCTCTAAATAACAGTAACCTAAATACACACATCGTACCTACATACTTACTCCAAATTACCTACCTTCTCTCTTTTTTTCATCCCATATCCTTTTTTATCGTTCTCTCACGTCCTTTTCCTTTTCTATTTCTAACTTCTGTCCTCTTTCCCCAATTCTCTCTTCCATCTCCCGCACCAGTGTTGACTTGGCTTCAGGCCACGGGACTTTGATTGGAAGACGTTTCTTTGGAAATTGGAGTATCTACTTTTTAAATCATATTTAGTTGAGACGTTTTTAATTTAACATTGAGATGTCTTCGAATATCTCTAATCTGATAATCGAATCGATGAATGTAAGAATATCATGTGTGTGTGTGTGTGTGTGTGTGTGTGTGTGTGTGTGTGTGTGTGTGTGTGTGTGTGTGTGTGTGTGTGTGTGTGTGTGTGTGTGTGTGTGTGTGTGTGTGTGTGTGTGTGTGTGTGTGTGTGTGTGTGTGTGTGTGTGTGTGTGTGTGTGTGTGTGTGTGTGTGTGTGTGTGTGTGTGTGTGTGTGTGTGTGTGTGTGTGTGTGTGTGTGTGCGTGTGTGTGTGTGCGTGCGTGTGTGTGTGTGTGTGTGTGTGTGTGTGTGTGTGTGTGTGTGTGTGTGTGTGTGTGTGTGTGTGTGTGTGTGTGTGTGTGTGTGTGTGTGTGTGTGTGTGTGTGTGTGTGTGTGTGTGTGTGTGTGTGTGTGTGTGTGTGTGTGTGTGTGTGTGTGTGTGTGTGTGTGTGTGTGTGTGTGTGTGTGTGTGTGTACGTGCCTTTGTGTGCGTGCATTCATACGAGTACATGTGTATAATAGCGTGTCTGAAATTATAAGTGCAGTATCTATAGTGTACATATATGTTTGTGCATATTCATATTCTTACATATTTCAAAATTGTCGTCCTCATTTGTATGCAACAGAGCGGAAGCATTCCAGTCATTCTATGTATACGAAATCCTTCAAATATCATGGAATATTCGATCCCACTGCGTGTGACTGTTTACCTCTTTTACCGTGTTGACATACATTCTAAGTATTTTCTATTTTATTATCAATTTACTGAATTATGATTGATTTAACTGTCTACCTATCTGTATATATGTATATATATATATGTATATATATATATATATATATATACATATATATGTATATCTATATGTATATGTATATATATGTATATATATGCATATATATATACATATACTGTATATACATATATATATATTCATATATACATACATATGCATATATATATACATATATATATATATATGTATATATATATATATATATATGTATATATATATGTGTGTGTATATATATATATATATATATAAATATATATGCTAATAAGAACACGGGTACGTGTGTTCACTTATGCAAAGTAGACCACTTGGAAAAAGAAACTAACGAAGCAGAGCGCTTTCGTATATTACATCTTCAGTGCAACAAGTACATAGTGATAGGAATACATAGACAATATATACATGATACAAAGGAACCAGGACAGTTTGAATAAGCGTACCGACCAATTACCCCCTAGAGAGCGGAAGGTCATTGTCAATTATCTTACGATGGTCGGGCGACATCAGGTCACAGTCGCCAAGGAGAGCGGAAGGTCATTGTCAATTATCTTGCGATGGTCGGGCGACATCAGGTCACAGTCGCCAAAGAGAGTGGAAGGTCATTGTCAATTATCTTACGATGGTCGGGCGACATCAGGTCACAGTCGCCAAGGGTCACTGTTTCTACTACTTATATAGGGCGACATTAAGTCAATTTGTTGGATTACATTTTACCTGATATTATCTTACTAATTTCTTGACAAATGAAATTATCAAGTTTGTACAAGCCTTTATGTAGGTTGGTATTTTGATTACTAGTGGTATGAATCAAACTGCACTCTATTAAATTTCTTGCTATTATGTTGTTGGTATAATAGATTGCCTGGGCATTACCCCAATCAACTGGATGATTATTTAATTCAATATGCTTGAATATACCACTAGAATGATTGCCATCCCTAACATTTTTCTTGTGTTGTTCAATTCTAATGTTTAAGGGTTTGGCAGTTTGACCTATGTAAAATTGATTACACATTTTGCAAGGAATTTTATAAATGCATCCTTTTTTTATTTCAATACTATTGTTGATAAGTTTATGTTTTACTGTACTATCATGTTTAAAAACTACCTTTACGTTAAATCTTTTTAATAATTCTGTGATACTTGATTTCTTGAAATGGTAAAATTAAAACATTATGATAATTGAAAGGTGATTTAGGCTGAGGAGTTAAAAATGATTTCCTTGCAAAATTGTAAGCAAGATCAAGGAATTGCTTAGGGTATTTTGATTCTAGCCCAATGTTAAAAACATTTCTGATTTCTTTATCAATAAATTCAGGACTACAAATACGAAAAGCTCTTAAATACATTGAGGCAAATACTGTACGTTTAATATTATTTGGATGAGAAGAATGATAATGAATATATGAACTTACATTGGTTGGTTTACGATATACTTTAAATTTAAGGCTATTGTCATGACGTAGGATAGTGCAATCTAAGAAAGGTAAGGTACAATTTTTCTCAATTTCTAAAGTAAATTTAATAGAATCAACAAGGGTATTCAACTTAGTTAAAAAATTATGGACATTTTTATCTTCTGGCCAAAGACATAAGATGTCATCAATATACCTAAGCCAAGGGATGTTAGGGGGGAAGATTGTGCGTAATATTTTAGTTTAAAAAAATTCCATGTATAAATTACTTAAAACTGGGGATAAAGGGTTTCCCATACTCATGCCGAATTTTTGGGAATAGAAATTACCATTAAATTGAAACTTACAATCTTTGACACATAATTTAATTAGTTCAATCAATGTAGATGATGGCAATGGAAGAACATGTTTATTAATTTCATCTTGAAGGTAAAATAATAAATCATTTATGGGAACTTTTGTGAATAAACTGAATATATCAAAACTAACCAATGTAAACTTATAATTAGGTCCTGGTTCCTTTGTATCATGTATATATTGTCTATGTATTCCTATCACTATGTACTTGTTGCACTGAAGATGTAATATACGAAAGCGCTCTGCTTCGTTAGTTTCTTTTTCCAAGTGGTCTACTTTGCATAAGTGAACACACGTACCCGTGTTCTTATTAGCATCATGGATACCACACGCTTCTTCAACACCTTCATCTCTCTCAACCCTGGTCTGGCTCCGTTTGTGAAGGACTTTGCTTGGGCCTTGACCAAAGCCCATAAACTACGATTACGGCTGCAGTTTCTACAAAATTGCCTGAAGGAACAGATATTACCGAAGTCTGTTCTTCCCCAACGACTTTTGAAGATGTCAGATCGCCCGTTTGATGATTTCCAACGCATCATCTTGTTGAAGTGTATTGACATTGCCAAATTAGAAGTGAAAGAAGCTTTTAGAATCAAAAGGGTCAAATGGCATATTTTTCAACAAACTATACCATCCATTGATAAGGAAGTGCTTTTAGACTATTGCTTCTGCAATATGAGATCCATTTGTGACCTTCTTGCCAAGAAATTAAAAAATAAGTTACAACAACTTATTGATAATAGTGATTGGACCAAACATGCTAACAGTAAATTTGTAGTTAATCTTTCTGACAAAATTCTTAATACTAATGAGAAAACAGCTTTAGGATATGGACTTAGTTTTGCCAACAATTCAAATCCAACAAATTTTCTCAGCATTGGTAAAGCTTTCTGTAATTTAAAGAACCATGATTTATCAGTTGAAAATTTCAATATTTGTAAAGGAATTGTTTATGGTGCTTTATCACAAGAGGTTGTTCCTAATTGCCCAGAACGTTTTCAGAAGGCAATTATTAGTCTTAAAAAAGATAATCATTTACATTTCACTAAAGCAGATAAATCTAATGCAGTTGTTATTTTAAACAAGGTTGATTATCTTAGAAAAATGAATGATTTATTAGATGATAACAATACTTACACACTTCTTAACAAAAATCCTACAGAAGTAGTTAATAGTTATTATAATAAGAAATTAAAAGAACTGCTTCATAAGAATAGAGACCTCTTACAGAAATTCACTTCAATTAGTCCCCCTTTGCCACATATGTATGGTCTCATTAAGACTCATAAATGTAACAACCCCGCTAGACCTATTGTTTCGTCAATTGGTTCCGCTTCTTACAAGCTTTCCAAATGGCTAGTTACTATCCTTAGCCCTTTAGTAGGTACAATCTCTTCTTCTCATGTTACAAACACTTCTGATTTAATAGACAAACTCCATAATATTAAACCTAATTATAAGTTTACATTGGTTAGTTTTGATATAGTCAGTTTATTCACAAAAGTTCCCATAAATGATTTATTATTTTACGTTCAAGATGAATTTAATAAACATGTTCTTCCATTGCCATCATCTACATTGATTGAACTAATTAAATTATGTGTCAAAGATTGTAAGTTTCAATTTAATGGTAATTTCTATTCCCAAAAATTCGGCATGAGTATGGGAAACCCTTTATCCCCAGTTTTAAGTAATTTATACATGGAATTTTTTTAAACTAAAATATTACGCACAATCTTCCCCCCTAACATCCCTTGGCTTAGGTATATTGATGACATCTTATGTCTTTGGCCAGAAGATAAAAATGTCCATAATTTTTTAACTAAGTTGAATACCCTTGTTGATTCTATTAAATTTACTTTAGAAATTGAGAAAAATTGTACCTTACCTTTTTTAGATTGCACTATCCTACGTCATGACAATAGCCTTAGATTTAAAGTATATCGTAAACCAACCAATGTAAGTTCATATATTCATTATTCTTCTTCTCATTCAAATCATATTAAACGTACAGTATTTGCCTCAATGTATTTAAGAGCTTTTCGTATTTGTAGTCCTGAATTTATTGATGAAGAAATCAGAAATGTTTTTAACATTGGGCTAGAATTAAAATACCCTAAGCAATTCCTTGATATTGCTTACAATTTTGCAAGGAAATCATTTTTAACTACTCAGCCTAAATCACCTATCAATTATCATAATGTTTTAATTTTACCATTTCAAGAAAATTTGTTAAGTATCACAGAATTATTAAAAAGATTTAACGTAAAGGTAGTTTTTAAACATGAGAGTACCGTAAAACATAAACTTATCAACAATAGTATTGAAATAAAAAAAGGATGCATTTATAAAATTCCTTGCAAAATGTGTAATCAATTTTACATAGGTCAAACTGCCAAACCCTTAAACATTAGAATTGAACAACACAAGAAAAATGTTAGGGATGGCAATCATTCTAGTGGTATATTCAAGCATATTGAATTAAATAATCATCCAGTTGATTGGGGTAATGCCCAGGCAATCTATTATACCAACAACATAATAGCAAGAAATTTAATAGAGTGCAGTTTGATTCATACCACTAGTAATCAAAATACCAACCTACATAAAGGCTTGTACAAACTTGATAATTTCATTTGTCAAGAAATTAGTAAGATAATATCAGGTAAAATGTAATCCAACAAATTGACTTAATGTCGCCCTATATAAGTAGTAGAAACAGTGACCCTTGGCGACTGTGACCTGATGTCGCCCGACCATCGTAAGATAATTGACAGTGACCTTCCGCTCTCTTTGGCGACTGTGACCTGATGTCGCCCGACCATCGCAAGATAATTGACAATGACCTTCCGCTCTCCTTGGCGACTGTGACCTGATGTCGCCCGACCATCGTAAGATAATTGACAATGACCTTCCGCTCTCTAGAGGGTAATTGGCCGGTACGCTTATTCAAACTGTCCTGGTTCCTTTGTATCATGTATATATTGTCTATGTATTCCTATCACTATGAACTTGTTGCACTGAAGATGTAATATACGAAAGCGCTCTGCTTCGTTAGTTTCTTTTTCCAAGTGGTCTACTTTGCATAAATATATATATACATATGCATATATATATACATATATATATGTATATATATGTGTATATATATATGTATATATATACATATATATATATATACATATATATATATATACATGTATACATAAATATGTAAAGACAGACAAATATGGAGGTGAAGTGGCAAAATGAAACGTTAAGGCTAGTATGGAGCTTTATTCAGAACCAGACTTTTCGACCTCTTGGGCTTTCGTCAGTGGACCCAAGAGGTCGAAACGTCTGGTTCTGAATAAAGCTCTATACTCTAGCTTTAAAGTTTCATTTTGCCACCTCACCTCCATATATACATACATACATACATACATACATACATATATGCATACATATATATATATATATATATATATATATATATATATATATATATATATATATATATATATATATATATATATATCAAGGACTACTATTACACAGGACGTGCGCACCCAGATCCCTGGGTCCGCTAGCGGAGGCCATTGCCTTCTTTGTAACTTAACATTTTATATTGGACAAATATATCAAAACTAGAAACCTAACATTGTATATAGGACATATATATCAACTATTGACTTATTCAATGCAATATAAGTTAATATAAATTTTTATAGTGAAATGAGAAACTATCTTTAAGGCAGTGTTGTGCTTTGAAATGCCAATTTTACCGGATTTAACAGATATTATTGTATGAGGTTAGTGGATACCAGGGTTGGCGATTTATATATATATATATATATATATATATATATATAAATCTTTTTTTAATTAAATCAGATTTATTTGATTTAAATAATCTTTTTTTATAGATTTTAAATATTGTTGGATTGCTATCTGATATGCAATCTGATTGCTAAAGGACATTTTTAGCATATCAATGTAAGGAGCAGTATTATATAGACTTGCCACAAGTATATAAGGAACGGTATAAGCCGTATGTAAGGACGGTACGCTCAGGTTCACTCGACTCCTCCAAGAGTTTTCTCATCTTGGTGACATTTGCTGGATTGTCTGTCACAACACTTCTAATGTGACAACCAATATCTTGTTCAGCCTTCTTGATCGAGTTTTGTACAAGTTGTAGAAGGTATTCAGCAGTGTGAGGTTTCCTTGATGTGGCTATTGTGTCAACTAAATAAATCTGACAAGTGGATGTTGTTAGAATGACACATATTATGTACTCATTATGGATGTTAGACCACCCATCAATTGAAAGACATATAGTCTCATTATTCAGGTCATCTGCACACTTTTTATAATTCCTTTTCATACACAAGATCCAAGTACTTATCAGCAATATCTTTTCTGGATGGAGGAATATAACCTGGCCTCATGTTCTGAACCATCTTGAGAAACTGAGGATGCTGAACAAGACGAAATGGTGAATTTGTAGCAAATATAATTCTTGCAACTTATTTGTCAAGATTTTCCTTTTGAGAGGCTGAAGTTTTTATGATAAATATGTTCAGAGATGTTGATGACTTTCTTTTAGATGAAAATTATTTAGCAAAAGTGGCTCCTCTGGAGGAGTCTGATAGCGACATTTTTAAAGGTGGAGTCACGTTTGCAGATAATTCAAGTGGAGTCGATGATGAAGGGATTGAAGCTGTTGATACAAATCCTGAAATGGAAACAGAAAGTTTTAGCATATTGCATAGTTCATAAATGAATAAATAAATGAATGAATACAGTGTGATTTAGGCTACTTTTGAGTACAGTAGTTATTTTTAGAATAATGATCATATTCACACAATCCACTAAATCATTTGGAAATAATTAACAGGATATGAAATAGGTGGGCTTGGAATTCAGCCCACACAGGATTCAGTCCACTTTTAAATTCACTAAAAATAATGGGTTAGTTGGGTTAGGTTAGGCTAAATCCCTTTGGGCTGAATCCCATGTGGGCTGAATTCCAATGGAACCTATGAAATATATTACACAATGTTGAATGAAATGAATAACAATCATCTGGGCCCCAAAGTTGAGTGGATACAGTATATTATAGTGATATAGTCATTACCCAAATTTAGAAGTAATGAAGTTGAAGTATCATCTCTTTAAGCCTTCACATTTTTATTGCACATGCTCTCCATTGTTCACCAAATTTATATAGTTGCGTATGAAAAGGGAGAAATGCACACAATATAAGTAAAATTATTTACCTGGGTCATCAACTTCTTCTTCTGTATGCTGTGGCTGACCTTGACATTTATCTCTGTGAGATTTTAATGTTGACACAATGCCCTGTAGTTCCTGGCTGCAGTCTTTGCATTTAGCTCGGTACCCTTTGCCAGAAGTTGTTGGTAGTTTTTCAAAATAATTCCAGACAGGATAATTTTTTCTGTCTGAAGGAACCACTCTGCCTGGTTGATTCCAAAGCAGCAACTGACTCAGTGAGAAGCTGCTTATCTAGAACATGTTTCAACAAGAATCTTGTTGAAACTTGTTGTGGGCTGCACAGTGATATATACTAAATGTAGGCTTATACCATTCCTTGTATACTTGTGGCAAGTCTATATAACACTGCTCCTTACATTGATATGCTAAAAATGTCCTTTAGCAATCAGATCGCATATCAGATAGCAATCCAACAATATTTAAAATCTACAAAAAAAAATATTTAAATCAAATAAATCTGATTTAAATAAAAAAAAAACTATTTTTTATATTATCTAAAAAGATAAAAAAAAAAAAAAATCATCAACCCTGGTGTCCACTAACCTCATACAATAATACCTGTTAAGTCCGGCTAAAATTGGCATTTCAAAGCATAACACTGCCTTAAAAATAGTTTCTTATTTCACTATAAAAGTTTATATTAACTTATATTGCATTGAATAAGTCAATAGTTGATATATTTGTCCTATATACAATGTTAGGTTTCTAGTTTTGATATATTCGTCCAATATAAGATGTTAGGTTACATAGAAAGCAATGGCCTCCACTAGCGGACCCAGGGATCTGAGTGTGCACGTCCTGTGTAATAGTAGTCCTTATATATATTTATATATATATATATATATATGTATATATATTTATATATACTGTATATATATATATGTATATATATATTTCATTAAAAGTGATGGCTAATTTTGCATGTATTGTTTTTTCAATGTTTTATCCATATGCCCTACTATGGATTTATGTTCCTTTGATAGGATGTTTATGACTTCAGTATAAGTGATCATTATTTGTTATATCGGGATTTAAGGTTTACGACCCTTGTCCAGTAGCTCTCAGGGATACTATCGCGTTAGAATAAGACTTATTCTTGTGAATTATGTAATGATGTTACTTTCTATACATAAGTTTCCATACATGTTCTTCACTGGGAGAGGTTACCGGTCACCTGTGAGAGGTTACCTGGTAACTCAGGCAGAAATGAAATGTCACGTGTTAGGGGAAGCCTACAACTTCATTTTGTGACAAAATGTCGTATGCTTGGGCTTGTGGCGTTTTGTCTCGGGCTTGAATGAATATGGTTATGTCTCATGCTAAGGTTTGTGATGGTTTGTTTCATGTTTGGGAGGGCCCAAAGGTCATCTGCTTGTATATATTGATTCGGGCTCAACTCCTTAATATGTAATGCTTCTATGATTGGGAGGCGTTTTTCATCTGTGTATATTTCCATAATCTCAGTGTTTTCTTCTAGGATGTTTCTTGTTAATGTTATGCCGTGGACTTCTTTTAAATTGTTTTTAGGGGCTCCTGATGTCAAGT
>NC_134812.1:44088339-44090839 GCF_046742065.1 Oratosquilla oratoria
TGTGTGTGTGTGTGTGTGTGTGTGTGTGTGTGTGTGTGTCTCAGATAATTTTTATGACCGTCGCACAGAGGATTCGAACCTGCTGCTTTGGGACCAAAGAGGCTCCACTGGTCGAGTGGTCTAAGACAAGCGGCGATGGTGCCTCTTCGGTCCCAATGCAGCATGTTCGAATCCTCTGCGTAACGGTCAAAAAAATTATCTGATTGATGTCGCTGTTCACCAGCGAATTTCTCATATATGTATATGTGTATATATATATATATATATATATACATATATATATATATATATATATATATATATATATTATGTACGGGTATGAGGATTTCTCTTATACCTACTTCACTAATAATGATTGCTAATTGTGGATTTATTATTTCCTTTGATGTATTTTCCATATGTCTTACTATGGACTTTTGTTCCTTTAAAGGAGGTGTATGACTTCACTTTAAGTGGTCCCGTTTGCTATATCGCGATTTCGGGTTCGTACACTTTTAGATCGTCTGTGGTCGTGTGGTCAAAGGCGGGTGCTGTGGACTCTCTTGGGTCTATTGGCAGTGGTTCGAATCCTCTGCGCGACGGTCATGGATTGTATGATTGATGTCGCTGTCCACTAGCGAATTATTCACATAGTTACGATGACGAGAAGCGTGAGGGGGATTCGATCTAGTCCTTACCATTCCCACTGGTGCGATTAGGTGTATGGTAAAAAGGGGTTTATATGGGTGGCAGTTAGCAACCTCCCCAATCTCGGTAATCAGTTAGATTACGAGTTCGTACACTTTTAGATCGTCTGTGGTCGTGTGGTCAAAGGCGGGTGCTGTGGACTCTCTTGGGTCTATTGGCAGTGGTTCGAATCCTCTGCACGACGGTCATAGATTGTATGATTGATGTCGCTGTCCACTAGCAAATTATTCATATATATATATATATATATATATATATATATATATATATATATATATATGTTCGTGAAGTAAGGAAGCAGGTTTTCTTTGATGCATGTAGAATTAAATACGACAGCATTCTGACAATTGTTAAACTTTTTCTTAATGTTTTCTATTTGTCTTATCAACTTTTTTCCAGTTGTAGGGTGAGCTGATACAAGTTCTCCAAAGTTTTCCATTTAATATTCTCGAGCTTTCGTCTTCAAAGAGACATCATCAGGATTGACAAAATTTCTGCAATAATGAATACAAATGTTGGTACATATAAGTTACAAAATAAATTACAAAAATACAAATACAAATAAACAGGTAGAACAAAAGATATAAAACGAGAGTTATTACTTACGTCTACAAGGAAAGTACAAATGATAGAGAGAGAGAAAGGTTTAAATACATAAACTGCTATCCGAGTTCCCATTACGGAGTCTGGCGGATCGTCTGAGTGGTGGGGGAGTGGGGGGTAGGAGGGGAGAGGGGACCTCAATGTAGCGATGTCTCAGGTTAGCGCTACTGTACAGTTTAATGCTGGACGTCATGTCCGACTGAATATTTATAGTGGGGGCAGAGTCCCTGATGTGGAATGCCTCCAAGAGTTTCAACCTTCTAGGGTCCTCATTGTACGCAATAATTTTGGTACATTGAACTAAGGTGTCTCTGTCAATATTTCTATTGTGATATTTTGAATAATGGTCCTTGATCGCTCCGTCCTGTTGGTGAAAGGTGTTTCTAGACGTGGAAAACAATTGGCTTGACTATTTTGGTCGACTAATAGAAAACTAATCAATACAATCGTACTATATAGGCACACTTTTTCGCAAACTATTAAATAGAGACTATATTTTGCCTGGATACACTGTGTACACAGGAAATCAATATTACGACAATAATCTTAAGAAGAATTTATAAAGCTTTCTTCAAGGTGCGTCTAGTTCCACAATGAGCCATTATCTTTACCCAATATGCACGGACATAACCCAAAATCATTCACAATAAATAGCCTCAAAATATATACAAATCGATTGCCTCCCCAGTTACTGATTCCAACGAGGCTATTGTTAACAATGTGGTGATGGTTTGTGTGTATGGCACTGATGGACTTGAGGATCGATTACATTGAGACACTCGCTATTCTACCTTAGGGCTTAACTATGGTCTCTTCCAGTTTCCTTCTTATGTAGCCATCGACACGTTTACATATCTATTCCTATGAAGAGGTAGCCCAGCTAACAGCCAGGTTTAGTTATCGTCCATGTATAGGATACACATATGGTCATGAAGTATGTGTGCATATACGTTTGTATGTATGTGTGCATGTAGGTATGCGTGCATGTAAGTATGCGTGTATGTAAGTATGCGTGTATGTATGTATGTATGTATGTATGTATGTATGTTTAGTATATATATATATATATATATATATATATACACATACACACACACACACATATATATACATATATATATATATATATATATGTACACATACGCATATATGTATATATACATACACACACACACACATGTATATATATATTCATATATATGTATATATA
>NC_134812.1:44095839-44098339 GCF_046742065.1 Oratosquilla oratoria
ATCAGTTCCAGAATCTTATTTGCTTTCTCAGAGGCTGAAATACACTGCTTGGATGATTTGAGGTCGTTACTGATAATTACGCCGAGATCTTTTTCACTATCCACTTTTGTTAACGAATTTCCAAATAACTTGTAATCGTACTTACTGTTATTTTTACCTATGTGCATTACCTTGCATTTACTTGTGTTAAATTTCATTAGCCACTTTTCAGACCATTGCTGTAATTGATCTAAATCTTCTTGAATATCTAATTGGTTTGAGTGATCATTTGCCACTCCGCACAGTTTTGTATCATCAGCAAATTTGGAAACAGTAGATTTTAGTCCATGGTCTATATAATTTATATATACTATGAATAGAAGTGGCCCAAGAACGGAACCCTGAGGAACTCCACTTGCAACACTTTTCCATCCAGAAGTTTTTCCATTTAAAACAACTCTCTGTTTTCGACCATTCAACCAATTACTAGTCCAACCTAATAGGCTACCACTTATTCCATGCAAAGCTAGTTTAGTAAGTAGTCTTTCGTGTGGGACGGTATCAAAAGTTTTGCAAAGTCTAGATATATTAAATCTATATTGTTTCTTTTGTCATAATTCGAGATAACTGTGTTGTAGAATTCGAGTAAGTTAGTCACGCAAGAACGTTTCCGTCTGAAACCATGCTGGCTATCATTTATCAAACGGTTACTTTCTAAATGATGTTCGATAGCATCTCTGATGATAGTTTCCATTATTTTTCCTACGATTGAAGTCAAACTTATAGGCCTATAGTTATTTGGTTTCTTTTTGTCACCTTTTTTGAATATGGGAGTAACGTTAGCTAGCTTCCATTCTCTTGGGACATCTCCGAATATGATGGATTTCTTGAAAATAATTTCTAATGGAACAACAATCTCATTTTTCATTTCCTTTAAGATTCTTGGATGTCAACCGTCAGGCCCTGGTGTTTTATTAACTTTGAGTTTGTCTATACAAATTTTAATTTTTTCTTTTGTTATATTTACCGTAGTGAGTAAGTTTACCCCAGAGTTTTCACAGGTTTCAGTTTGGAATTAACTTTGAGGTGTTTCGTTTACGAATACCGAGCTAAAATAATTGTTTAAGATATTACACATTCCTTCATTTGAATATTCAGGTGGACCGTCAGCAGATAATAGTGGACCAATGTGATTCCTAACAACCTTTTTATCTCTAATGTAACTATAGAATTCTTTGGGATTTTCTTTGGATTTATCAGCGATGTTCATTTCGTATTGTCGTTTTCTTTTTCTTATTGTCTTTTTTAAATCTCTCTGTATTGATACATAAGTTTCATAGTCATTAGATGCACCCGAGCACTTATATTTCTTATAAGCCTGTCTCTTTTTAGCAATACTTTTTTCAGTTTCTTTTTCGAGCCACTTTGGGCGAGCCTGATTTGGGGGACGTCTGTCCTTAAAAGGAATGTAAGTTTGAATCATCTTAGTGAGCGTATTTTGAAATATTTCCCACATCTGATCTACAGGCCTTTCGTTTAATTTTGCCTCCCAATCTGTAAGCTGAAGCTCCTGACGTAGTCCTATGAACTGAGCTTTACTGAAATCGGGTATTTTAGAAGCACAAGTATCTATTCTAAAATTGTTTAGGAGTTTGAATCTGACTAAGTTGTGATCGCTATTTGCAACAGATTCACCGACTTCTACATATATTATATTATATATATATATATATATATATATATTTATACATATATATATATATATTCTAATTTGGGTTGTATTAAGAAAAAAAATCCAGAGAAGATTTGTAATTATTATGTGATTTGAGCGAGTAAAACCTTGTTGCTGTGGGCATAGAGTCAACGCCTGAGGATCAGTAAACGTAGGGGTGAGTGAGAGAAGCAGCATAACCTTAGTGGGAGCCGTTAAGTTGTAATGTAGCTTGAGTCCTGTTTGATTACAATTTCTTTATTTGTGTGAATATTTAGGAATTAAACCCATCAGTGAGGTGAATACAGCTAAGGTAAATAGATCAATTAAAAACCAGAATAAAAGGGCATTCTTCCAGTCACCCAATGTGATAGTATTGCCGATGACCGAGAGTGGCTAATAGAATTCCAAGGCTTATGCGACGAAAAAAAAAGGGGGAGAGGGTCATGCACAACCATCCTATCGGGTAGATAGTGTGGTGGCAGCGATCTTCCTTGTGTAAGTTTAAATCTAAAGTTTCATTAATCTTTCCCGTCCATAAGATAAAGGTTGGCACGGACAATTGATATCTTCAATAAAGACCCTCGGATCAATTGGGATTCGATAGCGCATCACTTTGGTGATCCTCTTGTAGAGACGAGGAGATAATTGTCTCAAATCAATATCAACGTAACATCATATCTGACCCGCTACCTAATCCTCTATAACAGTAATTCCCAAACTTTTCTGGCTTGAGACACCCTTGCCAAGCCTTTCAGAAGTCCGCGGCACCCTTATTAGAAAATCTAAATTCTAGTTTGTCAGTTTTTT
>NC_134812.1:44105839-44113339 GCF_046742065.1 Oratosquilla oratoria
AATGATGTCTTTGTTATTGATATCATTTGCCAATACATTTTTTCTGTTTTTCCTAAGTTTTCATTTAGTATTCATTTCTTTTGTGTAGTTATTTATCTGTTTATGCAATACACATGTATTCATTTAATTGTTTTGATTAAATTGTGTGTTTATTCATTCATTTATAAACTATATATTTATTAACCTATAGACTCAATTATTCAGTAATCTACTTAGTATATTGTAATCTTTCTAGTTTTTTATTTTATATTTTTGGTATATCAACTCATTTATTCATTGATTCACCTTTTATTCATTTAACTCTACTCTTTCCTTGTTCATTTATTTATTAATATCTATTCTCCATCCGACCCTCTTTTACAGTATATAAGGGTTTTTAGTTGCTGTGATTTTTCATTGTAAGCCATCGGTAAGGTGAGATGAATGGTCATTGTGGAGGGTGGGTTGGGTAGTAGAAGAAAATAAATCAATCTGGATGGAAGCAGCATAAGAGAAGGAGGACAAGAATAGCCTTGTTGTTGGTGGACCAGGTTCAAGTGGAGGCTGAAGATCCAATGGAATGAGTAAGGTACTAACATCTAAACCTTTTTCGAATTACAGCTTCGCCTTTACTCACCTGAGGAATAACACTAGGGACGGACTTGGTACAAGATTTAATTTGTCCTATGTCTATTCTTTCAGTTGATGACCAGAAAGATCTGTAAATATTGTCACCTAGGATTTGTAATGGGGCGACAGGGTCGTGATGGGAAAGTATTCATGCCTACAATAGACCCTTGGGTCAGTAATGAGATCGGATACAGAAAACAAGAACACAATAAAGGAAAAGATATAAACCAAAATGCAGACCCGGGGAACTGGTAAGAAGAATATATACTCATTCAGGACGAGAGGCAGTAAACAAAATAAGACGAAATTGGGTTATCATTGCATAATATACATCTTTGCTATATTGCATACAGTGCGTCAGTTCGGCCTAATAGCGGTGCAGAAGAGATAAAGACACAATTGGGACAGAAGTTGTTTCTATAAAAAGCGTAATTTTATTCCTCCGATAATAACCATAACTGGGTAATAACAGGTACTGAGAAGTAAAGGTGACTATGTCATTACACCCTCAAGGTAATGACCCACACGCTGTTGCGGCCGAAGGCTTGCAGTCAGTAGAAGTATGCAATAACCGTGCATACTAGACAATCGCAAATGTGCTCCTGTCCACAAGTAGGCAATAAATAGCAGTGGAAAAAGAAGAAAATAATCCAGGGCTTTAATAAACGGAATTTTGCAGTACACGCAGCAACACCCAAACATGAAGATTGCAATGATTGCAACATTGTAATGCTCCCAGGTACTCATTATCTTGATAGTGCAAAATGAAACTTATTGCATAATCACCAACACCTAAGTTTTCAAGTGACACTTGAGTGTATATAAGAATAAGAAATTCCCAGCAAGAAATTTTGAACTACACCGAAGTCTTCATATTTCTTATGTATGTTTGAGCATCAGGGGCAGCTGGTCATCGATAGTGGATTTTTGAGCAAAAAAGTGTAAAAAATACTAGTAAAGCAGCGAGCTATTGTACAAATAAATAACTACAGCCAGTAGTAGTAGTAGTAGTAATAGAATAGTAGTAGTAGTAGTAGTAGTAGTAGTAGTAGTAGTAGTAGTAGTAGTAGTAGTAGTAGTAGTAGTAGTAGTAGTAGTAGTAGTAGTAGTAGTAGTAGTAGCAGTAGTAGTAGTAGTAGTAGTAGCAGCAGCAGTAGTAGTAGTAGTAGTAGTAGTAGTAGTAGTAGTAGTAGTAGTAGTAGTAGTAGTAGTAGTAGTAGTAGTATATATATATATATATATATATATATATATATATATATATATATATATGTATATATATACATATATGTATATAATATATATATATATGTATATATATATATATATATATATATATATATATATATATATATATGTGTGTGTGTGTGTATTCACTTGGTCTTTGGATCACGTGTTGGACTCGTGATCGACAGCTATTTCCCTCCTGGAAGAGAGCTCAGAGCTCGTAGGTCCGATCTATGGGTAATGCTATGACCTTGCACACACACACACCCCCAACTCCCCGCCCACGAGAGTTGGAGTAACACCCCTCAGCGCTGCGATGCTGATATTATTTCAGCCCCGGGCGAGGGTCGAACCCGGACCTCCGTAGTGGCAGGCCAGAGCTCTAACCACAGCGCCATGAGAGGTGTGTGTGTGTGTGTGTGTGTGTGTGTGTGTGTGTGTGTGTGTGTGTGTGTGTGTGTGTGTGTGTGTGTGTGTGTGTGTGTGTGTGTGTGTGTGTGTGTGTGTGTGTGTGTGTGTGTGTGTGTGTGTGTGTGTGTGTGTGTGTGTGTGTGTGTGTGTGTGTGTGTGTGTGTGTGTGTGTGTGTGTGTGTGTGTGTGTGTTTCTAATCATAAAAGAACACTAGGTTAGTTGGTCCTTAGGGATGTCACCTAATTTTGAGCAATGGAAAAAATGAGTAGATAAAACCTAGCTAGCAAAATGAATGTTGAAGGTATAGGAGGATGAAATGAACTTAAAGGGATTATCAAGAAAGGGACGGATAGGTAGGGTGCCGGGGGACTTGGAAAAAAAAGGGGGGGAATGTCTTTCAAGTAGGAAAAGGAAGAGATCAAGAGATCGTTGTCAGTGGAGAATAGTTGTCAATGGATGATAAATTGACGCGACCCAAAAGGATTTTTTTTTTCTGTTCTGTAAATTCTGTAGGGGACGAATGAGTTGAGGGTCACCATTTAATGAAGCGGTGGGAATAAACAGCTTCGTCTCTGGGACCATACTTTTTCTTGCTGCATTGCCTCTGACCCGAGAGGTGAGTGGGATAGGAAGATGACTCTTTTCCACAAGAAGCTAAAGCAGAAGGGACAACCAGTGAATGTGGGATAAATCATATATAAATTTTCTTAGAAATAGTAGTCGTAAATGTGACAGTTCTAGTTTATTCAGTGCTAGATATAACCGATATTTTGTAGATAGTTTTGAGGATTTGAATATATTTACTTTACCTAGGACAGTACTAACCCTTGACCAATGAATGACAAAGTTTGAAAACCAATATGATCCCCAGCCCACTGACATTATCCTTCACCGAAGGCTTTCCCTGATAGCTTTGTTAATTTGGCTGCATTTGAATATAGACAATTTGAATTTTTGACGCATTGGCTTTAATGCACCTCTTCTGCTCTTACGCGCGTGCTGCTCTGTCAATTATGTTTTGAATTAGGCATAAGGTTGCCTTTGGTGTTTCGTGCTTACTTGTGTGGTTTGTGACGTCCGCATATAAGGACAAAGCTGGCTCTGGAAGGTTGTCTCTGTATTGGTTGAATGGTTTTGAGACAATGAACTCCAGACTTAGGTACAAATGATCGGGACAAGCCACTCCGCCATTTTATTCTTAATGTCCTTGCATCAAAGTAGTTACAGAGCAACCGTGCGAATGGCAAACGTAAATCGAAGTTTTAGTGCAACATATACTGAAAGCCATAATGCATTCTCCACTTGCAGACCATGATGGATTTGGACTATGTGTACCGTATTTGGACTATGTGTACAATAGGTGAAACGACGACGCCTTCAGCATTCAGCTTTGAGCGGAAATTAAACTGACAATCTCAAAGGATGTTCTTTGTTAGCTGGGCAGGCGGTGGCAGATGATATGTTTGAACTCTTTACCTAAATACAGGATAACGGAGCAGAGGTAGGTTTCTCTTGTTTGAGGATAAGGGCGGTATGTATGGAAGGCTTTAAGTAGTGAGGGGAAACAGCCAAAGAAAAGTAAAATGTTGTCTATTGTTGTCATATTAATAAATAGGTAAATAAAAATAATAAATAAAAGAGAAGCCAGGAAATTTCTCGGTAGATTATAGGCAGACAAAAAATTGTTGCACCTCCTTCGAAGTCTCTCACGACATCCACTATGAAAAAGTTACCCCCCAAAAAAACTCACAAAATCGCCTTCACCATGAAACAAAATAAATCTAAATCTAAATACTACGAAAAAACAACAATCAAAAGTATTTTGCAATTTTCCACATCCACTATGCCCCTAGGTTTATGAGTGCATTCAAGAACCAAAATAAGGAAAACAACTTTTAGATAGAATTCCCTAAGCTCATCACTCGGGGGACAATGGAAATAAAGTTAATGGACAGTAGTGTCCAACACAGTGAACCAATTACAAGACATAATCCATCGACCAGAGACAGTATCATGAAACTATTTCGGGTACTTTAATCTAATAACATGGAAGTAGTGTGTCGTAGTAGGACGATCAAAGAAATTTCAAGAGTGAGGAAAAAAAGAGTGAAATGTTGAAACAATGTGAGTATTTAGAAATTTCCTACAAAGGGTGTAGTAGGTCTTACTGTGGAGAAACACCATGTAACCAACGCAATCGTGAAAATCGACCCGATGTTCGAGACGACAATCCCACTAATGCGTGTGTAACACACCGGAACACCAGCAACCACCTAATGGACTGGGACAGTGCTGAGTTAATGATCAATGAACCTGACAGGATAAGAACAGCGTTTAGGAGCATAAATCATATACGACTCAAACACGTTGGAATAATGCTATGCTTACCATTACACATTGGTTCATTTTTCATAATAACCAAGGTTTTGAAAGGTCTTTCATTGTCCTACACACGCATACAACATACCAATAAACAATGTGGGTACAATCATCACCATTATTGTTACCATTGTTGGAATCTGGTCCTTTGAACACCATCTGTTGAAAGTAATTTCCTCGCATAATTTACAAAGATTCTTCCTCTCTTCCTCCGGGGCATACTCTATACACTCAAATTGTAATCTCGTCTTTTTATCTGAGAAACGTTCAACGAGCAAAATGCTGCACTATTATTAATAGCTTCGTACTAAATGTATTTCCTTGTCCATATTTGTCGTCAGTAGTCATTTATATAAAATTCCCTTTGTGTTGTATAAAATTTTCCAGTCGTAGTCAGAATAAAATATTCTTGAATGTACCAAAGACGTCATAAAAAGCCATAAGAGAGGTAATGAGTATAAATATTTTCTTATGTATATCTGGCCTTTCTTGCGCAGCGGTTCAGTATTCAGAATCAGCTAAAGTTTTAGTGAGCGATACCTCTGTTTCAGGGAGCAATTTACGTTGTGGATTTGACTCGGCTTGTCTTCGGCTGGTGGACTCGTTGGCCTCGGCTGCTGAAGACCCGAATGGCATGCCACCAACGTTTCTTTGGGACGTACAGATAGGCTTTGCATTCTGGAGGCTAACATACCTCAAACCTTTTGCTGCAGGAAATTTTTATTTTTCAAATACATAAAACTAGATGGTGGTGGTTAAAATGAATACCAAATTCACCTAAACCTTAGACTCTAAAGGGACAAATCAAGATAGCCTCGGAATAGGTTTCATCCCCTGCCTGTGTGGGGGGTCTCCCTTTGGTGAACAAAATTGCTTGTTGGCACATAGAATAGACAGAGTAAAAAAAAATAAAGCACGAGGTTTGAATATGAGAAATAGGTGGGTTTTTAATTTTTATAGTGAATATCTTTAAGATTTAGGAAGTTTGTTTCAATAAAGATAATCGTACTTGCCTACGAAAAGAGCTTTAGCTCAAAAACTGGAGGTCGAGATCGGGTGAAAAATAAAACATGGAATAAGGTTCCATCTGAAAGAATTAAGTATATCACATCTCCAAGTTCCATCTGAAACATTTTAATTTTTGACAGTTTCAAGTTTCAAAACTCAAACAGATAAACACCTAAACAAAAATTTGCGTTTATTTTTCTGCTCTTATTATAAACGTGAAGGTCTTATAACAGCACATTTTATCTTTGTTACTCAGTGTAAGAAATTTACTACCCAAGGGTTTCCAAGATGAACGATGTAGCCTCAAAAACACACAAACACACACACACACACACACACACACACACACACACACACACACACACACACACACACACACACACACACACACACACACACACACACACACACACACACACACACATACACACACACACACACACACACACACACACACACACACACACACACACACACACACACACACACACACACACACACGCACACACACACACACACACACACACATACACACACACACACACACACACACACACACACACACACACACACACACACACACACACACACACACACACACACACACACACACACACACACACACACACACACACACACACACACACACACACACACAACCTCGTGGCGCGGTGGTTAGAGGTCTCGCCTGCCATTACGGTAGTCTGGGTTCGAATCCCGCCCAGGGCTGAAATAATTTCAGTATCACTGCGCTGCGGGTGGTTACTCCAACTCTCGCGGTATATGTGCGTGTAAAGTCACAGTATTACCCATAAACGGTCATACGAGCTCCGATCTCTCATCCGGGAGGTTAATAACTGTCAGTCACGAGTCAAACACGTGATCCAAGACCATGGTGAATCACACACACACACACACACACACACACACACACACACACACACACACACACACACACACACACACACACACACACACACACACACACACACACACACACACCATGAGCATAGCTCCCCTTCCCGTAAAGTACAACTAGGTAAATACACACACACACACACGCACGCACAAACATTCACACAAACAAACACGTCCACAATAAGGAAATTGCCAACCAGTACGGAATACGAGTATATAAAATTTGGAATGTATATATGAATTTTTTTTTTACTGGTGTTATTGTTGTGGTGGTGGCGGTGTCAGTAGGCAGTAAAGATGCTCGTATTAGTGATGGTACTGCAACACTCAAAGATACTGGCTTAAGCTGACCCTAACTTCTAGACGAAAACAGATGTCACTTTCGCTTCTGAAAGAAAATAAACGATATGACATAATTAGGACAACGCAAGATGTGCCTGATTCACATCAGTCGACTGTGAAATTTATTCAAGACGTCACATTATTAGTGTTCTGTCCAAAGTGAATTGTCATGTTAACCTTGCCTCGGCCATTCCGTTTTCATTAGCATTGAGTGATGGGTACGTTTCGCATTTAGGTCGCTGTCAGTCGTGTCCAAATAGGATTTGATGTTTCGGGCTTCTTGTTTGTTGATAAGATTGTCTTTGGGGAGTTTAGTGACGTCAGACGTTTGGACCGAGACTCAAAAATCGATTTTTTCACGCGTGAATATGTGCAATAGAAGAATTTTGAAAATATGATTTATTTCTTTATTTTGTTGCTGCTGAGGGTCTCTTGAGCAATACTTTTCACTCCATAACTTTTTTTCTTGTCAAATCACAGTTTTATATTGCGTTTTATTTCTGTGACATACTTTTCGACCACTTATTCACGGAATCGATTAACTTATTTATTTATTTAGTTAATAATTTAGTTATTTGTTCATCTATCCAACTATTTTAGTTGCT
>NC_134812.1:44140839-44143339 GCF_046742065.1 Oratosquilla oratoria
TCACTGGTACTTGGTAGGACATATTTAATAAAAAAAATTTAAGCTTATTGGTCACTTAAATGAACTGATTTTCCTATATCAAGATATGCTAAGTCACACTACCTATTAGGGCAGCGTTTCTCAACCTTTTTACTCTTGCGTAACCTTTAAAATAAATTGCAGGTCTCAAGGAACCCCTGCAAAAAAAAAAAAAAAAAAAAAAAAAAAAAAAAAAATCTCATTTTATTTTCATCGTGATAATACGTTGAATAGGATGGTGTCTACATTTCATTATTACAATAACCAGAATATGTCGTGCGTGTTTAATTATGTTACTTATATGAAATTAAATAAAAAATCAAATGTGCAATAGCTTATCTCACTGTTCTTGCGGAACCTTAAAGGACCTTTTGCGGAACTTTACGGTTCCGGGGAACCCTGGTTGATAAACGCTGCATTAGAGCGTTAGATTGACAGGGCAACCCAACAGTTGGTGATGGTATGGAGCCTACGCCAGAAGGCGCTTAGGTGTGGCCGAAATCCTAACCTTTACCATATGCGCTCGGACTATTGGAGTAGGTAACAGTCTTTGCTGGAAATTGGAAAGAAGGGTGGGATTTGAACCCACAACTAATTAAACGATTATTCCACCATCCCAATAGCTGAATAAAAATGACAGAATTCTGAAAGAGATGGACAAAAATTGTAATGTTCTGTTCAGGATAAATGTCCAATAAATGTGATTATGTAATCAAATATTCGGATCCATTTGCTTTGACAGAACCGTCTTTTTTAACTGCAACACGTAAAGTAATAATAAAATTTGAGCGTTTAAAGTTGTATTTGCATTGCAAGTTTCAACAACGAAATTTCGTCACAATGTAAAAGTGTTCATACTATGAATAATGTTTCATTTTATTTCCCTTTGTGAAAAGTGTTTAAAATGCTGAGGTAGTTATTTTTGTCACTGAGAAAGGTTATGCTGCACCCAGCAGTACAAGGAAATATATGGATTATAATATTGATGTTATAATTGTTTTTGCATTTTTTCTTTCTTTTTGTACAAAGGGGACCTATGGTCCATATTTTGTATACAAAGTCTGAGAAAAAATAACTGACTGAGTCTAAGTCTGAGTATGAGTCAGTGACGAGAAATTTCAAATACAAGAAATAAGCATGACAAAAAGAAAAAAATAATATACATAACGCAACCGGATCATAGAGATGGGCATACTATATAAATCTAGAAACAAGTAGATATTTGGTGTTGAAATAAGTGCATGAGAATACTCGAAAAAAGAAGGAAAAGTCGAGCGAGAGTATGAGGGGCCTTTTTGGTCTTTCCACGACTCGTTCAGAATTCAGTTCGAACGAGGGTTCGTAAATGTTTTGTACCCGACGTCTCCCAGGGATATCCGCGCAAAAAGTCTTCCAAGATGGCGCCCAAGATTTCTTCATACTCATCCTCCATAACAATTGGGAGAGAAATATTTTTTTCCTTCACCAATAGCCAAAGGATACGATGGATACCACGGAAAAAGCACTGCGGACGTACGTTATGGTACAAAGGTGTAAATCAGAGTTAGAGTTTTACAAAGGATTTCAAAGGCGAAGCATGCTGACAGGAGACCTTTTGGTCCATATCTAGGTCGGATGCAAAAACAAAACAAAATAATGATAAATAAATAGGTAAATAAATGAATAAATGAATGAATAAATACAAAATATAATAATGTAAATAATAAATAAGATACATAAATAAATGCATAGGTACAGTTAAATGATAACCAAACAAGTAAATAGTAAGTAATAATAAAATGACATATAACTAATAATAAATAAGAATCAAGCAAATAATCATAAACAGGCAAATGATAACAAAACAAATAAACAAATAATATAAAATAAATGATAGTCATTACAGCATCTTGCTTAGGTGTTTATCTAAATGATTCTTAAAGCTTCGAACTAAACTACATTGCACTGCCTCTGCAGGGAGTTTATTCCATTCATTATCTACACGGTTGGCGAGGTTGTTTCTACCCATTTCCAAATTAAATCTATTTCCAGACAGTTTGAGACCATTATTTCTTGTCTGATTCTCATTAAGTGTGAAAATTTATCATTAACATATCAACTTGATAAATTTTCAAAAACTAAAACATGTCTGAATGTTTCATTGGCCCAACTTGTACTGGTCTCATTGATAATTTTCAGGTCCAGAATGGTAACCAAAATAATTCTATAATTTCAGCTGTTAGCCAACGGCTATTATCCTGTCACGTTTGTTTCAAATGTGAGGAAAGTCATGAAACACGACCAGACGCATTACTCAGGCTGGTAACCCTATGGTCTCGAGACGATAATGGCAGCGGTAGTCCAAGAGATACTTGTCGGTGGTCATTCAACTCTGAAATATCAAATATGATTGATATTTTCAATTAAACTCTCTTCTACTTCTTTTTCTTTTGTGTTTATATTTTTTACTTTTTATCTAATATAGTGCAAAATTTGTTCATCG
>NC_134812.1:44153339-44158339 GCF_046742065.1 Oratosquilla oratoria
AATTTGTCTCCTGTTTTGGCCAATTTATACATGAAGTATTTTGAATGTACCCTTTTGCCCAGCATCAAACCGCCCAAAATTATTTGGCTCAGGTACGTAGACGATATCTTTTTGGCGTGGGATGACAGTTGGGGCCCATTTGAAGTGTTCCATGATAAATTGAACCAATTGACCCCGAATCTTAAATTCAAAGTTGAATGGGAAGAAGGACACCAAATCCCTTTCTTGGACATTTTGATAAGAACTGATGATAATTTATTCTTTACAGTGTACCGAAAGCCCACCCACTCAGGGAGTTACCTTCACTTTTTTAGCAATCACCCTGACAATGTCAAGAAAAGTGTTGCCTCTGGCCTTTTCTTGAGGGCTTTCAGGATTTGCAGTCCTCAATTTCTGGACCATGAGATCGAGGGGATCAAATGTCAACTTGAGAAGTTGGCTTATCCACCTTGGTTTCTGGACCAAGCCCTCAGTAAGGCTAGGGCCAACCATTTTAAAACTTCCGCCCCCTCAAGTTTTCACCGCTCCTTTAAGGACATTCTAAAAATTCCATTCAATAATACCATCAGTTATTCTACTAAGTTGTTTCCTCATGAGAGTCTCACTATTGCCTATCACTATCCTAACACCGTGAGTAAGCAAATTGTGAACGTTCAACAAAAACCGAAGGAAGTTGAGTCACCTGGTGTTTATTGTTTGCCCTGCCAAGATTGTGATTTGGTTTACTTGGGTCAAACCGGGAGAGACTTGAACACTAGATTGGCAGAACATAAAAGATCAATTAGGTATGGGCAAGAAAATTCGGCTGTATTTCTTCATATCAAAAATAAAAATCATTCTTTCGACTGGGGTAAGGCCAGATTAGTGTTTAAGTCCCACTGCGGTTTCAGGAGAAAAATAGTCGAATCAGCATTAATTGAGGAATGCCCTAATATTAACATCTCTAAAGGACAGTGGACTCCTGACATCATCTCACGCGC
Organism: Oratosquilla oratoria; assembly: GCF_046742065.1. NCBI lineage: Eukaryota > Metazoa > Arthropoda > Malacostraca > Stomatopoda > Squillidae > Oratosquilla > Oratosquilla oratoria. The sequence continues at coordinate 44,154,320 of NC_134812.1, forward strand.
AGCTGTTAGCAAACTGGTACGGAGCTTAACCCCCCCTCACCTCACCCCCTCTCTCCTCCGCCACCCCCAGTTTGCCCCACGCCTGAGTGAAGTCATCTGTCCGCATTCCTTCTCTTTTCTGTGGCTTATAAGTCCCCTTTGTCCTCTGCCTTATGTACTTTCCTGAAAAGGGCTACAGTTGATATTCGAAATATAGGATTCTTCTTTATTCGAAGTTTATTTTCTCCGACTGTGGGTTACCTGTGTGTCACAAATGTGCTACTACATTTCTGTTGAGCAATATATATATATATATATATATATATATATATGTATATATATGTATATATATATGTATATATATATATATATATATATATATATATATATATATATATATACATAAACCTTTTCGTTCATCAGTGGATTAAAATGATCACGTGCACTCACCCCGGCAAGTGTGTGTGTCTCTCTCTCTCTCTCTCTCTCTCTCTCTCTCTCTCTCTCTCTCTCTCTCTCTCTCTCTCTCTCTCTCTCTCTCTCTCTCTCTCTCTCTCTCTCTCTCTCTCTCTCTCTCTCTCTCTCTCTCTCTCTCTCTCTCTCTCTCTCTCTCTGTCGATCTGTCTCTGTCCCTCTCCCCCTCTCTCTCCCCCAAGAGACTTGGAGTGGCACTTTAGGGGAGCAGACGCTAGAGGACGAACGCCAATAGTGTGTTGTGGCTCAGTGCTGGTTCTCGTACCCAGAGGAGATTTCTTCTTCAAAAGTGGAATTTTGAGTTCCTTTCTTAAGCCATATGTAATGGTTGTACAAGCTAAAGCCCTTCACAAATTAAACAGTTCAGTTTATTAACTCTGAGAGATAAGTAATTATAAATTACATCATCAAAGAATAAAGTTTGTTACAACTATTGATTTCAAAGAATGTTTGAAAATGTTTATGTTATGACGACTTTAACCAGACTAAATGTTAAAAATACCTTGCAGATTGATCTAGTTTTATTCACGTGATTGAGGGAAATAAAGGCAGCGCACCTCTTCACCCTATTTTATTTTATTTTATTTATTTATTTTACCATTTTTCTCCTGTCAATGTTTCAAAGTCACAAATGAAGAAGAATAAATATTAGTACAAAAAGTCACCAATGAAGAAGAAATTTTAGAGAACAGCACAATTCACCAAATTAATTTTGGTCACCTACAATCTGATTACAAATTTTATCAATGATAAACTTATCTAATTTATAAATGGCATTACTGATATTAATATTAGAACCTTCAGACTGTTTTATAATACTACTTTCTATTATTTTTCTATTGACAAATGAATTACAAGAAATAATAACGGAAGCATTAGTCCAATTAATACAATGATTGGAATTTTTTATGTGAACAAATAGAGCATTGTATTCTTGTGCTGTTTTAACACTATATTTATGTTGCTTAATTCTAGTTGATAGTTCTTTGCCCGCTTGTCCAATGTAATACTTTTCACAATCTTTGCAAGGGATTTTGTATATGCAGCCATCAGAATCAGCGGGAGAATTCATAATTATCAATTTCATAAAAATACATGGGTTATTAAAAGCTACTTTAGTATTCCATGTTTTAAGTAGATGAGGAACTTGAGAAAGATTGTTACTGTAAGGTAATACTAAAAGGTTCTTAATGTCCAAAGGGGGAGGGTGTTGATTCCTATAAAAAAAAAAAAAATCGCCAAAGAGAGAGTGTTATCTAAACCTAGGTTAACAATAGACTCAAATTCTTCATCAATGAATTCTGGGCTGCATATACGCAAGGCACGTAAGAACATGGAAGAAAATACATGTTTTTTTTACCTAATCTTGGTGTGCAGAGTAATAATGAATATAAGAAAACACATTTGTTGGTTTTCTATAAATACTAAATTTAAAACCATTACCTTCTCTATGGATAAGGCAATCTAAAAAGGGCAATTTGTTATTATTTTCTAATTCTATAGTTAAATTAATGGAGGGAACCAAATTATTAAGAGATTGTAGAAAAGCATCAAGGTCTTCATTGCATGGCCACAGGCAAAGAACATCATCTACATATCTATACCACATCACATTAGATGGCAAAATTTCACACAATAGTTCCTTTTCAAAAAATTCCATATAGACATTGCATAAGACAAACGAGAGGGGATTCCCCATAGCCATTCCAAATTTCTGGGGATAAAAATTACCATTAAACTCAAATTTACCATTTTTTACGCATAATTTGATGAGTTCATCACAGTATTAGTAGGCAAAGGAAGTGGGATTTTGTCCAAGTAATCGGTGAGAAAAACAATTAAGTCATCTACTGGAATTTTTGTGAATAAACTAGTAACATCAAAACTCACTAACCTGAAATTATAAACAATACTTAATTTATTCAGTTTTTGAACTAAGTCTACATTATTTTTTATGGATGAATTAGAAATTGTACCAACTAACGGACTGAGTAAGGACACTAGCTATTTGGAAAAATAGTATGATATGGATTTAACAGAGCTAATAATTGGTCTTATAGGATTATTCGGTTTGTGTGTTTTTACTAATCTATACATATAGGGAAGAGAAGGAGTGCTAGTAGAAAACGTTTGGTAAGTTCATCTTCCCCTTTTAACAAAGCTTTCATTTTTTTTCTATAAATTCACTGTTCTCCTTATTAAGTTATTTTGTCTTAAGTTGGCCATATGTAATGTCATCGGACAAAAGATCATCCATCTTAGACAGGTAGTCATCCCTGTTTAGAATGACCACTGCATTTGTTTTATCTGCTCTAGTAATTTGTAAATATTTGTCATTTTTGAGAGCTTCTATTGCCTTAATAAATCCATTTGGGCAATTGGGTAATCGTGGGTTACTCAAAGAAGCATAAATGATGCCCTTACAAATGTTCACTTCTGATGATGATGATTTACTGTACCTGTGAACATTTGTAAGGGCATCATTTATGCTTCTTTGACTGAATACTTGTACTCTTTTATCCTGGTAGTGAGATCTCTACTTGTTTGTCCCCAATATACATCACTACAATCTAAACATGGTAACTTGTAAAATCCAGGAGTTGTATTACTCTTTGGTTTGTGATGTACATTGACAATTTTACTTCACAAATTATTGTGGTAATTAAAAATGAAGTTTACATTATCTTTCAGTGCTATGTCTCAATTATTACCGAAAGATAGTGTAAACTTTTTTTCAATTACCCCAATAATTTGTACAGTAACTGTCCCCTCAAACAGGACATAGGGTCACAATTCCGTACATTAAAGGTGCATCAGAGGTAACGGCAAGGATACTGCGAGACAAAAACATACAGGTAGTACACAAACTATGTAACACTCTGCATCGCAACCTCACCAGGGTCAAGGACATGGAAGCACCCACTTAGTAGGTGGGTGTAATATACTGCATTGGCTGTTTTGATTGTGATGCAGATTACATAGGAGAAACACCAAAGAAACTCGCCACTAGAATAGAAGAACACAAACGGGTAGTTAGACGGAAAGATGCAGCTTCAGCACATTACAAACACATGAACGAGCAACAGCACAACATTGGCTGGGAAGGAGCGACAGTAGTGCACAGAGACAACTCGAATAAAGGGAAAGTATTTCTAAAAGCGTGGGCACTAGGAACAGAATGATAGACTCAACATAAAATGCCATCAGTTTCAACAACTTGAGTGAGAGAATACAGGGTGAACAAAGATCACAGTGTGTATGACCATGATTTTTTTTTCGTGCAAGTGTGTAGTCCATTTTTTCACTTGCACAAGTTGCATTTTATTATATTGTATCTATTCTTTGTAAATAAAAAAAATCATATGAGATCCATTATATACAAATGTGTATGTAAGGTTATAACCGGTTGACTGGTTCTCGTAGCGACTGGAGGAGGAGGGGGATCATAGGTAGCTTCGGCAGCGCGGACTACCTCTTCCAATTCCAAGTACGGCCAATATATTAACCTCTTTTACCACTGTATCTCATCGCACCCCTGAAGACGATCATAGGACTAGGATCGAAACG
>NC_134812.1:44165839-44168339 GCF_046742065.1 Oratosquilla oratoria
GTCTAGAAATACGATGAGCTTTAAGCTGGAATTATTTGTCTTTCAGTCAAGATTCTGCATCCTGTTCTGGGAGCGAATGTCAGCCCACAGTGTTTTAAGAAAGTGCTTAAATAAGAAAGAGTGAGCAACGCCTATGCATAGAGAGTCAATGAAAAGATGGAATAAATAGAAAGAGGAAGAACATATGAGGGCTAAAAGAAAATATGTCAAGTATAGAGAAGGTTTGGAGGATATTTCTGATAAAGATAGAGGCGGAGGAAAAAGAAATAAAAAGAAAGGGAAGGTAAAAGGAGGGCAAGAAAAGAGAGAACAGGGAAGGGAAGGCCGGCCAACGCAAACAAAGGGAGGGAAAGAGATGGGAAGAAAAAGGAAGGAAAGGAAATTGGAGGAAAGAAAACAAAGTGAAGGAAAGAGAAGGGAAGTAATAAGAGGTGGTTAAGGCAATACGAAATGAGAAAAGAAAATTGAAAGAACGGAAGGAAGGGAAAAAGAAGCAAGGAGGAAAGAATCGGAAGGAAGGGACAAAGAAGCAAGGAGGAAAGAATTGGAAAGAAAAGAAAAGGAACGGAATGTGTAGGAAAGGAAATGGAAAGGAAACTACTTCGATGACAAGAAGAGCTGCGATGTGGGACACAAAAGGAGGAGGATAAAAAAGAATAAACAATTCGACCAAAAAACACGCGAGAACCTAAATGAATAAAAGAAGGTAAACAGAAGAGAAAAGGAAAGTTAATCCAGAGATGGTAAGGAAAGGGGGAGAGAGATTAAAGGGATCAAAGGATTACGAAGAATAACGAGTGGAAAGACGAAAAAGCGAGAAAGCATTGAAAAATACAAAAATGAAAAAAACAAACGCAAAGAAAATTTCAAATGATATGGAACAACAAAAATTAAAGAAAAATAATCACGAACATAGCTAAATCAGAGGATAAACGGAAGGATAAAGATGAGTCATGTCAAAATAGGATATGATAGTTATGAAGAAGGTCATGGAATAAACTTTGTGTAAAAATAAGATTATAATTTAAACGCAGAAGACACATCAAACAAGAAACGAAAGGAGAGAAGAATAATTGACAATAGATAGAAAATAGGCTTGGAGAGGAAAACAAGTTAACTCAATTCAAATGGAAAATAAGGAGTAATTAAGAAATAAATATAGAGAGAGGGGAGAGCGAGGAAAAAAAGAAAAAAGAACTAGAGGAATGGAGTTAGAAAAAAGAAAGCTATAGATTTACAGTAGAACGCTAGAGAACTTGAGCTATAGAAAAACATTTTACAAAACTAGAGACTTGGTGAGTAGGAAGTCATATAGATATGGAGCTAGATATCTAGAGAATTAGATAACTAGATAGAAAACTGAATAGTTAAAGGTCTAATGAATCAGAGAACATGAGAACTGGAGAATTAGGAAAGTGGAGAACGGTAGATTCAGAAAAATAGCTGGAGAACTTAAACGTTGCTGAACTGGAGTTACAGTGATAAAGTATACCAATAAAAGGCCTTTCGATCCAGAACTAGGTCGGATATAAAAACATTACATAACTTTATAACTATTTCAAAGTTCTGAATGGTATTACATTCAATCGTTTTGATTTAAAAAATAAATATTGATATCCTCAATTCCTCTCAAAATAACAATATATATTATTAAGTCCCTCTCTAAGTCTCTTCTCTTTTTATTTTATTTAGAGAGAGAACAAATTAAAATATTTTAAGGGTTTTCGTATAATTTGTTTCTTATTTTTGGTTAAGTTTTTGACACATCTCTGTTTCCTTTTCAATCTGTTATTTTCAGTATATGAAAAATACTCTCAAACAATATATTAAAAGTGTGGGTAAACCAGTGATATTTATAAATGTTTGATGACTATTGGATTTTTGAAGTCAGAAGATCGCATCATTATTCCCATTATCTCATTTGCTTTGTCCGAGGCATAAATACATAGCAGAGATATTTTAATGTCGCTACTGAAAATGTCCTAAAAATTCTTTTCGTCCTCCACTTTGGTTATTTTTTCCAAAACACTTGTAGTCGTATTTTGCACTACTCTATACCTGTGTGCACTATAACTTACTTTGATCAAACTTTATCAACCACTTTTAAAAACATTGTTTTAGTTTGTCTAAATCTCTTTGAATATTCATTTGATTCTAGTGATGATATATTTAGGGAGGCTTTTTGGGTAGATATAAATGAGTGCACAGATGGATTAGGGAGAAATGTCAATGTAGTTGTTTTGGGAGACCTTAATGCTAGGGTAGGAAACGAACCAATAGATGGAGTGATTAGGAAGTATTGAATCCCAGGTAAAAATCGTAGCGGAGATTTCATGGTGGAGATGTGTCTTGAAAGAGAGTTGTTAATAGCAAATACAGTGCTTAGGAAGAAAGTTAATCATAAATACACATGGGAGAGGGTGGTGGATGGAAGGGTGGGAGATAGATCGTTAATGGACTATATAGTGGTGACCAGGAGTATGGTAAGGATATACATGTT
>NC_134812.1:44173339-44198339 GCF_046742065.1 Oratosquilla oratoria
AGATTCATGAAGGCTTTAGAAGATCTCAGCAGACGAACGGACATCTTAATAACACAAGCGGATAAAGGAGGTGGAATCGTGGTAATGAACAAAAGTAGCTACGTTGAGAAGATGCATGAACTTTTAAACGATGAAAACACATACAAGAAGATGCCCACTGGTTTCGCACAACAGGAGGCCGACGAGTTCAAAAAGAAGGCAAGGAAGATTCTATCTAGGACGAAGAAAGGAAAAGAGAAATTAGGACTTCTAGAAGAGGCCCCAAGACCACCCAGAATGAGAGGAATACCGAAGATCCACAAAGCGGGTATACCAATGAGACCCATCACCTCAGGGATAGGCAGTGCCCCGCATCGCCTAGCTAAACAACTCGCAAAGCCCCTTTCTGCGCTACTAGGAACAATAAGCGACGCACACCTACGCAACTCGTCGGATCTGATTAGACGCCTAGAAAAAGTTAACTTCGAGAGGAAAAAGTTAGCCAGCTACGACGTGACAGCGTTATTTACGAACGTAAGTATTGAGGGGGCCATTGAGGCGTTAAAGAGGGTTATAAATTCTATGAATGAAAGCGACTTTCCAGTCAGAAAAACAGACTATATAGAGTTGGTATCTCTGTGTGTGAACTTTGATGCCTTTGTGTTTGAGGGCCAAGAGTTTAAACAACATCGAGGACTGGCTATGGGTTCACCACTAAGTGTTGTCATGGCTTCTCTTTTTATGGAAACACTAGAGGAGGATAAATTTATTCGCATAATAGGAAGAGGCTCACATTAGTTCCGTTACGTAGATGACGTGTTGGTGGTGGTACCCGAGGGAACAGATATAAGCAATAAACTCCGCATGCTTAACGAAGTGAACAAAGACATCCAGTTCACAGTGGAGTTTGAGAAAGACAACCAATTACCATTCCTAGACACTGTCATTCATCGGGGTGAAACGGATGTAAAGTTTTCAGTATACAGAAAACCCACGAACAAAGACGACTTCATACACTACTTATCCCATCACAGCACACGCACAAAAACAGGTATGATAATAGGTTTCTATCTGAGAGCATTGAGGATATGCAACAAAGAATATGTAGAAGAGGAGATGTCCTACATATTTAATGTCTTCCGCAAGCTTATGTACCCAGCAGGACTACTATCCAAATTGAGAAGGAAAGCGGAAGAAATTTACGCAAGACCGAAAAGTGACAAAGCTTCAATTAAATACCTAGTAGTACCTTTCGCAAAGGAAGCAAAAGCCATAACCAATACGTTATCTAAAGCCGGCATCCAAATAGCGTATAAATCCGGGCGCAAAATAAAAGACGTCCTAAGTAACAAACAAGAACAACACACCAACGAAAATAGCATAGTATACGGAATACCATGTAGTGGATGTCCTGCAACATATTACGGTGAGACGTCACGGGGGTTGACAAAAAGACTAGGAGAACACAAGAACGACCTACGACATCACAGGACTTCAAATTCACTGGTAGTACATGTGGACACACACGGACATTTACCAGAATGGGAAAAAGCACGCCCGATCTGCACCGGACTTCAAAGGAGAATGAGAAAGCTGGTCGAGTCCGCGTGCATAACACTGGGAAAGGTCAGCAACCACAGAGAAGGCTTCGTTAACTTGTCATTTGCAGCCGCCAGATTGGTTGTAGAGGAGGGAGTATCGGGCCAATCGGCATGCGACTTGCTGAAACGTCCAGCCGGATGAGCCATAAAGAGAGTATATATAATGTACACACACGCTGTCTGTCACTCTGAAGAAGACTTGTAGTCGAAACGTCAGTAAAACAGTTTTCTCGCTCTAACCCGTATTTCTCTACCACCTTTTCACTCATATATATATATGTTTATATATATATATATACTCATATATATATACACACATATATATATGTATATATATATATATATATTTACTCGTATATATATATATACATACACACACACACACACACACACACACACATATATATATATATATATATATATATGATATATGTGTATATGTATATATATATATATATATATATATATATATATATATATATACATATGTATAGGCTACATGTTATTGTGGCAAAGTAGCATGCAGTTGATACTTTAGGGTCTATATAGGGCGCCCCTACGGACCAGACTCATACATCATTTTGTCTGTGATAGAGGAAGTCTTTGTTCATAGAGAAATGATGGCACTTTTATTTTACTGTGAGTGTCCCTCCGTTATGCTGTCCCCTCATCCCTGGTTACTGTCCTGTTCAATTTCTTTGAATATTAATTTATTTTTTTTCGCCTACCCTGTGCTGGGGGAAAATAATGATGCCACCAAAACGAGCCGACGAAAAACGGGATGGGGATAGGACTAGGAATTCTGCTACCTGTAGCCTCAAAAGGGACATTCCTAAAAAAAGTAAAGGCATAAGAGGGTCTAGGAGTTTTCCAACCAGTACCCTAAAGTTTGGGTCTTTTAATGTGCGTAGATGTGGTACAGATGAGAGTAAAAGGAAAGAGATAGGCAGTATGTTTATGAAAAAAAAGAGTGATGTGTTGGCAATGAGTGAAACCAAGTTAAAAGGGAGGGGCGAGTGTGAGTTTGGGAGTGTAGTTGGGAGGTTCTCAGGAGTGAAGAGAGGACGAAGGAGAGAAGAGGCGGCTATACTAGTAAGTGAAAAGATAGGTAAGCGTGTAGTGGAGTGGAAGGTGGTTCTTCAAGGTTAATGTGGATGAAGGTGAAGCTGGGAAAGGAAATGTGGGTTTTTGTAAGTGCGTATGGGCCTGGTAGTGAGAAGAGCGTAGAGGAAAGTGAGGCTTTGTGGATGAATTTATATGAGTGCATAGAGGGATTAGGGAGAAATGTCAATGTAGTTATATTGGGAGACCTTAATGCTAGGGTAGGAAACAAATCAATTGACGGAGTAATCTGGAAGTATGGACTTCTAGGAAAGAGAATTTATGATAGCAAATACAGTGTTTAGGAAGAAATTCAAGCATAAGTACACATGGGAGAGGGTGGTGGATGGAAGGATGGTAGATAGAGCGTTAATGGACTATATACGGTAGTGATAACCAGGAGTACGTATAGTAGGAAGAGTTAAAGATGTACATTTTCTAAGGAGAGAGAGTGAGAGAATATCAGATCATTTTTTGGTGGAAGGTAAGTTGAGAGTGGAGAATAGGTGGAGAAAGAGGAAAATGGCAGAAGGAAGGGAAGTACTCCGAGTGAACTGCTTAAATGAGAAAGAAAAGGAGAAGGAGTACAAAAATAAGGTGAGAGAGGAGTGGGAGGGAGTGAAGGATAGAGTAGAACTAGAAGGGGAGGAGGAATGGGGATGGTTCAAGGAGGGAGTCATAAGGTGTGCAAAGATGGTTGGTGGAACAAGGAGGGTGGGAGGAAATATAAGGAAGTGTTGTAATTGGTGGGATGATGATAAAGCAAAGAAGGGTGTAGAAGAGAAGAAGCAGGCTTTTATAGATTGGTTACTGATTAGGACGAGAGAATCGTATGAGATGTACAAATTAAAGAGAAGAGAAGTAAAGCATAAGATAAAGGAGGCAAAGAGGAGAATAGATGTGAAATAGGGTAAGAGTATGACAGAGAAATTTGAAAGTAATGAAATATTTTGAAAAGAAATTAAGAGAGGAAGAGGAGGCGAATCAAGTAGAGAAGAAAAGATAAAAGGTGCAGATGGAGAGATGATAATGAAAGAGAAGGCAGTGAGAAGAGGGAGGGCAGAGTATTTTAAGAAATTGCTAAATGTGAAGGAGGATAGGGAGGGAAAGGTAGTTGCAGTGGACACTGCTAAGAAAATGAGTGATGAGTGAGGAAAAAGAAGAGGAAATAGAGAACAATTAAATGAAAGACGATGATAGCAGGTAAGGCACCTGGGTTGGATGCATGCCATGCAGAATGTCTGAAAAAAGGAGGTATAGTGATGATGGACTGAGTGCAGAGGCTATTTGATATTTGTTTAATAGAGGGTAGAGTGCCGGAGGACTGGAGGAGTGCCTGTACAGTTCCACTTTACAAGGAAAAGGGTGACAAGTGTGACCGTAGTAGTTTTAGATGGATCAGCTTGTTAAGTGTAGTTGGAAAGGCTTATGATAGGGTCTTGATTGGGCGGATTAGGAGAGGAACAGAAGGAGTAATTGGTGAGGAGCAGTGTGGTTTTAGGACAGGTAGGGGTTGTGTGGATCAGATTTTGTGGGAAGACAGATATGTGAGAAAGCTATAGGAAAAGGTAAGGATGTATTTTGGGCTTTTATGGATCTGGAAAAGACTTATGACAGGGCAGACAGGAAGGCACTGTGGGAGGTTTTGCAGCTGTATGGGATAGGAGAAAAGCTGTTAAGAGAAGTCAAGAGTTTTAACGAGAGTAATAGAGCTTGTGTTAGGATTAGAAATGGAGAAAGTGAGTGGTTTGAGGTAAAGGTGGGACTTCGTCAGGGATGTGTTATGTCGCCCTGGCTGTTCAATTTATACATAGATGGGGTGGTGCGAGAGGTGAATGCAAGGGTAGTATGTGAAGAATTGGAGATGGTTAAAGAAAATGGAGAAAAGTGGGAGATAAGCCAATTGTTGCTTTGTGGAGGACAATACCCTTGTAGCAGGATCAGAGGATGGATTGAGTAAGTTAGTGACAGAGTTTGAGAAGGTGTACGAAAGAAGGAAGTTGAAGACAAATGTGGATAAAAGTAAGGTGATGAGATGTACAAGGAGAGAAAGTGGCAGCAGACTGGAAGTGAGTATTATAGGAGAGAGACTGGAGGAAGTGGATAGTTTTAGAAACTTGAGTGCGAATGTGGCAGGAAAGGGAGGAGTGGGGGTGGAGATAGAATGTAGATTGAGAGGGGTGAGTAAAAGCCTAGGTGGATTAAAAAGTGTAATGGGAAATAGACATTTGGAAATGGATGCTAAAGGGAGATTATAGAAAGGAGTGATTATCCTGACAGCACTGTACGGGGCAGATATATGGAACATAAGAAAGGAGTTTCAATGTGTTTGAGATGAATTGCCCGAGAAGTATGATGGGGTTGCTAGAATGGATAGAGTGAGAAATGAGGAGGTGAGGAGGAGAACAGGGGTGAAAAGGGAGTTGGGAGATAGGGTTTGGACACATTGAAAGAATGAGGGAAGAAATATTAGTAAAAGAGGTGTGGAAGGCAGAGGAGGAAGGAGTGAACATGAGGGGTCGACCTAGGATGAGATCGGTGAATGGGGTAAAAGTGTCATTGGAAAAGAGGGGAAAGTCTGTTGAGGAAGGAAAGGAGAGGACAGAAGATAGGGTTAATTGAGAATGGTTGTGTATGGATGATGCTGTGATGCATGAGGGGGAGTGGATGGGGGATAGGGGAGTGAGGAAGTACGTATGAAAAATAAATTGATGCAGCCCGAAGGGATCCCCCCCCCCATCTTTTCCTTTTCTGCATAAGGGGACGAAGAGGGGGGGGGTCGCCGAATTAATGAAGCAGCCTTGCTGTAGGTGTTCTGTCCTGCGACACTGCCTCTGACCATGGCAGTGGATAAGATGCAGGGATGACCCGTCATCCAGGAGGTACCAAGACAAGAGGGAGGGAAGAGGGTAAAGGGGAATGGAGTATGTAGGGGGTGGAATGGTTGGGAGTGGTTTCTATGCCTTTGTTTTTTGGCTACCTCCCGTGTAGGAGGGGAAAAAGTCTTTGGTATATGTATATATTTACTTATATATATATATATATATATATGAGAGAGAATGCGGGTGGGGAAGGGCAAACGAAGATGTGTTAGGAATAGAGTTTATTGCCCTAACGTTGCGACCAACTTGGTCTTCTTCAGAAGTTGGTCGCAACGTTAGGGCAATAAACTCTATTCCTAACACATCTTCGTTTGCCCTTCCCCACCCGCATTCTCTCTCATTTGTCTGAAATAATCTTAAATATATATATATATACATATATATATACATATACATGTATATATATACATATATATACATGTATATATACATGTATACATATATATGTATATATGTATGTATATATATATATACATATATATATATTTAATATGTATATATATATATACACACATATATATATATATATATATATATATATATATATATGTATATACATATATGAAGAATAGTAAATGGGGTGAAGATAGAAGGTTTTGTTTTTGTCTTAATTGTATAAATGCTGGGTAGTAGATGGTATAGTTTGTGTTCTCTCTGTGGTGTCCGTGTCTGGGGCAAATCGTATCTTTTTCTGGGTCAGTTTTGTAGTGATGGTATTTTAGTGCTAGACGGTGACAAGAACATAGGCTGGCAAATAAGTTTTTTTGCATTTCTGTTGATTTAGAAATAGGAGAAAGTAATATTACATATCAAACAATTAAGTAAATGTCATGCCTCTCGAATCTTTAACTTTGAGTTATATGGTCACGTAAACAATATTGTGATGTTTATCACCTGATACCTTGTTTTACATAATTGATTGCTCTTGTGTTTATCAATTTGCTTGAATTGATTTTATTCGAGTCCTTTTAATGGTGAAAAGGTTTAATATTGGCATGTTTTGTCATTGTAATTCTTTGCATGAGAAATTAATGTAAAGCTATAAAATTGTCGATATGACATGGCATCTTAACTCTTCTATAAACATACGTTGCGTTGTTGTTCAGCTCATTCCATTAAAAAAAAAAAAGAGAGTTGATGTATAGGTAATTACTGGATATTCACAACAAGAACACATTTGCATAATTTTACCATATCATGAGTCACATGTCCGCAGATATACGTGGGTGACATTGTGGTTCATTTGTTATTGCCTTGCGTATCGCTAAGGTATTCTAATTCAATCAGTGGTAACTTATTAGTAACGAAGGGGTAAAATTATACAATCTTTGCGAAGACGAATAAGATCCTCTAGCTGCAGGTATTGTAAAAAAAAAAAAAAAAAAAAAAAAAAAAATCCTTGAATTCCATTCGGTAACAACCTACAGTATACTCTAAGCTGACTGAAATAATGTGTTGTTAGTTTGAACAAGTCTTATGGAGATTCTCATTAGCAAAGCCACAAAAAACACAAAGGAAATAATCCTAGCAAAATATCTAAGAGGTTGATAGAGCTAGATTCTCTTTTGTGATATACAAAGGCTTCATTGCTTTATACGTAGTTACATTCCTTCATGGTGAACTCACATGTAATTAGAGAAAACAAGGAGCAATATCTTGTGGCCACCTTAGTTTGTCATCCATGTGCAACCTTAGGCCCTGTCATGGAGGTGCTTTGTCTTGCTGCAACGCTTTTGACCCTGACAGTATGCAGGAGACAGGATCCCTTCATCTACAAGGAGCTAAAAGAAAACGGTAAACAAAGTGGTGTTGGATGAGTGTGGGAGAGGAGAAGGGTGGGTCATTGTTTTGGATGGCTACTTCCCTAATAAAAAGAAAAGGCGTTTTACACATACCTATGGTATGCCACGAAGATGAGAGCCAATAAAACGAAAGAAAAGGAACCACCAGAGAGAGATGGATATAAAATTCTTGGCTATCAACGAGGTATCTTGGAGATAAACAAGATAGATTGGCGTCATTAAAATAAAAACAGCTCAAAAGTGATTAATGTCTCCATTAATTTTCAAGTGCGTTAATACTTAACATCGTTAGCGTTCAAACAAGTATGAAAATTTTCTTGGAATGAAACAATACTGTATATATCATGCAATGCTATGCTCTTTGGAAACGAGAAGATTAAACGAAACCTGAATTCATTGTTCTCAAAATAACCGGCGAAGGACTTTGGAATTTGTTAAAAACTCTGAAATTTCTTGATAAATCACATTCAACTTTGTTTGGACTCCGGAGAGTAATTCACAGCTTATTCAGAAGTGAAATGGCTAAGTTGAAAGTTGTGTTTGTTGTAATGAAAGCTTAAACCCCAAAGATTCAGCATGGGTTACAGTTTCTCAGAAACCTCCATCACGTATTAACTGTGTAAACGACTTTCAGAATTACCAGTTTAGTGGAAGATTAGAGCAAATTGGCACTAAATCAGAGTTTCGTAGAACAGAAAGATTTTGTGCACGTGTCTATGTGTGTGTGTGTGTGTGTGTGTGTGTGTGTGTGTGTGTGTGTGTGTGTGTGTGTGTGTGTGTGTGTGTGTGTGCGTGTGTGTGTGTGTGCGTGTGTGAGTGTGTGTGTGTGTGTGTATTCACTTGGTCTTTGGATCACGTGTTGGACTCGTGATCGACAGCTATTTCCCTCCTGGAAGAGAGCTCAGAGCTCGTAGGTCCGATCTATGGGTAATGCTATGACCTTGCACACACACACACACCCAACTCCCCGCCCACGAGAGTTGAAGTAACACCCCTCAGCGCTGCGATACTGATATTATTTCAGCCCCGGGCGAGGGTCGAACCCGGACCTCCGTAGTGGCAGGCCAGAGCTCTAACCACAGCGCCATATGTGTGTGTGTGTGTGTGTGTGTGTGTGTGTGTGTGTGTGTGTGTGTGTGTGTGTGTGTGTGTGTGTGTGTGTGTGTGTGTGTGTGTGTGTGTGTGTGTGTGCGGCGTGCGTGCGTGCGTGCGTGCGTGCGTGCGTGCGTGCGTGCGTGTGTGTGTGTGTATGTGTGTGTGTGTGTGTGTGTGTGTGTGTGTGTGTGTGTGTGTGTGTGTGTGTGTGTGTGTGTGTGTGTGTGTGTGTGTGTGTGTGTGTGTGTGTGTGTGTGTGTGTGTGTGTGTGTGTGTGTGTGTGTGTGTGTGTGTGTGTGTGTGTGTGTGTGTGTGTGTGTGTGTGTGTGTGTGTGTGTGTGTGTGTGTGTGTGTGTGTGTGTGTGTGTGTGTTGTGTGTGTGTGTGTGTGTGTGTGTGTGTATGTGTGTGTGTGTATGTGTGTGTGTGTGTGTGTGTGTGTGTGTGTGTGTGTGTGTGTGTGTGTGTGTGTGTGTGTGTGTGTGTGTGTGTGTGTGTGTGTGTGTGTGTGTGTGTGTGTGTGTGTGTGTGTGTGTGTGTGTGTGTGTGTGTGTGTCTGTCTGTGTGTCTGTGTGTGGGTGGGGTGGGTGGGGGTGGGGTGGGTATGGGTATGGATGCATGTGCTCGGTTGTCTGTGTGTGTCTGCGTTCATGTTGATCCAAAAGGGAAAAGTTAGAGGTAAAGAAAATGTGTTTAATGAAGGGATAATAACATATGAGAAAAACAGATGCACAGAGAAAAAGTTAGGACAGGAAAATGAGGAAGAGGGAGTGGAGGGTAAGTGAGAGGAGGAACAAAGCGATTATCAATGAATGAAAAATATGGAAGCACACAATGAAAGAAGGTAAATGCAGAAGGGAGGTGGGAAACTACATCAAGTAGGACGAAAATGGTGAAGACATGGGAGAGTATAATTTTTATGCTGTAATAAAAGAAGAGCATTTTTTTTCCCCGTTTGAAAAAAAAAAGGCTGACTTAAATCTCCAAAGGAATTTATCTTCCACATAAACCTGATTAATTAGTTTTGAAACGCAACCGATACAAGCGTTGTTTTATATTCGGTCGACATAACATCATCAAGAATGGTGGCAATAAGGATCACTTTTTGTTTTGTTTTTTCTTTTTCTCTTTTTCTTTTCATACTGCCTGCTTCACCGAACAGTTAGAAAGCTTGTTAATGAGCTCGTTCGACTGGGGCTCGGAAGATTCTATGATTTTTTCGTTTAATAAATTTTTCTGTTGACTTATTTCTTTATAAAGTGCTAATACGCCTCTATGTAATGATAGTATTTACAAGCCTTTCATTATACAAAATCAATGAAAAAGAATAGTAAGGCGATGATTTAGGAGAAGGAAAAGGAGGAAAGTCAGGAAGAGAAAAAAAGAGAAGTAGGAGAAAGAGGAGGTGGGGAAGAAAGAGAAGAGGGAAGGAAAAGAGTAAGAAGGGAAACAAGAGGAGGAGTAAAGAAGATTAGTTGGATTACAAAGGACTACAAAGGCGGAGCATGCCGACAGGAGACCTTTTGGTCCATATCTAGGTCGGATGCGAAAAAATCATAATAATAATAAAATGATAAATAAAAACTATAATAATGTAAATAGCAAATAAGATACATAAATAAATGCATAGGTATAGTTAAATAATAAACAAACAGGTAAATAGTAAATAATAATAAATTGACATGTAACTAATAATAAATGAAAATCAAAGAGACAAATGATAACAAAACAAAAACAAATAATATAAAATAAATTATAATCATTACAGCATCTTGCTTAGGTGTTGGCATCTCTCTTTACTTCGGCTTGCATTGTCTAACTTCTAGAAAGAATGCCACAGATATGACCTGAATAGGTTGATGGGAATAAAAAAAAGAAAAAAAAAACTTACTCGGTATGAAAAGGGATAGTCATGTTTCTCTATTCGACTGTCTTTATGCATCGTGACGAACAATTGTCCTACTGGTGTCATGTAATCCAGTAGAACTTGGAATAGGGACGGGTTGTCAGAAACTAAACCGGATACTCACTGATTCCTAACATTGAAGAGGGTTTAATGAACATCCATTCTACTTGTGGCGGAGTTTGTGAAGGCATGTGAGAGGAGAAAGTTGAGATTAAATAAGGGCAAAAGTAAGTTGACGAAATGTAAAAGGGGAGAGGGTGGTAGTGAGTTGGAGATGTCTTAAGGGGGAGAATCTGGCTGGAGAAACAGGGAAGTTTTAAGTATCTAGGGACACATATAGCAGGGAATGGAGTAGGGAGCGGATTTTAAATAAAGCAAGTAAATATCTTGGTGGAATTAAATTTTGATAGAAAATAGATATTTGGGGATGAACACAAAGGGAAAACTTTAAGGAGTAATTGTGTCTTTGGCTGTGTATGAGACAGGCTTTGCGTTTAATGGAGGCAGAAAGGAGGAGTTTATGTGTTTGAGATGAAGTGTTTAAGAAGTATGGACGGGGGTTGTGAGGATGGATAGTGAACAATGAAGGAATGAGACGGAGAGATGGGGGAAAGGAAGTTGAGAGATAAGATTTTTCAAAGAATAGTGTGATGGTTTGGACATATGGAAAGAATAAGTGAAGAAAGAATAGCAAAGGGTGTGGAAAGGCAGAGGCTGTATGAGGTGAGCTCGAGGGGAAGCCCTTGAATGGGATTGATGGATGGGGTGAAGCGGGATTAGGTAGATGGTGGAATTTCTATTGAGCTGGAAAGGAGATAGCAAGAGAAAGGTGTGAGTAGAGAATGTTTGTGAGTAGATGATAGATTGACACTGTCCGAAGGGATCTCGTCTTGTTGTCTCTGTTTCTCGTGAGTAGAAGAAGGTTGAGAGTGGTTATGCAATGAAGCGGTGGAATGAACCAGCTTTGGGCCTTGCTGTGGTGGTGGTGTGTCTTCCTGACTCGGCCAGTGGTTGGTGAACAGGACTCTTAATCCTCAAAGAATTAATGCGAAAGGAAAAACAAATGGATCATTGATGGGTGTGAGATGGTTAAAAGGTGGCTGTATGCCTAGGCTGACCACCTTCCTTGTATTTTGGAAAAGGGATTTTGGCACTTATATGTATGTAGTAATTGCATATTCATGGTTGCAACACTCATGCCGAGTATCAATCAGGATTTCCTCTGGGGAAGTTTAGGGGTGAAACATATATTCAGAATGATGGGGTAAGAGTTTCTTATCAGTTCCAAATTCTTGGAACCTATCTCTTTCTACCAATCCTTCTTCATATATTTGACTCCCTATCCTCACTTTACTTCTTCATCCTTCTTTATCCTCTCTCTCTTTTCTCCTCCTCATTCCAATCCCTTTTCATATCCTCTACGACTCTTCTCTACCCCAACTCCTACACCCTCCTCCTCTATATCACTACCCATCCTTCTTTGTTCTTTCTCGATTTTCCTCCTCGTCACCCCCTTCCCTCTCCATATACTCTACGCCTCTTTCCTCTCCCTTCACTCCTAGTCACTCTTCCTTCCTCTCCCTATCTCCTCTTCTTCCACCCTCTCCTTTTCTTTCCCTTCCCTCACCCCCTCTTCCACCCCTTCAACCTCCTCTCTTCGTCTCCTTTCCTTCCTTCATTTCCCTTTCTCCACTCCCCCCTCCCCCCCGGCCACATCTTCTCCACTTCAAACTACTCTTCCCTTTTCCTCACTCTCATTTTCGATTTCTTCATCTCTCCCTTCCCCCTGCCCTTTCTCTCTCCCTTGCGCTCTCCTTCTCACTCTCCTCTTCCTCGTTCTCCTTCTCCCTCCCTCCCTCACTTTACCTTTCCCACTCCCTCCACCTCTCTCCCTCTTTTCCTTTTTCCATTTTCCCTCTTCCTCTTCATCTCTTTCCTGCTTCACTTCCCTCTCTTTCCTCCCTCTACTCCCCTTTCTCTCCTTTTTCCTCCATCTGTTAGTCTCTCAACCTGATCAACCTCTTCCTCAACTGCATACCGTTTTTTTCTACATTTCTATTTCTCCTCTGCTTTTCTTGCC
Source organism: Oratosquilla oratoria (assembly GCF_046742065.1). NCBI lineage: Eukaryota > Metazoa > Arthropoda > Malacostraca > Stomatopoda > Squillidae > Oratosquilla > Oratosquilla oratoria. The sequence continues at coordinate 44,185,785 of NC_134812.1, forward strand.
CCTCTCAATCCATTTATTCTTGTCTTACCCTCTTCCCTTTGTAAATGACTGTTTCCCAATCCACTTGTTTGGGCTTTGCAGATCATTGGCATTCTCGTCCAGAGCTTTACACGAAAAGAACTACACTGGAATGCCCACACACGGCGTGAAACCAAGGACAGACACGGTGGTGTTATTTATGATGAAAAAACATTTTATTTAATTTATCTAATTATCCACGTATTTATATGTTTATTTATTTGTGCGTTTATTTACCTATTTGATTTATTTATTGCATAATTTGTCATTTTTTTAAATTTACTTTTGTATCTATTTGTTTATTTGTATATTTATTCACTTGTTTATCTAGTTATTTATTTATCATTTTACTTATTCATTTATCTGTTTATTTATTCATTTATTTATTATTCCTTTATTTATTTATAAATTCATTTGATTATTTATCTATCTATATATTTGTTTATCTATCAATTTATTTACCTATTATTTGTATATTTATCTATTTGTTTATTTACTTATTTATCATAACGTGGTCAACTTTGAATGGATAAATTTGTTTAGATATTTTGTCTGTTTTTGGTTTTGTATGCTTTATGGTTATGTATTCTTCAATCAAGTCTTCGCGTCTAAGGTGATTGAAAAAATCTGGCAGAGGGAACCTCTAATCAAACTCTGCCATTCTTTTCTCGAGATGTCGTGGTGACGAATAGAATAGCCTTGCAAAAGCCGTGATGTAGCAGCATGTCAGTCTGTACAGAAGCTGCTAGTCTCAAGGTGTATCAAAGGGTGTCCTGGGAGTCCTTATAGGTGAACGTGTCATAAAATTTGTTCAATTTCTCCGGTGAACTTAGGCATGCTTACCCTTTCCAATAGAGTATAATTCCCCACTAAATTGTTTTAATCACATGTATATATTACGTGTAGTGAATATTTCTATATCTTATGGTGAAGATGATATATGTAAACTTAACTTTAAAGAAAATAGCGTAGGATCAAGCAGAGTGAATGGCAGAGTGACTCCAGGAAAATTCATATCTAACACCAAAGTAGTTGACTGTTAAGGGCCTACCATGGAGATGAATAAAGTATCCAGGAGTCAGAATCGGAAAAAGGGGGGCACTCAGTGATTAAGCTCTTATTATTATTTTCATTCATATATTTATTTTGTTTGTACCTCCATCTTCCATTTTTTGTGTGCTAGTCCTTCTTGTCCTTCGTCTTTTAATCTTCTTTCTCATTTTCCTGATTTATTTACTTTAATTTTATTTCTCATTTTTAGCATACCTGGCCTTACTATTTGTATGTCACTCTTTGTTCCATTCTTCGACCTGTTTCCTGTAAATCATTTCATTTATATAATTGTCATTTGTCTTTGACCACATATCTTCTTTTTTAATTTTCCTTCACTTCCTTTCTTTTTTTCTTATCTCCAAACTTTTTTATATTTTTTTCTACTTATCTTTTATCATTCTCTTCCTTCCCTTCAAATTTTGAGTTTACTTTACTCTTTTCTTTCTTCGATTCCTTCCTTCACTTCCTTCAATTCGACAGGAATCGATTCCAACCTTATTTCTTCTCCTTCTCTACCTCTTCTCCTCTTCCTCTTTCCCTTCCTCCTCCACCTCCTTTTATTCCTATTCTTCCTTCCCGTCCTTCTCCTCCTATTCTTATCTATCCACCTCTTTCTACATCTACTCCTCTTTTCATAATTTTTCTTTCTTTTCCTTCTACTTCTGCTGCTGCTGCTCCTCCTACTCTTACTCCTTTCTTTTTCTTTCTTCTACTTCTTACCTAATCCTCTTTCTATTCCTTCTTTTCTTTTCCCTAGTCCACATCCTCATCCTCCTACTCTTCCCTTCCTCCTTATCATCATCTTTCTCCTATTTTCCTTCTTCATCTTCCTAACTCTTCCTCCCTTTCCTTTTCAACAGACCCCTTCCTCGTTTCCTCCTCCACCCACTTCTATCGTTACCCCTCCTCCTTTATTGTCCTACTCCTCCTCTTCCTCCTCCTCCATGTGATCCTCCTCCTCCTCCTCCTCCACTCTTAGCCCTCCTCCTCCTCCTACTCTTCATTTACCTCCTCCTCTATTCTTAGCCCTCCTCCTCCTCTTACTCTTCATTTACCTCCTCCTCCACTCTTAGCCCTCCTCCTCCTCCTCCTCCTCTCCTTCCCTCTGCGCCTCCGCCTGCCTCCCCTTGGTGTATGTTGCTCTTCCTCGCTCTTAGTCTTTGTGATAATCTTCTTAGCTATTTTTCCTCAACGCATCACGGTCCCCGAACTTCAAGGTTTCTTGAGGACTCGCTCAGGATTTCTCCTCCCAATCCTCCTCCTTCTTTCCCTCCTCCTCCTTCTCCTGCTCCTGCTCCTCTTGCTCATTCTACTTCTTCACCTTCTCTTCCTTCACCTCCTCCTCCTCTTCCTGCTCCTGCTCCTGCTTCTCTTGCTCATTCTACTTCTTCGCCTTCTCTTCCTTCCCCTCCTCCTCCTCCTCATCCTCCTCCTTCTCTTCCTCCTCCTCCTCCTCCTCCTCCTACCCCTCCTTTTCTCCCTCTCCTACTCCTCCTCTTTCTCTCTCTATTCTTCCGCTTTCTTCTTCTCCGCGTATTCCTCTTCTTCATCTATCTCCTCAGTCTCTTCTTCTTCTTACTCCCCCTCTTCCTCATCCTCCCCTTTTTTCTCTCTCTTCCTTCACATCCTCTTTATATTTCTCCCCTTTTTTTCTCCTCAACCCTTCCTCATTCTTTTTCTTATTTTTATTCTCCAACTTCTCCTCCTTCTTCTCCTCCTATTTCCAAGCCTTTTCATTCTCTTTCTCCTCCTCCTTAATCTTGTTACCCACATCCTTCTCCCTCTCTTCCTTTATTTTCCTTCCTCTCTTCCTCCTTTTCCTCCTACTTCTCATCCACTTCCTCCTTCTCATTCCCCTCCACTTTCTAATTCCTCTTCTCCTTCTCCTGCTCCATTTCTTCTTCCAGATTACTACACCTTTTGCAGAATTCACTGCCATTACATCTCCCCGAAATACGTCGTCCCAAATGGAGTCCCTCTCTCGCTCTCTCTCTCTTGCACCTTCCTTCAATCCATCTATCTGATTTTAAACCTCTATTTCCTTTTCATTTCTTTCCAATTCTTCTTTCACTCCAATTCTTTTGTTATCTTCCTCCATTCTTTCTTTCTTTCTTTTTTGTTTTTATTTTTCGTTTTTCTTTAGTTTGACTTTAATTCCAGGGGGATAGTAGGACCAGTTGCTTCGGTACCAGGTTCGAGTCTTGATCTCCCCGCCCTCATACAGAAGACTTCAATGTAATCTAGACACACACAAACACGCACACACACACATGCACACACACACGCACACACACATACACACACACACACACACACACACACACACACACACACACACACACACACACACACACACACACACACACACACACACACACACACACACACACACACACACACACACACACACACACCTTTCTTTTTCCTCCTTCTACCCCTCCCCCTTTCTCCCTCCTTCTCTCCCACCCACCCTTCCACCCTTCCTTTCTTCAGCCTTTGTTTCTATTTTCCACTGTCCTACTCCTTCCTTCACTTCCTCACTCCTTTGCCCTTTCATTCCTTGTTTTTTTCCTCCCTCACTCTTCCTATCTTATTCTTCCATTCCTCCCTATTTCTCTTTCACTTGCCCTTTCGTCCATACGAAACTTGATTCTTCCTTCTCTCTTTCAATCCCTCCCTCCTCAAATCCTCAACTCCCCTCCCCCCTTTGTTTTCTCCCTAAATCTTCTCCTTCCTTCTTCCTTCGCTCCTTCTTCCTCTCTTTCATTTTTTCTTTCCCTCCATCCCTCTCCTTTGCTCTTCCTCCCTTTTATTATCCCCCTCCTTTCCCACTTTGCCTTTCTCTATCACACCCTACCTTTTACTCCTGTCTCTCCTTTCCCTTCCTTCTCCTTATTCTCCCTTCCTTCTTTCCATCTCTTTTCTTTCCTCCCTACATTCTTCTCTTCTCCTTTAGTCATCTTCATTTTCCTCCTGTCCTAACACTTTCCTAAAGCTGCCACTTTCCTACATCGTACGAATCCTCATTCGTTAAATCTCTCTTCTCTGTTCGTATTTTCTCTCCTCTTCACTCTAGACATCCCATTGTCCTTTCAACCCTTCCCCTCCTCTTATTCGATGTCTATACCCCTAATGTCACAGTTTCCTTACACTATCCCGTCGCTTCCATTGTTTATGATTTGCAGTCTTAACTCTTCAGTATCCTTCTCTCAAATCTTCCTCCACTTGTCCCCATTTCTCTTTCCCTCCCTTCCCCCTTCACTATAAGTCTCTTTCCTCTATATCCTCCCCTTCCTCTTCCTTTTCCTCTCTATTTCCATCTCTTCCTCTCTCCGTCCCTCTGTCTCCTCCAATACCTCTTTAATTCCCTCTCTAGTATTTGCCTACTCTTCTTTCTACCCCTCACCCCCTTTCCCCCTTTCCTCCTTTCCCCCTTTCCCTCCCTCTTTCCCCCCCCCTCTCTCTCTCTCTCTCTCTCTCTCTCTCTCTCTCTCTCTCTCTCTCTCTCTCTCTCTCTCTCTCTCTCTCTCTCTCTCTCTCTCTCTCCTCTCTCTCTCTGTCTCTTCTCTCTCTCTCTCTCTCTCTCTCTCTCTTCTCTCTCTCTCTCTCCCTCTCTCTCTCTCTCTCTCTCTCTCTCTCTCTCTCTCTCTCTCTCTCTCTCTCTCTCTCTCTCACTCTCTCTCTCTCTCTCTCTCTCTCTCTCTCTCTCTCTCTCTCTCTCTCTCTTCTCTCTCTCTCTCTCTCTCTCTCTCTCTCTCTCTCTCTCTCTCTCTCTCTCTCTCTCTCTGCTTATCTATCTATCTATCTATCTATCTATCTATCTATCTATCTATCCATCTATCTATCTATCTATCTATCTATCTATTTATCTACCTATCTATTTGTCTGCCTATCTCTCCTTTTACCCCTCTCTTCCTCATTTTTCAACATCACATTTTCCTTAATTCGCTCTCTTTTTTTTCTTTTTCTTCTGTCCCAGTTTTACACCCACCCCTCCCTCACCTGGTCGTTTCCGTCCCGTGGCTCCCCCATCCCAGTGTTTATTGTTCCCCTTTTATTTGGCCGTCCAGGTTCCCATAACATATCTGGGGCTCGTGGCCGTTTCTTAACATTCTCAACACGGAGATGTGTTTGACAAATTTCGTTTCAGCAAACAAGAAGAGGTAATTTTAGGCAAGTGAGAGTGCAACCACTTTCATCATGAATGGGTCTTGATCATTCGTCCCCTTCTGGCTCGGCTCTTTAAAGTCCCTTTACTTTACTGAAACAAAAAATTGTGAAGTGTGTTCCCATGTTGAAAAAGTTGATTAAACAAGGGCTCTGTCAGGCAGCTTTAACACACACGGTTTATTTTGTCCACTTGGCTACAACTCCACCCATATTGTAACCAATTCAGAGTTTTTGGACTCAAAAACAAGAGTCTAGAACCGTAGTTTATTTTCAGTGGTGGAGGGATTATTCTCTGAGTGCTTTGATTGTGAATAATCCATATAAGACTGTGTACTTCTGTATATAAAAACATAAGTTCTTGCTGCCAACAACGAAAGCAACAATGACAACTGGGAGGTGTGTGTGTGTGTGTGTGTGTGTGTGTGTGTGTGTGTGTGTGTGTGTGTGTGTGTGTGTGTGTGTGTGTGTGTGTGTGTGTGTGTGTGTGTGTGTGTGTGTGTGTGTGTGTGTGTGTGTGTGTGTGTGTGTGTGTGTGTGTGTGTGTGTGTGTGTGTGTGTGTGTGTGTGTGCGCGCGCGCGTGCATCTCCGTAGTTCCTCAATCTATCGGGAAGAAGAAATTCTTCGTGGTAAGCGGGCAAGTGATTTAAGTCGACGGGAAGGGTAAAAAGTGACATTCCCTATCTCTGCATTCTTCAGGTTTGCTTAATGCAATATGTGTTACTGAACTATCACTTATATTGACAAACTGATCTGTGGAGTAAAGAATGTTTGTACAATACTCTTCTTAAGCAGAAATGTATACAGTAATCTGCCTTGGGGTCGTAGGGTAAAAATAACTACTTAATCCAACAGATTTTTTGTAACTACTGTTAATTAATAATAAACAAAATTCGCCCCTCTTTAACTATTAACTAAGTCAATCAGTTCATGAATAGGTATTGTGCCAATTACATCATGGAGCGAGTGCCGAATGTGGAAATCTGGTTGAAGAGTAGAAATGGGCAAATTAAGTTTTATGTGCTGCAATGACTGTGGTTAATGATTATATCAAATGTTTTATGTTTGATTGAACGGTTTTACATCCTATAGATATGCAACAACTATTCATTTAATTAAATCCAACTTGTCCTTAAAAATACAAATTGGGCCAAGTACTGTATATGTACATATCATTTTGGTACCGCCAAGTGATTTTTTATTCAAATAAAGACAAAAAAAAAAATCCTTCAGCCAAATATGTAGTGTGAAGATGTGGCACACTGGGCTATGATCTTACCTGTTAGTGAATTACGACTATAATCTTTGTTAATTTATTTGCTGTTTTATTTATTTGTTCACTCATTTGTTTATAAGATTATTTGTTTATTTATTTGCTTATTCATTATATGCATATTTTATCAACTTATAATCTTTATTTCTTTATTTGTTAATTTACTTGTTTATTTGTACATTTGTAATTACCTATCACATATTAATTAATTTATTTATTATACCTATTTATATTTTTATATTTTATTCATCTTAATTTATCCATTTATCTATTAATCTATTCATTTGTTTATTTACTTATCTATGTATTCTATTATTCACTTGTTTACATATATTTTTTTTTATTTTGCTTCCCAAGCCGTGGCAAAGATAGTAGACTTGGTTTTGACTCCTCTTTACTTGCATTCTCTCCCAATAATTGGCCACAAATTGGCAGAACTTGACCAATTCTGTGATTCAATTTTGTCTCTGCCCTCACCCCGTAATAACCTAGTTAAAACGTGTGAAAGAGGAAAAGGCACGAAAATGCAACTCAGATTTGCAACTTTTACATAAATAATTAATCGTGATAAGTTGTAACCCCCCATACCTACCGAGGGAATCCTATGCAAAATGAATAAATAAATAAATAGCAAAAAAATAAAAAAATAAAATAATAATAATAATTAATTGATTAATTAATAAACAAATGAATAAATAAATAAACAAATAGATAAATAATAAATAAATAAATAAATAAATAAATAAATAAATAAATAAATAGATAGATAAATAAATAAATAAATTGATAAATAAATAAACAAATAAAAAAAAATAGCAATAATAATAATGATAATAACAATCGTGATAACAATAACAATAATGCAAGTAATAAAATTAATTATGGTGATTATGATAATGATGATGTTGATAATGATGATGCTAATAATAGTGATGATGATAATGATAGTGATGATGATAGAAAAAAAAATAGAGCAGATGAATAGATAGATAAATGAGAAAATAAGCAAATAAAAAATACGATGGAGGCAATCCGAATACATAGAAAAGAAGGTGCAATCCGAAACGAAAGTAGATAATATTTGTCCACTATGTCGCACTCCCAAAGTATAAGATGAAAATAAAAAACACAACTATTTTGTTTATTTACAGGGAACTCAAATTCAGATGTTTTGCTTATCGACGGAAATCTCATTACAAATGTAATAATTGGTGTATCATACAAAGAATTCAGATATTAATTCTACCCCAAAGAATTTTCCCATCTCCCAGTCGGTATTGAATGTGTGTGTGTGTGTGTGTGTGTGTGTGTGTGTGTGTGTGTGTGTGTGTGTGTGTGTGTGTGTGTGTGTGTGTGTGTGTGTGTGTGTGTGTGTGTGTGTGTGTGTGTATTCACCTTGGTCTTTTTGGATCACGTGTTAGACTCGTGATCGACAGCTATTTCCCTCCCGGAAGAGAGCTCAGAGCTCGTATGACCGATCTATGGGTAATGCTATGACCTTACACTCACCCCCCCCAACTCCCCGCCCACGAGAGTTGGAGTAACGACTCGAGGCGCAGTGATACTGAATTAATTTCAGCCCTGGGCAGGATTCGAACCCAGTACCCCCGGTACCACCGTGCTGAGAGTCTGAGCCTTTACCAACTGTGTGTGTGTGTGTGTGTGTGTGTGTGTGTGTGTGTGTGTGTGTGTGTGTGTGTGTGTGTGTGTGTGTGTGTGTGTGTGTGTGTGTATTCACCTTGGTCTTTTTGGATCACGTGTTAGACTCGTGATCGACAGCTATTTCCCTCCCGGAAGAGAGCTCAGAGCTCGTATGACCGATCTATGGGTAATGCTATGACCTTACACTCACCCCCCCCCAACTCCCCGCCCACGAGAGTTGGAGTAACGACTCGAGGCGCAGTGATACTGAATTAATTTCAGCCCTGGGCAGGATTCGAACCCAGTACCCCCGGTACCACCGTGCTGAGAGTCTGAGCCTTTACCAACTGTGTGTGTGTGTGTGTGTGTGTGTGTGTGTGTGTGTGTGTGTGTGTGTGTGTGTGTGTGTGTGTGTGTGTGTGTGTGTGTGTGTGTGTGTGTGTGTGTGTGTGTGTGTGTGTGTGTGTGTGTGTGTGCGCGTGTGCGTGCGTGTGCTGGTACATGTTATTATATATGTTGTTCTTATGATCGACTGCTATTATCCTCCCGTTTGTGCTTAGATTTCATACGCATCCCGATTAAAGATCCATCTACTTTATTTCATATACACTATTTCAGTAACTAGCCCGTTTATTGTAGGATTAGCAAAATTACTCCAACTACATACCTCAGATGCTCATCTGTGATTGGATAGTATGATAATATTCTTTGTGAATAACCTCAATTCCTTTACTGTGGAAAGGGTATCACAGAGATTGATCGTCATTCAGAATAGAAAATAATGACAACCAATACGTAAGTGTCTAGTGGAAACGATCTTTAATCTCCTGGGCATCAGGGGAACGTCTACGGAGTTGATAAAATTATCCTATAGTCAGCCAGAATAAATACATTAACGCCTCTCCGAACGGAAATCTTAATTCCGTTCCTTACCAAGAAATGTTATTCACAGCCAATATTTACAAACTAACATAATTTCACATGCATAGATTCCTTTTTTTTTTTAATAGTTTAATTATGTGGAGTAAGCTTTGCCGCATCATATCAACTTTGTGATGGCATGAAAGCCAATCACAGTCCAGTAACGAGAAAAAGGATCGAGGCTGAATTATCGTTATTAGAATAATCAGTCTGTACTTGCGAGCTAAGCTGTAACAATCAGCCATTCTACCAACCAATCTATCGATCATTTACAAAGATTTATTTCTCTTAATTTTCAACGTTTAGTTTCCCTCCAGCGCCTATTTATTTCTACCAGTTATGTCTCACCCCTCCTCCCCATTTTCCTCATCCTCTTTCCCTCCAACTCAGTTTTCAGCAACTTTTCTCTCAACCTTCAATGTCTCCCCCTCCCTTTTCTGTCCATCCTCCATTTCTACCTCTGTATTATTCCCTTCTATATTGCCCCTCCTTTCCCACTTCTTCAACATCATACTCTTCATTTACCTCAACATCGTTTACCTGCTCATCTTCTTTCTTCCTCTTCCTGCCCTCTTTTTTATCTCCTCTTTTGCTTCCTCTTCCCCTTTTATTTCTCTTCTTTTTCCTCTTCCTTTTTCTCCTTGTCTTCCTGCACCTTTTCCCCTCCTCTTCTACTTCCTCTTCTTTCTCCTCTTCTTCTTCCTCTTCCTCATTATCTCCTCTTCCTCCTCGTCCTACTCTTCTTCTTCTCTTTCCTCTTTCTCATCGTCTCCTCCTCCTCTTCGTTTTACTCTTCTTCCTCCTCTTCTTCTTCCCCTTCCTCTGCCTATCCTTCCTCTTCTTTATTTTCATCCTCCTCTCCCCTTCCTGCTTCTGTACATTTTTTCTCCAACATCTAAATTTTCACTTTCACCTCTTCTTCCTATTTTTTTTTCCTTTTCCTCCTAAATATTCTTCTCTTTTTCTTCCTCCTCTTCTTCGTCCTCCTCCTCTTTTTTCTTCCTCTTTCTTTACTTTCTATTTCATTTAACTTCTCTTCCTCTTCCTCTTCCTTCTCCTCTTCCTCCTTCTCTAATTTTCTTCCACCTCCTACTCGCCCTCACCGCCCTTCTTCTGGTCCTCCGTTTCTTCCATCTCCTCTTCTTCTTCTCGCTTCTCCTTCTCTTACTTCCCCCGTAACCTTTTGTGTTGTGATCATCTTTTCTTCACCTTCCATATCCTGCCCGGAGCTTCTCGGGTCTAAAACCGTCTCAAGGTCATTTTCCTGCGCCGAAAGTGGATACAATAAACGGGAACCGAGTGACAATTGAATGAAAATAAAAGCGATGGCATTGGTATTGGCAGTAAAGGTTTAAGGGCAAATCGTTTCGGGGAATTGAAAGGAATCGTCTTATTATTCAAGGCAAAAATTAATGTTAGGATTTTTTTTTTCTTTTTTTCTTTTTTTACTTGGGATACAAAATTTTTGAAAAGCGCATACATGCTCTCGTGCGAACAGATAAGAACATTGAAACATGTAATGAATTTGTCATGGAAGCCAATGAGTAACATTCAAATATAGTGGTGTAAAGAAGGATGGAATCGAGGAAAATTATATATATATATAATGAAAGGGAGAAGCGTAAATACCAGACTCAAAGTGAGATGTTTAATGACCGATGTTTCGGTCTTAGTCCTAGGACCGTCTTCAGGGGTGTGATGAGGTACAGTGATAAAAGATTTTATCATATTGGCCGTAGTTGGAACTGGGAGAGGTAGTCCGTGATGTCGAAGCTACCCGGGCTCCCCCTCTTCCTCCAGTGGCTACGAGAACCAGACAAAATGGTCATAACCTGACAAAGACAATTGTACACAATGAATGATACATACATTTTTGAAATTCATAAAAAGTTATACAAATCGTCATCGAGCGCCAAACAACTGTTCACAATCGTGCACAGACGACTGTATACAGTAGTCTTCACATACATTCTTAAATTCAAAAAGAAAAATAAATTCATAAATATATATGTAAATAAATAAACAAAGACAAAACAAATACAAAAAGTAAATGCCAAAAATATACATACTGTGCGATAACAGAAAAGAAACAAAACCTCCCATGTTCACACACATGGTCAACACCTTCTATACACATAGAGGGTTAGCGTAAATAGGTGCATAGACCTAAACCCAGTCTACCTGAGTACAAGGAATACGATGATAGACTCTATATAATGTATAATCAGTACTGACCACTTGAGTCAGAGAACACAGATTGCACAAAGATCACAAACCCATGTCTTCATTAGGTTGAGTTTACAGTGTGTATGAACGTGATTAGATTTATTTCCTTTTTCGTGTAAATGTGTATTTCATTTCATCTTTTCACTCCAGATTTATGAATGTTAATCAAAACATTGGTAAGCAGTTGTCTGTGCTAGGTTGTGGTCAACTGTCTGACGTGGATGAACATAAAGCGGATGCCTATGTGTATAGAAGGTTAAGTTTATCTTGTGTGTGAACGTAGCAGGTTTTGTTTCTTTCTGTTATAGTACGTGTATTTCTTGTATTTATTTTTTGTATTATTGTACTTGTTTTGTATCTATTTACTTATTCATTATTCATTTATTCATTAATTAATTTGTTTGTTTACATATATTTTTCTTTGTGAATTTAAGAATGTAGGTTAAGACTATTGCGAACAGTTGTCTGTGCATGATTGTGAACAGTTGTTTGGCACTCGCTCCCACGGTTTGTATTATTTTAGTTGTCGTACAAGCGGATGTTTTATTTATCTTATCTTATTGTATTTATTCTTTATTGATTTTAAGAATGTATGTGAGATCTATTGTGTACAATTGTCTTTGTAAGGTTGTGACCATTTTGTCTAGTTCTCGCAGTCACTGACACACACACACACACACACACACACACACACACACACACACACACACACACACACACACACACACACACACACACACACACACACACACCACACACACACACACACACACACACACACACACACACACACACACACACACACACACACACACACACACACACACACACACACACACACACACACACACACACACACACACACACACACACACACACACACACACACACACACACACACACACACACACACACACACACACACACACACACACACACACACACACACACACACACACACACACACACACACACACACACACACACACACACACACACACACACACACACACACACACACGCACACACACACACACACACACACACACACACACACACACACACACACACACGCACACACGCACACACGCACGCACACACACGCACACACACGCACACACAAACGCACACGCACGCACACACACGCACACACAAACGCACACGCACGCACACGCACGCACACGCACGCGCACGCACACACACACACACACACACACACACACACACACACACACACACACAATCACACAATTAT
>NC_134812.1:44203339-44210839 GCF_046742065.1 Oratosquilla oratoria
GGTATGAAATTTATGTGAAAATTAATGTAGTTGAAAATGTGAAAATCTGTACACTGGGGACCATTCAGTGCGTGTAAAATACTTTCCACTCATACTACTAATAGGACTATCATGTCGGAAGTGGGTTGAGCACAAACATTGGTGTATATGTAACTCGATCTTACAAAGATAAGAAAGTTGTGATCATGATAGCGCAATGGGCTAATTCACTGTTCATTTGTTACGTCTGAGCTGGGTTCGAGTCCTTAGCTTGATGACGTATCAGTTTCCGTATATGCTTCCATCGAGCTCCTCGTTAGTCTCGACCGTGATGCCATAGAATTAAAGTGAAAATTAATGTGGTTGAAAGTATGAAAATCTATAAACTGGGGACCATTTAGTGCGTGTAAAATAACACACACACACACACACACACACACACACACACACACACACACACACACACACACACACACACACACACACACACACACACACACACACACACACACACACACACACACACACACACACACACACACACACACACACACACACACACACACACACACACACACACACACACACACACACACACACACACACACACACACACACATATATATATATATATATACATATATGTATATATATATATATATATATATATATATATATACATATATAAAATATGTGTATATATTCATATACATACATACACACATGAATACATATATACATATATGCATAGATACATACATACTTAATACATACAGTACATACATATATAAATACATTCATACACATATGCATACAAACATACATATATTCATGCATACATACATATATACATGTATTCAGACATATATACATGCATACATATATACATACCCACATATATACATATGTACATACATACATACATACATATACATTCATATATACACACATATATACACATAAGTACAGGGACCTCCTTGAGGAAAGTGTGCTTGAAGAATCTTGACTCTTGGGATGTGCATGAAGGAATATAAATTTAAGATGTGAAAGGTGAATGTTGAAGGAGAGGGAGAGGAACAGGGGATTGGAGAGGTAGGGAGTGGTAGGGGAGGGGGAGGGGGACTAAGAAAGCAAAGGACGAAGAATGGCAGAAATCGTATTGCAAAGGTTAAGGGCCAAGTAAGAGGAGGAGGAGGAGGAGGAGACGGAAGGTAGAGGTAGCGTTGGAGGTGAAGTTAGAGGAGGTGGAGGTATAGGTAGTGTGTAGGTGGTGGTGGAGGTAGAGGTGGGTGTGGAGGTGGAGGGGAAGGTGCTGGGGCAGTTGCTGGTGGAGATGGAGGTGGAAGGGGACGGGAAGGTGGAAGTGGGAAACCTTCGAGGTGGTAAGGGTTCTTCGGAAGTGTGGAAAATTGAAGAAGATTCTTGGAGGCTGATTGCATCGATGAATGGTTGAAATTGAAGGGGAGGGTGGGAGAGTGGATGAGATTGGGGGTGAGTACCCTCCTGAAGGAGAATTGAAAGGCAACGCCCTGGAGGCTCCTGGAGGGAAACAGAATTAGATGTCGGGCGGGTTGAAATACGGAAGGAGGGAAGGAGCGACGGGAGAGGGGGAAGGAAGGAAGGAAGGAAGGAAGGACGCCAATAAAGGAGTGTATAATTGAGGCAGCTGAAGAGGAAGAGGGGAGAAAGGAAAGGGATGATTAATTCTCATGTAGTACATTAAGTCGTCAGGGGTTTCTCAAAACTGAGTAAAATCATCCGGGTTTATCAAGAAAAAACTCTTATAAGCTCAAATTGGTACCACCTTCTGCAAAGGGTTATGTAGTCTAGGATAATGCTTAAATCCCTTCAATGAGGGTTTACTGACTAGAGTGAGATGTGGGAAAGAGTGGAGATTGTCATCGTCGTCGTTGGTGTTGATTTAGTCGTCGAAGCCATGTCAGCGATCATCGTAAACTTCATTGTCATCGTTGTCATAAGGTTGTCGTCGTCTTCGTTGTCGCTATCGTCATCATGGTCGTTTTCATTGTAGTGTAGAAAGTGGTCATCATCGTCACCGTTGTCGTCGTCCTGGCGTCGTAGTCGTCCTCGATGACAGAAGCCATTCGGAAATTTTTAAGATCGTGCATATGACAGTCTCCAAATGATAATGATAACTATGTGGCGTTGGGCATGTTGTCACTCAAGAATTGCTTCACTGAATGTTAATAAAAAGGGGATTAAGTAATACATATAGATAAACTTCGGCTTTGTGAGAGCTGTGTTGTTTATTATCCTGATAGTGAACGATTCTTCTGCTGGGAAAGCCGTCAATTTCATGCCCGGGAGGGACGTCATCCTCGCTGTCAAAATAGATGTCGAGTCATGTCATGTGTGCTTCCGCTTATGCACACAGACACACGCGCACATACACACACACACACACACACACACACACACACACACACACACACACACACACACACACACACACACACACACACACACACACACGCACGCACGCACACACACACACACACACACACACACACACACACACACACACACACACACAAAACACACACACACATACACACACACACACACACACACACACACACACACACACACACACACACACACACACACACACACACGCACGCACACACACACACACACACACACACACACACACACACACACACACACACACACACACACACACACACACACATATATATATATATATATATATATATATATATATATATATATATATATGTATATCCTTCCCCTTTCCTATAGCTTTCTCACATATCTGTCTTACCACAAAGATCTGATCTACACAACCTCTACCTGTCCTAAATCCACACTGTTCCTCACCAATTACTCCTTCTGTTCCTCTCCTAATCCTCTCAATCAAGATCCTCCCATAAGCCTTCCCTACTACACTTAACAAGCTAATCCCTCTGAAACTACTATATTCACACTTGTCCCCTTTTCCCTTGTAAAGAGGAACTATACAGGCACTTCTCCAGTCCTCCGGTACTCTACCCTCTCTCCAGCAAACATTAAATAACCTCACCAACCAGTCCACCATCACTGTACCTCCCTTTTTCAGACATTCTGCATGGCATCCATCCAGACCAGGTGCCTTACCTGCTTTCATCATCTTAACAACTGCCTTCACTTCATCCTTCCTTATTTCTCCTCCATTCTCCTCACTCATCACTCTCATTTTCTTCGCATTTCCCACTGCAGCTATCTTTCCTTCCCTATCCTCCTTCACATTTAGCAACTCCCTAAAATATTCTGCCCATCTTCCCCTTACTGCCTTCTCTTCCATTATCATCTCTCCATCTGCACCTTTTGCCTTTTCTTCCCTACTTGATTCGCCTCCTCTTCCTCTCTTAATTTCTTTCCAAAACATCTTTTTATTACTTTCAAAATTTTCTGTCATACTCTTACCCCATTTCACATCTGCTCTCCTCTTTGCCTCCTTTACCTTTTGCTTTACTTCTCTTTTCTTTTCTTTGTACGTCTCATATGACTCCCTCGTCCTATTTTGTAACCAATCTGTGAATGCTCGCTTCTTCTCTTCTACAACCTTCTTTGTTTCCTCATCCCACCATTCACTACCCTTTCTTCTATTTCCCCCTGTCCTTCTTGTTCCACACACCATCCTTGCACACATTGAACCATCCCCATTCCTCCTCCACACCCATCTCTGCTCCACCCTTTACTCCCTCCCACTCCTCCTTCAGCATCTTTTCGTACTCCTTCTCCTTTTCCTTTTCATTCAAGGAGTTCACTCTAAGAACCTCCCTACCTTTTGTCCCTTTCCTCTTTCTCCATCTATCCTCCACTCTCAGCTTACCTTCAACCAAAAAATGATCTGATATTCCCCCACCCTCTCCCCTTAGCACATCTACATCCTTAACTCTTCCTATCATAATCCTATTTACCACTACATAATCCATCAGCGCTCTATCTACCACCCTTCCCTCCACCACCCTCTCCCATGTGTACTTATGCTTGACTTTCTTCCGAAACACTGTATTTGCTATCATCAACTCTCTTTCTAGACACATTTCCATCATCAACTCTCCACTACGATTTTTTCCTGGAACTCCACACTTCCCAACCACTCCATCGATTGGACCATTTCCCACCCTAGCATTAAGGTCTCCCAGTACTATTACATTGAGTAAATTTTGACGCAGCCCGAAGGGATTTCTCCCCGTCCTCTCCTTATATGCAAGGGGGGACGGAGAGGGGGGGTCGCCGATTAAATGAAGCGGCCTTGCTGTGGATGTGCTGTGTCTTGCGACAATGCTTCTGACCCAGGGCGGTGGGCAAGGTGCAGGGATGGCCCGTCATCCAGGAGGTGCTCAGATGAGAGGGTGGGTGGGAGGGGTGTGGAGTGTATTTAGGGATGAAATGGGTGGGAGTGTTTTTATGCCTTTCCCTTTTTGGCTACCTCCCTTGAAAGGGGGAAAAAGCCTTGGTATATGTATGTATGTATATTTATATATATGTATATATATATATATATATATATATATGTATATATATACATATGTATATATACATATATATATATATATACATATATACATCTACATATATATACATATACATACATATATATATATATATATGTATATATATATATATATATATATATATATATATATATATGTATATATACATCCACCACAAACTCTTAAACTCCTCACTATATATACGTGTGTGTGTACATATATGGATATACAGATATATGTATATATATATATATGTATATATATATATATATATATATATATATATATATATATATATATATATATATATATATATATATATGTGTGTGTGTGTGTGTGTGTGTGTGTGTGTGTGTGTGTGTGTGTATGTGTGTGTGTGTGTGTGTGTGTGTGTGTGTGTGTGTGTGTGTGTGTGTGTGTGTGTGTGTGTGTGTGTACATGTACATATATCCAAAAGTACATATATGCGTTTGTTTCTATATAAATATATACATCTATATATCATATATATATATATATATATATATATAAATATATATATATATATATATATATTGAATTTTTTTTAGAAGCTCCGCCATGGGATACGAACCCTGACCCGTATCCCATGGCGGAGCTTCTAAAAAGAAAAAAAAATTCAATCTGTCTTAAACATACACATATATATATATATTGAAATTTTTAGAAGTTATGCTAAGGTATTCGAACCCTGACCTGTGCGTGCATAATCACGAAGCCAAGACGCTAGCAACCGAACCATGACGGGACGAAGAGAGAGGGTCGCTGTTTAAGTGAAGCTGGTCTGGTGTGGATGTACTGATCCAGGCAATGGGCAGACGACAGGAATGAACCTTCATGCACAAGGAGCCAAGATGAAAGTTGAAGAAAATAGATGATGGAAAGGAATGGAATGGGTGGGAGTGGATGCCAGCTTTGACTGAGTCCCCTGTTAAGTGGAAGAGGCCCTTTGTAAATATATAGGTACATTTATTGATTTGTTTATCTATTTATTTGTCCACTGATTCATTTATTGATTGATTGATTGATTGATTGATTAATTAATTGACTGATCCCTTTTTTTCTATTTGTATGTTTGCTTTCTTTTCCCCTATTCATATATTCATAATTTTGTTTTATTCGAAAGTCATCATAGCAATGCATGACTAATGTGATTGAATTGTACACTACTCCCCCGAGGAACATATATCCTGTTCGTTTTGCGTCTAATCGCTTTGCTACTGAAAAGATGCAACCAAGATGAATAATATTGCCTGAGGCCAGTGTAAATGGGTTTAAACAGGACAGACAACTCCTTTTCCTACTAGGGAGTTAAAGGAAACTCAATGCCAAGACAACTAAAGCAACTGAGAAACCCAAAATTGTCATGTATTCAATCATGTTCATTTTACTAATTTGTTTCACATTCGAATTTGCATATAATAAAGATATCTTTATGCTTGTCTTAATATTCAGAGTGCTATTCTGATTTTCAACGAAAAACTGCATTATTACATATATGAAAACCTTATTTGAAATTTGCAGATACAATAAAAAATATCTGAAGGTCCATTTCAGTAGTTCAATTTGGATGTTAGGCCCATTGCTGTCCGTTTCGTACTTTACTACTCAGCTTCGGTGTGTTCCGGACTTCATTATCAATGACTGAAACACCCTGATTGCAGTCAGAACAAATTTCAAAGTGCTACACAGTACAAGACGGGTTCGAGTAGGTGGGAGGAGATGCTTGGTCATGCAACCAGGTAACACACTAAACGGAAAATATATGCATTGTATCTTTTGTTTGCTCCCGTGGAGTCAAGATAGGAATGTATGCCTCTACCTGATCCTCCCCTCGGAGTAGTGAAAGGCGACAAAAATGGGGTGAAGTGAGGAACCTAGGGAATTCTCTTTCTCTCTATCCCTCCCGTGAAGAGTAAAAGCATGCTTTGCCTCGGGCATCCCCCTTTCAAAGGGGTAAAAGCCTTTAGGATATAGATTATATATAGCATATTGTATTACTGACAGTTGACTTTATTCAAGAGCAGCATGGGTTATAGTTTCACAATAAATATATAATTCATTCATATTTCCCTTTTATAAATTTTATACTGGTTAACGTCAGATGATTCTATTCACTGAGGATGACGTTGATATTTCAAGTTGCCGCAGTTTGCGTTGCTGTACTGAACACGATTCTTTGTGGTGATACATTTATGCAGTGCAATATGAATAGCATTGCTGTTGTCATGTCTAACAATAAAATAAGTTACATTTTTTATTTGTTTGCTTATTCAGTTATATATCCATTTATGTTTAAAGCAAGTAATCTTTTCGAAATCAAGTTGCCAGTCGTCAAATTTTGAAATGCTATTTTACATATGTAGGATTATTCTGTTTTATGTTTTGCCTGAATTTGTTTGTTCTCACTGGGAATATATTTGGTGGGGGCAGATATTTTTTTGTGTAGCTACAATTTGAAACTCTTATTTTCATGGTTTTATCAAAAGAATGTAAATTTTTTTAATTGGGATTTTACAGATAACATCGTGTTCATTCTTTCAATGTGTTGATGCTTTTCATAGATATTATTAAGTTTATCGCCAGATGCTATTATTCGATCGAGATAGCTTCATCGTAGTCGATACTATTTTGATTGAATTTATTTCATATGATGACACCCTTTAAAGATTATCTTCTCTTTTTACAACAAATTTGAGTTTAGTGGCGCCCCTTTAAAGATAGAATTAAGTCAATCAAAACCATTGACGCACATCATCATCATCATCATCATCATCATCATCATCATCATCATCATCATCATCATCATCATCATCATCATCATCATCATCATCATCATCATCATCATCATCATCATCATCATCATCATCATCATCATCATCATCATCATCATCATCATCATCATCATCATCATCATCATCGTTATCATCACCGTCGTCTTCGTCGTCATCGTCATCGTCATCGTCATCGTCATCGTCAT
>NC_134812.1:44218339-44230839 GCF_046742065.1 Oratosquilla oratoria
GCAGGTGAAACAAAAGAAAGAAAAATAGTAGAAAGATGAAAAGAGAAGAAAGTGAATGGGGTAATGAGAAAGAAGATGGGAAACGTTGACTAAAGAAAGAAAAAGGGGAGACAAAAGGTTAAAAAAGAAGAGAAAGGTAGAGGGAGAGAAAGCGTCATCAAGGCAATGTAGCGTCTTCAAGTTTCCCAAAAGAAGAGGGGAGGAAAGTATTGGGGGGGTGCAAATAAGGAGGAAAAGGCTGGTGATGAAGAGAGATGAAAGGCGGAAGGAGGGAATAAAAGTTGGGGAGGAGAGGAGAGCAGGGGGAAGGGAAGAGGAGGAACAGTAAAGGGGAGTGAAGAGGATAGATAATAGGAGGAGATGGGAGAGAAAACAACAGACAAGCATTCCAGTATTTCCTTTATCTCCTAATACATGGTAATCCATGGTTCAAGACCTCATCTATGAAACGGTTGAAGGTATCATCCCATTCTGGCAGATGGCTAGGATCAAGACGATGACCAGACAGAAGTGCATGAAGCTCTTCATGAAACTCCATGACAAACACGGATGTAGAACAAAGGAAGAGCAAATGATCCTGGAGGAAAGAGGAAGTTGGATAGCCTGTTCGACATAGGAGCTCCAGATGCTGTCCAGGATATAGAGAGCAACATTTCCCAAGAGAGTCATGGCATGTGATGCCATCTGCAATGCAGCTGATTGTCTTGGCTTGTCTGACAATCAAGTTACTGTCCTAGTTTCTGCCACCTTGGAAGTTGGTGGGGCTGATCTGGATAAGTTAATCACATCTAGATCAACAATACGTCGTAACAGAATGCTGTCCAGGTACAACATCAGCCAGAGCTATATAGTGGAGTTCAGTAAGGAACCTCCCCAACTTGCTGCTATACACTGGGATGGGAAAATGTTCAGAGACGTCCTGTGTAGTGGGCGGAGTTCGGTAAGGAACCTCCCCAGCTTGCTGTTCTACACTGGGATGGGAAAATACTCAGAGACGTCCTGTGTAGTGAACCAGGCACCACTTTAGAGACTTTAGCTATGTGTCCTATCCTAAAGGGAAGTTACTGAGAGTACCTGTCATCCACAGCTTAACAAGTACAGCTCAGGCTGAGGTATCAATGAACTTGTTGTAGACATGGGGGTTACAGGTGTCTTAACTGCCCTTGTTTTTGACACTACATCCAATAACAGTGGAGAACACAGGAAAGCTGCCAAGCTGTTTGAGGAAATCCTGAGCACTAAGGTGTTTTGCCTGACTTGCAGACGCGACACCCCGGAAATACTAGATGGAGCAGTATGGGAAAAGCTGTTTGGCAAGGTGAAGAGTCTAGAGAATCCCTGGTTCAGAGACTTCAAGGATGTGTGGGAAAAATTGATAACAGACTCCCCCTAAAAGGCTGATGATCAGAAGAAAATGGCTCAGGGAAAAGAAGGGTGGTTGTGAGGAAATACTTCATAACAGCCTCACATCTGAGAAGCTACCTGACTACAAGGAAATGGCTGACCTCACAGTGATTGTTCTTGGAGGCACACTTCCTTGTGGGATTCACTGGAGTCAACCAGGGGCCATTCACCAGGCCGGATGGATGGTAAGGAACTTGTGTTCCATGAAGATGCTGATGTTTTGTGACCAGCTTGAATATGATGAAGAGACTGTTGTAAAGCTGGAATGACTCAACATCCACCTGGCGCTGTTCTACACACCAATGTGGAAGATGTCAGCCTCTGCTGCGGATGCTCCTGTGAATGATATTCAGTTCATCCAAGACATGCTGAGATACAAAAGATTAGACCCAGAGGTTGCTAAATCAGTTCTTCAGATGATGGAAGGTCACAAGTTGTACTTGACACAAGAGGCAGTGCTATTCCGCTCTTCAGCAGCAGGCTGGGTGACAAGCAGAAACAGAACATTGCTACTCAGCTGCATGCCACTCAGAAACCAAACAGCTTCAGAAGGGGAAAACCTGTGTTTCAGAGGGTGACAGCTAAGACCACACTAGTAGATCTCATTGGTCCGGAACCCCACCTTAAGTTAGACATTCTCACCATTGGATCTGACTGGCTCCTGGATCGGGCTGAGTCATGGCTAGAGAAGGAGGACTACAAAAAAGTCTTGGAATATATGAGAAACCTCAGAGTAGTGAATGACATCGCTGAGCGTGGAGTTAAGATGATGAGTGATTTTGCAAATTTCATCACCAAAGATCCCAAGCAGAGGGAATATCTCCTCTATGCTGTGGAATACAACAGACGGCGCTTTAAAAGTTTCAAAAAGCAAACAATAAATGACTGTATAACATAATTTTTATACATATAATCATGATTGTTTTTGGTAGTTTCAGTTGATGGTTTGACTTGTTGCAAAATTATACTTTCTACTTTGTATGATTATGTCAAATGTTTGAAATTTGGTATTTTTCTGTAAATATTATAACATGCCATTTTTTGCACGATGTTAATCAGATTGCACACGTTCGAAAGAGCATTAAAAATGCTTTAGTTTTATAACTATTTTTTGCGCTATCTTGCCCCATGCAAAAAAAAAAATGTCTCCAGTTTAGTAAAAAAGTAAAAAAAAATCAACAATTTTGTATCTCTTAAAAGTCACGGGAAAAATTAATCAATTCTAACGGTTGATATATGTAGAGTAGATCCTGCTTATTCGTTTGGTATCTAACTTGTTCTATCTTGGATAGATAAATAATTTTATCATAAAATATACTTAGAAATGCCTAAAAATTGGCCCTTTTGCTGAGATAGATAGTAAAAAACTTCAGCCTCCACGCGGCAATGCTTTCATACATCCTAGATAAAAATTAATGTAATTTTTGTTTTTTCGGGTCAAAAAGCATGAGAAAAAGTACAGTAACGTATAAATATATGATTTTTTTTTAACAGGTCTAGTCGGGGACTATTTGGCAAAAGAATGGTGTGGTGAAGAGGGAGGAATAGAGTGTGGGAGACAAGAAATAGTGGGATGAGGATAGAAGAGGGACGAGAAGATAACTAGGGTGTGATCAAACCTAAACATACGTAAAGAAAAGATGGGAGAGTATTAGTATGAGGAATGGTAAATTAAGGGATACATAGGATTTACTGCAAATGGTTGTAAGGGAGAGGACGGGAAAAGTCAAAAGAATTAAGGAAAACTGGGTACGAAAGAAGAGCAATAAAAAAAAGTAGATGGTAAAGAAATATAAAAGGACAGGAGGAGAGGGGTGACAAAATATATGCAGAGTAACAAGAAAAAAAGGGGAGGAGAAGGGAGAATTGTAAATATATATATATATATATATATATATATATGTATATATAAATATATATATATATGTATATATAAATATATACATATATGTATATATATATATATATATGTATATATATATATATATATATATATATATATATATATGAATAAATACTACAAAGATTAGCCAGACCGAAAGCCACCAAATATGCCAAATTCATTATTGTAATTTTTAAGTCATTAAGATGACTAAACAAAAGTTTAGAAACTTCACTTATAAGATATATGATAAAAGTAGTTGAGAAGTTGGGGAATTTTATTCAATTGAGTGTAGTGCCCTTGGTTGATAGAACTGAAGTACAGCTGAACGCAAGCATTTTAGCTATCTGAAGTCATACAAGGATACCATTCTTGCATATTTGCTGAAGCTACACAATAGTTTCGGCATCGTGCCAGGTCTCTGCAATTCAGTTGCATGACAGCTCTTCGTTGCCCTTTGCAACATACCATACGTATGCCTAAGTTCGTTAAAAAAAATGTGCGTGCTTTAGCGAAATAGGTTGTAAGACCAAGGCCTGTCTATTACCAAGCTCGCAAGAGAACAGTCTGCAAACCTATGAAATGAACCATATTATTCAGTGCAATGGTGTTCAGACACTCTCTCCAGTGATATGAGGACTCTCACAGGAGAAAAATGAAGTGCAGCACTTTTACCACGCTTTACTGTGTGTTTTAAGACATGCATGTTTATTTTGACTGTCACTGGTTTATTTTAGCTAGAAATAAGAATCTTCCTTAGAACTTGTTCTTGCTTCCGGAAAGTAATTTGATTCAGCCATGGGAAACCATTCGCAGAGAAAGAGTGAAAAACATTTTTTTTTTTTCTAACTACATGCTCAACATGCATTGTTCTGGTTCATGCTAGTTTGTTTTAATCAACAAAGTCAATTCACACGAAAGCAAATAGTTGTTTCACATTTGCCGACATGTTTCATTCAGAATTTCATCAGTAATTTCTTTCCAAAGAGAGAAAGGCTTCATAACTTGGGTTTAATCTGCTGTTATATACAATATAAAGATATTTATAAAGGGTTTACTGTTAGTTTATGTCTTAAGTTTGGGGCCATTACAAGTGAAAATTTTATGTTACCATTTGTCTGACATCCAAAGGTCATCGATTTATTTCACTGGGTGGTGGACTTCGTGTATGGGAGATGCATTTCCACATACATGAATAGCAACAATCTCTCATAACAACTAATGTAAGCATGCGTGGTTTGTGGGATCATCCTGTTATTTCTCTATACTAAATAGATAACAATCATGATGTAGAGGAATAAGAAACCGTGAACAATGTATGTGTCATTGATTTTTTTTTTACTTGTTATTGTAAACAGTGAACATATCATTGTAAGCACGTCTTTTAAGAACCACCAATTTGAAAATAGTGTGACAGACAAGCAGAAAAAAAAAATAAATAAAAAAGACCGAAACACACAACAACCAGACACCGAGCACAAAATCCGGTGTTTATCGTATTCCGTGTTCAGGATGTGATAAAGTTTACATCGGAGAAACGTCACGCGACCTGAATACACGAATACGTGAACACCGTTACGACGTCAGGCATGATGTCACCACCAATGCATGTGTGACACATAGAAACAAGGAAAACCATCTTATGGACTGGAAGAATGCAGAGCTGCTGATACGGGAACCAGACAAAATCCGCAGGAAGTGTTTAGAAGCAGCAATCATTCAAGGAACGAACACTATTGAACAAAACAGGGGCATGTTTAACATATCTCCTCACATTATTCCCCTAATACCCATGGCCAGCAAAATATTAAATATTTAAACCACCCTTTGTGGACATTTCGCCCTTGGACGTTTGGGCCAGCATTCTCATCCTTTCCCAGTGTTTAATCCCCCTCCCTTCTCCTCCTCCTCTCCTCCTCCTCTTCCTTCCCCCCCCCCTTTTCTCTCCCTGTTCCCTCCTTTCCCCTTATTTAATCTCAAGCATTTGTATCTCAACTTGTACTTGAAAAAGCTGTAATAAGAGAAGCGTCGTACAAATAAAGGCTCCGTCCTCATATGGTGTTTATCTCGTCAATATCATTGTAAACCATGAAGCGCCAGTATTGAACGCCTCTCTTTATTACCGACACCGACACTGAATAGCGTGAGTGACTTGATACTGATTGGGACACATTAACCAACCCTACTACCAGATACGGCACTCATAATCCCAATTATGAAATATATGACATTCACATTTTTGTGGATTACGTGGTGGAAGGATGGCTACTGCCGTTAAGAAAAATGAAAAAGTGCTTACAACAGACGCATCCCTGAGTGCTTACCATTGGTCATTAACATTTAACGGGACTATAGCTTTTTTCCATCTGCTTGAAGAGGCGTGGGACGGTCTAAGCAGCGAAATTGGAGCTCTGCTGAGAAACGTTATGCAAATGAGAGATCCTGATTCACAAACCAGTACCTGATCGATTGGTATCTCCTAACACAATTTTCCGTGATGCAATACAGTGCCCACAAAAAAATCTGACAAATGGTACACGTCATTACTAATGAAAAAATAACAGATTATAAAAAGAAATACAATTGAATTTAATCTGAGAAAAACAAGTGAGCTCTTCAAGCAAAGAAAATCATCGCCAGGCTAAAATAAACTGAGTATAGACGAAACTGGATTCGGAATGCTCCAATTTTACGCCTTCGCCTCGAACCGACCGAGGGCAAGATAAACGATTATTTCGCGTGAATTGGTTAAACTGCTAATAAAACTTTAAACTTCAACTATTTCGACCTAACTCAAATGAGATGTTTTTTTTATATGATTATCGCTGACGACTTTTCTTTTTTCAAGCTGTCTTGGTCCCTTCTGGTCATAAAAAGAAATCTAGCGCAATTTAGGCCTATAAAGAACAAATTCTTCATGTATCACTAAGAATATTTAATGTTTCCAAGCTATTAACAGCTGAAGGGGTACCTGTTGTCCATTAGAACCCTGGAGATGACGTGAGAGAATGCTAGGAAGGAAGTAAAAGAATGAGGGGAAGAAGGCTCTATGGGATTCCAAAAATGAAAACCTGAGAGAAACATCGTGTTTTGTTAATGTTGTATCCTTAGGGACACTATTGTAGCAAAAATGTAATACCATAGATATGGTTGAAAAAAAATAATGAGGATAAAATAAATGAAAAACTATAGAATATGAAGATGATCAATATTTTTTATTTGAGTGGAGATTAATTTTTATTATCAAATCATAATTTATGTTTATCTAATGTGTTTTTCTTTTGTTCTGCCAGACGATTTTATCTTGTTTAGAAGAAGAGTGACAGGCACTAGATACCAATCGATTAAGATTATATCTAAGTACTTTACCTCATGTATTTTACGTAGATCAACAAAATTGTCTAAAGGATTTGTATAGGGGGACGGCTCAAGATAAGATACAAAATAAGATAAAATTTCTACGAAAGTGTATCAATAAACTGAACAGAATAGTAAGGCGGCTTCAGAAATACATATATGCATATACCAAAAGCTTTTTCCCCTTTACACGGGAGGTAGCCAAAAAACAAAGACATAAAAAAACTCCCATCCATTCCATCCCCACACACTCCACCCCCATCCACTCCCCTCCCTCCCTCTTTTCTTGGCTCCTCCTGGATAATGGGTCATCCTTGCATCTCGCTCATCACTGCCCTGGGTCAGAAGCAGTGTCGCAAGACCCAGAATAATCACAGCAAGGTAGCTTCATTAAATCGGCAGCTTCGCCCTCACCGTCCTCTCATGCAGAAATGGAGAGGCCGGGGAGAAATCCTTTCGGGCTGCGCCAAATAATTTTTTACACATACTCCCTCACCCCCTATCATCCACCCACTCCCTCTCATGCATCACAGCATAATCCATATACAACCATACTCCATTCACCCCTATCTTCTGTCCTCCCCCATCCATCCATCTTATCCTTGGTCACCCCTTCATGTTCACTCCTTTCACCTCTGCCTTCCACACATCTTTTACTAGTCTTTCTTCACTCATTCTTCCCATGTGTTCAAATCATCCCATCACTCTTTCATCAGCCTTATCTCCTAACTCCATTTCCACCCCCGTTCTACTCCTCACCTCCTCGTTTCTCACTCTATCCAGCCTAGTAATCCCTCTTATGCTTCTTAGGCACCTCATCTCAAACACATTTAAATTCCTCCTCACTTCCTCTTTTATGGTCTATGTTTCTGCCCCGTATAGTGCTGTCTGCACAATCACTCCTTCATACAATGTCCTCTTAGCATCCATTCCCAAATGTGTATCTTCCAAGGGATTTACTTGCTTCTCTCAATCTACATTCTACCTCCACCTCCACTCCTCTCTTTCCTGGCCCTTATGCCCTTACAAAAACCCACATCTCCCTTCCAAGTTTCACCTTTATCCACATTAACCTTGAAGAAACCTCCTTCCAGTCCATTATGCGCTTACCTATCTCTTCACTTACTAGTATAGCCACTCCTTCTCTCGTCCTCTCTTCAATCCTGAGATCCCCCAACTACATTCCCAAACTCACATTCGACCCTCCCTCTCAGCTTTGTTTTACCCACTGCTTATCTCTTCCCTTTTACTCCCATCTTTACCGCATCCACGCACATTAAAAGACCTAAAATTAGTTTTTTTTTTTTCTTGTTTTTTTTTTTCTTTTAGGAATGTCACCTTCGGGGCTACAGGGAGAAGGAGTACCTAGTCCTATCCCCGTCCCGTTTTTGTCGCCTCTTACGACTCAAGTGGAAAGACCTGGTGGTAGTATATTTCCCACCACGGGGCTAGGCGAAATGAGAAAATGAATATTCAGAGAAATGGTACAAGAGCATAACGGAGGGACAGTCGCAATACAATAAAGTATCATCTTTTCTCTGTGAATAGATTTCCTCTACCAGAGACAAAAAAGATGCCTGACTCTGGTCCGTAGGGGTGCCCCATGTAAACCCTAAGGTATCAGCTGCGTGCTACCCCAGACGTGTAGTTGGCTCCGCTTTGTCTTGTGCATCTCAAGAGTGATTAAATAATATTGGGTTTTAAAATATTCAAAATACTATTAATAGGCCAGTCAATAGGGGTTGAATAAGCAAAAAAATTAAGGAAAGCTGCAATATGCTTTATTTCTCTTCCTAATGTGGTTCTTAATAATGTATTAATTTTGAAAAACCCCTCTACCTTCCCGGATTTAGCCGCCATTTTGAAAAATGGCGGGAAAAAACTTTTTTTCCAAATATCTCGCTTGAAATGCATTTTACAGAGAAAGTAGTCGAACCAAAAAATAATTTACATAAAATTTCCTATAATATTTGTCCCTGTCATGTTTTCCATAGGTTGCACCGTTTTTTGTGCTAGAGCTGTGAAATTCCTTTGGGGTCAGGCGTCCCTTCAAGTTATACATGTCTTGTAAATACAAGTGTGCTGATTTTGCATATAAAAAATGACCACTGGCATGAAAGTAAGGTAGCATTTTTTGGATCGTGTCCAGGTGCAGTTCCAGTTACCCCGAGCGTTCTCCTTCAATGAATTGTTTTACCAATGTTACCATTTCAAAGTACTGTACCCAGAGTTTTTGCAGTGGCAACCTTTACTCTTCATCGTACCCAAGGTATCATTGAACTTAATCAGTAGATTTTGTATAACCTCACTGTCAATGTCTGAATAATCAGTCTCTCGTAAAACTGCTTCTATTGTTGACTGTTCTTCAGGGGAAAGATCGATTTCATTAAAAATTAACATAGACAGTGCAGCATGTGCTAGTGTATGGGCCCTGAGTGCTCTTGCATAAGCATGCCCATTAACATTTTTTCAACAGATGTACTTGCATAAACAGTACTAAAAAGTTTCTTTTATTCCACTACCATTCATGATGAAACCAATTGCACCCATAAAAGACATCAATAAGTGGAAACCACCAAGACGTACAATAACATTATTTAGGTGTGAGTCTTGACCACATATTTCCACAATGGCTCGGGCCTTGATGTACAAAGGTTGATCAAAGGTAACAAAGCAACTTTGTTTGCTTCAGTTCGTTGCATTTCTCTACAGCTTGGTTAAGTACTGTGTATATGGTCATAATTGGTAGGTGGAGCATTTGTAAAGGGAAGATATGAGATCTGGGACACATCATATGGGAAGTGTGCTGTACATTTCTCATGTAACCATTCCAACCTGGGCACTCTGCATTTTTTTTGCCATTTTTCCAAGTAGCCATAAAAGCTCTGTTGTTGTTATTGATACAGTAGTGGACACTGGATTGATACTTACCAAATCCCTGACTTTTATATTCAAGAGTCCTTTTACACTTTTACTTTCAAAAGGTTTTAATAGGATTATGACCAAACTGCCCAACAAACGATGCACTAGGGATCTTCGTTAATCTAGTGATTGGCTGATCTGAAGTAATATTAATTCTGAGGAGTAACACACTGAATTCCTCCCAGACTGTGGAATGTGTTAAATCCATCAATAGTAGAGATGTTCACATCTGCATTGTCGAATACAAACTGTGCAAATGAATCATTCGGAGGTTCCTTGGCTGGATGTTGCAAAGCAGATACTTGAAAGAGTGCTGCCTCAGCATAGGACTCACATAATCCCCAACGCAGAGAGCACGTTTAGTAGATGCTTAGAGCCATACTTCTGACTTAAGTGAACAGCAAGTCCTATTTGTAGAGGAGATATGAAAGAATTTGGTCTAGCTGCTGTAAGGATAGCATGTGAAATTGCTGTACATTTCCTATTCCATTTTCTTTGATTTCCTTTCTTGTTTTTAAGACTATTGTCTTAACAAGGCACTGGAGAGTTTCTGGAATAAGTGAATCCAATTCTTCTATGAAATTTTCTGGTGGTGGATACTGATCTGCTTCGTACATCTGCGATCTTATATCTTCAGCAATTATTCTGGCGGCAGTCTTTACAATCCGAAGCCGTTCTTCCTTCTCGTCATGACTTCTATGATTTTCGTACCAAGCGTCAGTCAAAATTTTGTTTCCTGTGTCACGGAAACAGATCACTGGTTTTCTATTTTTTGTTCACAGAAACAATAATATCATGTCCTTATCTCTCTATCAATTCTGATTTTATGGTTTTATCAGTTGGTAGTTCACCCTCATATTCTGAAAAAATCTCACTGAAAGTAAACTGGCATTCCTCTCGATTTTCCTCCAAGTAGTTAAAAAGCATGACTCATTGCCTCAGAAACCGTAGAGCTTTTGGGACGACCACGTTTCATACCAGAAGATGTTTGGTAGAATTTTTTCATGCAGGCTGAATGGTACCTTGCCTCAGCAGCAACTAAATCCACTACGTTACATATCCGAGTACATACTTCTTTGCCCAATTCATCTTTTCTCATTTCACCAGCTTTCAAAATAGTATCCTTAACATGCAGCATCTCTATACAGTGCACAGATTCACGATCACCTAAATATTTTTTGCTTTCTTTTTTCAAAAAGTCACTTGATGCATCTTTTCCACAAAAGAGACAATCATGAAGAAAGTCAAGCTGTAATTCTTGACTTCTCAGTGACGTTGTCGGCACTTGCGAGGTTTTCTGCCTTGCTTGGAAAGTTTCAGCTCTCCGTTCTTTTGTATACACTTTTTTTACATTTTTCATGCACTTTCACTTTTTAGTCCTTTCTAACAGAGAATGTTTTCCGTCTTTCCACTTAATGCTATAATCAATCAGTGTCTTTATTCCTTTCTCTTTAACTTCTCTAGTCTCACCCACAGAAAGCTGTCCATCGCATATTAAACATTTCCCCAATGAAGACATTTTGCACCAACAACTGCCTGGGGTTTCACTGAAGCTTTAACTATCTATTTTAATAGTTCTGAAACAAAAGAAAGACTATAATCAAGTTAGGAACTTAGATATTTTATTCAGTATAGCATACAAAGGAAATTATTATATGATCTTTGTGCACTGTAGGTATCAAATAAAGAAAAAACACAAACTTTTCGCACATTTAGCGCAAAAACAGTGAGGTATATAAAAAAATTAAATAAAATAACTTTTGTAGAAAATTTTATGTAAAATAAATTTTGTTTCGATACATTTTTCGTTAAAATTAGTTTCTAGTGAGATATTTGGAAAAAACTGTTTTTGGTCGCCATTTTTTCAAGATGGCGGCCAAATCCGGGGGGGGGGGGGGGGGGGGGGGGGGGGGGGTAGAGGGGTGCAAAATTAATATGTTATTAAGTAAGGTATTATAAACACATTAAAGCTTATTGCAGCTTTTCCTTATTTTTTTCCTTATTCGCCTTTTTTTTTTACTCCTCTCTTGACTGGCCTATAACAAATGTAGGTCGATTTACCTACAATAATGCTATCTATTAACTTTATGTAATTTTCTAATACGGTTTTGGCAAATTTAAAGACTTTACCTGAACTGCAATTTGACAACTTTGATCAGCTCAGAGGTCTATTACGAAAGTGTCATGCTATCTTGAAGACGCAACTGCTCTCGGGCGAGAATGAAGACAAATGTATAGTCCTCGGCACTTACAAATGGTGCAGTGGTTAGATGTCCACGCTGGATATCACATTTGTTTGTTTGGTTTCATAGTAGGATCACGCCACTTTGCTCCCGCGACGAAAGATTAATGCTCAAGAGTTTACTTTCTATGCATAGTTTCCTAATGTTCTTCTGTACACACAATATGTCAAATGTACGGATATAATTCCTGCGCTTTAACATTTATAAATGATATCAACTGTACAGTCACTTCCATTCTGTTCTCTGATCAAATAGATCTACCTTTACCTATATTCTAATTGTTTCTAACCAGTTGAGAATAAGGGATCTTTTTTAAGCTGAACAAAGCCTGTATCGAGTCAAAAAGAACAATGTTATTACATAAGAAACCTATATTACTAAAACTGCCATGTGAGATAGTCTATATACGAGGATTTCCCGCACAGCTTAATAAGATATTTTTGTATAAAGTGGTTAATAATCGTGAGCAAGACTCCGTATTGCACAACATGGCCGACATTTTAGTAAGGAAATCATCTAGTGTGGATAATATTAAGTCCATATATTTTGTTTGATATTGATCATGCTCAAACCAAAACAAAATCACTAATAGAACTTTCTTGCACATAATCTTAATTTCATTATCTTTCTTTTATTATTCTTTAACTTTCTCAATACAATAACTTTATTTTGTTTCACGTTAGGCCAATTCA
>NC_134812.1:44233339-44243339 GCF_046742065.1 Oratosquilla oratoria
TTACTTCCCACCCCTGCATCAACCATAGTGAAGGGTTTATTATTTATACTACTGTTCTGCTAATTTTTTCCTTTCCTATAGTTTTTTGCTATCTTATATATCAGTTTCTTTCCTTGTTCAAAATCATTTTCCAATTCTTGTCCAAAAGCCTCCCAAAACTCAGATTTGGCTCTTCCTTTGATTGCTTTAGCCTCGTTTCTGGCCATAACATATTCTAGTCTTGATTCCGGGGTTCTCAACTTCATCCATGTTCTGAACTTCTTCATTTTTGTCTTTACTGCATTCTTCGTTTCTTCTGTCCAACCAGGTGTTTTCTTCTTTTTATTTCCCCCAATATAGCTAACCCCCAGCACCTCAGCAGTTTTCAGTATTTGTATTTTTAAGTTGTCCCATTTTCCTTCCAGTGTTAGCTCTTGATTAGTCTGTATTCGTTCAGTGATTTTGTTCTGGTAATCTTTTCTTTTCTCTTCCAGCTTTAGATTTT
This sequence comes from Oratosquilla oratoria, assembly GCF_046742065.1. Classification (NCBI taxonomy): domain Eukaryota; kingdom Metazoa; phylum Arthropoda; class Malacostraca; order Stomatopoda; family Squillidae; genus Oratosquilla; species Oratosquilla oratoria. Next base: position 44,233,824 of record NC_134812.1, read on the forward strand.
CTATCTTAATTCTCTTCTTCTTCGGTGTTCTTTGGAGTCTTGGAGTTTCAAATCTAACTTTGGCAACCACTAGTCTGTGATCTGCATCCATTGATTCTGAAGGAATGCTTTTCACATCGAGTACCTTTCTTTTATCGTTTGCAAGAACAAAATCAATCTCAGTCATGTTTGTATATCTTGCTTCCCGACTGTTCCAGGCATACCATGTCCACTTGTGTGACTCTTTGTGCATAAAATATGTGTTCATGATTCCAAGCCCATTTCTGAGGCAAAAATCTAATAGACCTGTTCCCTCTCTATTTCTGTTTTCCACTCCAAATTTACCAATAATACCTGTTCTCTCTCTTCCAATGTGTGCATTTAAATCTCCATAGAACTCTACTTTTTTCAACTTCTGGTTTGCCTGTTTGAGGGGGAATAGACTTGAATTATAGTTAATGATTCTCCATTTTCCAATTTCACTCTGATTCCCATAATCTTTTCATTAATCAAGATGGTTTCTTCTATTCTACTTGCTAGCTCTGGTTTGACAATAATTCCCACGCCATATTTTGAATCCTCTCTTCCTTTGTATATTAATTTATAATTGTCATATATAATTCTTTCTCCTTCTCCTTTCAATCTTGTCTCTGCCACTCCAAGTATGTCTATTTTTTGTCTTTTCATCATCAATATTATCTCTTCGGTCTTGTTATTTAATGTACCTGCATTTATTGTTCCAACTCGTAGTGTTTTCCGTGTACTCAATCCATTAACGTTCGGGGTCGTCGTCGTGATTGTGTGATTCCATCCGTTCCGAGGCATCGTAGGAGGTTCGCGAGTATTTATTTGATAACTACCGGCTTCCTAGGCCTGTCACAGTCCACCGCTGCCGTTTGCATTACCCAGGGGGCACCACTTGGAGGTGACAGTCGGAATTTGCCCCCCATATATATATATATATACAAAGTAGACCACTTGGAAAAAAGAAACTAACGAAGCAGAGCGCTTTCGTATATTACATCTTCAGTGCAACAAGTACATAGTAATAGAAATGCATAGATAATATATACATGAAAAAAGGAACAAGGACAGTTTGAATAAGGGTAGCGGACAATTACCCCCTGGAGGGCGGAAGGTCAATGTCAAAACACTAATGATGGTGGGGCGACATCAGGTCACAGTCGCCAGGGTCAATGCTTTCACTAATGATTGTAGGGCGACATTAGGTCATAGTCGCTGGGTTACATTTTACCTGATATTATCTTACTAATTTCGTGACAAATAAAATTATCAAGTGTAGGTTGGTATTTTGATCACTAGTGGTATGAATCAAACTACACTCTATTAAGTTTCTTGCTATTATGTTGTTGGTATAATAGATTGCCTGGGCATTACCCCAATCAACTGGATCATTATTTAATTCGATATGCTTGAATATTCCACTAGAATTATTGCCATCCCTAACATTTTTCTTGTGTTTTTCAATTCTAATGTTTAAGGGTTTGGCAGTTTGACCTATGTAAAATTGATTACACATTTTGCAAGGAATTTTATAAATGCATCCTTTTTTAATTTCAATACTATTGTTGATGAGTTTATGTTTTACTGTACTATCATTAATAAAAACTACCTTTACGTTAAATCTTTTTAATAATTCTGTGATACTTAACAAATTTTCTTGAAATGGTAAAATTAAAACGTTATGATAATTAAAAGGTGATTTAGGCTGAGGAGTTAAAAATGGTTTCCTTGCAAAATTGTAAGCAATATTAAGGAATTGCTTAGGGTATCTTAATTCTAGCCCAATGTTAAAAACATTTCTGATTTCGTCATCAATAAATTCAGGACTACAAATACGAAAAGCTCTTAGAAACATTGAAGAAAAGACTGTACGTTTAATATTATTTGGATGAGAATAATAATAATGGATATATGAACGTACATTGGTTGGTTTACGATATAGTTTAAATTTAAGGCTATTGTCATGACGTAAGATAGTGCAATCTAAGAAAGGTAAGGTACAATTTTTCTCAATTTCTAAAGCAAATTTAATAGAATCAACAAGGGTATTCAATTTAGTTAAAAAATCATGGCCGTTTTTATCTTCTGGCCAAAGACATAAAATGCCATCAACACACCTAAGCCAAGGGATGTTAGGGGGGAAGATTTTATGTAATATTTTAGTTTCGAAAAATTCCATGTATAAATTACTTAAAACTGGGGATAAAGGGTTTCTCATACTTATGCCGAATTTTTGGGAATAGAAATTACCACTGAATTGAAACTTACAATCTTTAACACATACCTTAATTAGTTCAATCAATATAGATTATGGCAATGGAAGAACATGTTTATCAAGCTCATCTTGAAGGTAAAATAATAAATCAGGTAAATCAGGTAAAATGTAACCCAGCGACTATGACCTAATGTCGCCCTACAATCATTAGTGGAAGAATTGACCCTGACGACTGTGACCTGATGTCGCCCCACCATCATTAGTGTTTTGACATTGACCTTCCACCCTTCAGGGGGTAATTGTCCGCTACCCTTATTCAAACTGTCCTTGTTCCTTTTTTCATGTATATATTATCTATGCATTTCTATTACTATGTACTTGTTGCACTGAAGATGTAATATACGAAAGCGCTCTGCTTCGTTAGTTTATTTTTTCCAAGTGGTCTACTTTGCATAAGTGAACACACGTACCCGTGTTCTTATTAGCATATATATACATACATACATATATATATATATATATATATATATATATATGTATATATATATGTATATATATATATGTATATATATGTAAATATATGTATATATATGTAAATATATGTATATATATGTATACATATATATATATATATATATATATATATATATATATATATATATAAATATATATGGATCCAATTGATGGAGTGGTTGGGAAATGTGGAGTTCCAGGAAAGAATCGTAGTGGAGAGTTGATGGTGGAAATGTGTCTAGAAAGAGAGTTGATGATAGCAAATACAGTGTTTCGGAAGAAAGTCAAGCATAAGTACACATGGGAGAGGGTGGTGGAGGGAAAGGTGGTAGATAGAGCTTTAATGGACTATGTAGTGGTAAATAGGACTATGATAGGAAGAGTTAAGGATGTACATGTGCTAAGGGGAGAGGGTGGGGGAATATCAGATCATTTTCTGGTGGAAGGTAAGTTGAGAGTGGAGAACAGATGGAGGAAGAGGAAAAGGAAAAAAGGTAGGGAGGTGCTTAAAGTGAACTCTCTAAACGAAGAGGAAAAGGAGAAGGAGTACAAGAGGAAGCTGAAGGAGGAGTGGGAGGGAGTGAAGGATAGAGTGGAGGTAGGTGTGGAGGAGGAATGGGGATGGTTCAAGGAGGGAGTCACAAAGTGTGCAAGGATGGTGTGTGGAACAAGAAGGTCAGGAGGAAATAGAAGAAAGGGTAGTGAATGGTGGGATGAGGAAATGAAAAAGGTTGTAGAAGAGAAGCGAGCTTTCGCAGATTGGTTACAAAGTAGGACGAGGGAGTCATATGAGACGTACAAAGAAAAGAAAAGAGAAGTAAAGAAAAAGGTAAAGGAGGCAAAGAGGAGAGCAGATGTAAAATGGGGTAAGAGTATGACAGAAAATTTTGAAAGTAATAAAAAGATGTTTTGGAAAGAAATTAAGAGAGGAAGAGGAGGCGAATCAAGTAGAGAAGAAAAGGTTAAAGGTGCAGAAAGAGAGATGATAATGGAGGAGGAGGCAGTATGGTGAAGATGGGCAGAGTATTGTAGGGAAGTGCTAAATGTGGAGGAGGATAGGGAGGGAAAGATAGCTGCAGTGGGAAATGCTAAGAAAATGAGAGTGATGAGTGAGGAAAATGAAGGAGAAATAAGGAAGGATGAAGTGAAGGCAGCAGTTAAGATGATGAAAGCAGGTAAGGCACCTGGTCTGGATGGATGCCATGCAGAATGTCTGAAAAAAGGAGGTATAGTGATGGTGGACTGGTTGGTGAGGTTATTTAATGTTTGCTGGAGAGAAGGTAGAGTGCCAGAGGACTGGAGGAGTGCGTGTATAGTTCCACTTTACAAGGGAAAGGGGGACAAGTGTGAATGTAGTAGTTTCAGAGGGATTAGCTTGTTAAATGTAGTTGGGAAGGCTTATGGGAGGATCTTGATTGAGAGGATTAGGAGAGGAACAGAGGGAGTAATTGGTGAGGAACAGTGTGGGTTTAGGACAGGTAGAGGTTGTGTAGATCAGATTTTTGTGGTAAGACCGATATGTGAGAAAGCTATAGATAAGTGGAATGATGTTTTCTGGGCCTATATGGATCTGGAAAAGGCTTACGACAGGGTAGACAGAAAGGCACTGTGGGAGGTTATGCGGATATACGGGATAGGATAAAAAGCTTCTGGGAGCTGTCAAGTGGATGGGGTGGTGCGAGAGGTGAATGCAAGGGTAGTTGGTCAGGGATTGGAGATGGTTAAGGAAAATGGAGAAAAGTGGGAGGTGAGCCAGCTGTTGTTTGCGGACGACACTGCGCTTGTGGCAGGATCGGAGGAGGGATTGAGGAAGCTGGTGACAGAGTTTGGGAGAGTGTGTGATAGAAGAAAGCTGAAGATAAATGTGGGTAAAAGTAAGGTGATGAGATGTACAAGGGGTGAAAGTGGCAGTAATCTGGAAGTGAGCGTTAAGGGAGAGCAACTGGAGGAAGTGGATAGTTTTAGATATTTGGGTGCAAATGTGGCAGGAAAGGGTGGAGTGAAGGTGGAGGTAGAATGTAGATTGAGAGAAGCGAGTAAATGCCTTGGTGGTTTAAAAAGTGTAATGAGGAATAGGAATCTGGGAATGGATGCTAAGAGGAGACTGTAGGATGGAGTGATTGTGCCAACAGCACTGTCTGGAGCAGTAACATGGAACATGAGAGAGGAAGAGAGAAGGAACTTGAATGTGTTTGAGATGAAGTGTCTGAGAAGTATGATGGGGGTTACTAGGCTAGATAGAGTGAGAAATGAGGAAGTGAGGAGGAGAACAGGGGTGGAAAGGGAGCTGGGAGTTAGGGTGGATGAAAGAGTATTAGGATGGTTTGGACACATGGAAAGAATGAGTGAAGAAAGACTAGTAAAGGAGGTATGGAAGGCAGGTGTGGAGGGAGTGAACATGAGGGGACGTCCTAGGATGAGATGGATGGATGGGGTGAAGGGGGCTTTGGGGAAGAGGGGAATGTCTGTTGAGGAAGGACGGGAGAGGACAGAAGACAGGGGTGAATGGAGAATGGTTGTATATGGAAAATGTTGTGATGCATGAGGTGGATTGGACGGGGGAATGGGGGTGAGGTAGTGTGTGCGAGCAAAAATTTTTGACGCAGCCCGAAGGGATTTCTCCCCGTCCTCTCCTTTATATGGGGGGAAGGAGAGGGGGGGTCGCCGATTTAATGAAGCGGCCTTGCTGTGGATGTGCTAAGTCCTGCGACACTGCATCTGACCCAGGGCGGTGGACAGGGTGCAGGGATGACCCGTCATCTAGGAGGTGCTTAGATGGGAGGGAGGGTGGAGGGGTGTGGAGTGTTTTCGGGGATGAAATGGGTGGGAATGTTTTTGTGCCTTGTCCTTTTTGGCTACCCCCTTGGTAAGGGGGAAAAAGCCTTGGTATATGGTATATATGTCAATATATGTATATATATATATACTTATAAACATATATATATATATATATATATACATATGTATATATATATATATATATATATGCATATGTATATTTATATGTATATTTGTATGTATACATATACATATATATATATGTATATATATATATATATATATATATGTGTGTGTGTGTGTGTGTGTGTGTGTGTGTGTGTGTGTGTGTGTGTGTGTGTGTGTGTGTGTGTGTGTGTGTGTGTGTGTGTGTGTGTGTGTGTGTGTGTGTGTGTGTGTGTGTGTGTGTGTGTGTGTGTGTGTGTGTGTGTGTGTGTGTGTGTGTGTGTGTGTGTGTGTGTGTGTGTGTGTGTGTGTGTGTGTGTGTGTGTGTGTGTGTTGAGTTAACTACACAATGACAAATGTAGCTGAAGGTGGAGGAAGCAGACGCGGAATAATGCTATACACGGTTATATACAGAACAAACAAAAATGTAAAGTTTTTAGTATACCGTAAACCCACCAATAAGGAAGACTACATTCATTTTATTTGGGAGACAATAATTGAATCAAAACAGGTATAGCAATAATTTTCTTCCTCAGAGCATTTTTCATATGTAGTGAAGAGTTTCTGGAAGATGAACTAAATCCTATCACAGAAACCTTCAAGAAACTAAAATATCCAAAAAGGTCTTCTGTATAAATTCAGACAAAAAAGAAATAAGTAAGAGAAGTAAAGATGATAATAAATGTAAAAATGAAACCCAATATATCACATTTCCGAACTCCAATATTAATTCACACCCAGATGCATTCCTCTCAAAGGCAGGTATTAGGATAGCTAGATCTTCAGGTAGCAAAGTGGGACATTTGGTCACACGTACTAACAACCCCACTAATGAAAACAGTATTGTATATAAGATACCATGTAAAAGCTGCCCATCATCATATTTTGGAGAAACAGGTCGTGGACTTGATAAATGGTTATACGAACACAAAAATTATGTAAAAATCCACATATTTTCTAATTTTATTGTAAGGCGTATAGATAAATATGACCACTTTCCAGACTGGGACAATACAGTTATGATAATTAAAGGTTCAACAAAAAGATTGAGAAAAACAATAGAAGCTGCTTATATTAACACCAATAATAGAATTAGCGATAGAAAAAGTTTTATAAGCTTAGCAAAAGCCACAAGTTTAATAATAATAAAAAAAAATACACAATTGTTATGAGTGTGGCAACTACCTCTCCCAGACGTCCCAAGAGTTGACCTGACTGTGTATATAATGTCCATGTTGTACATCATTGTTAGCTTTGTGATCAAGACCCTGTGGATCGAAGCGTTAAAGCATTAAAATTCTCCCATTACTCTTCGTCGACTTCCTCCACCTTATATATATATATATATATATATATATATACAGTATATATATATATATATATATATATATATATACAGTATATATATATAAATATACATATATATATATATGTATATATATATATATGCATATACATGTATGTATATATATATATATGTATATATATATGTATATGTGTACATATATATTTATATATATACATATATATAAATATATATATATATGTATATATATATATATGTATATATATATGCGTAAGTAACCACTAGGAACAGTAAACTAACGAAGCAGAGCGCTTTCGTATAATTACATCTTCAGTGCACTGAAGATGTAATTATACGAAAGCGCTCTGCTTCGTTAGTTTACTTTTCCTAGTGGTTACTTACGCATTTGTGAACACACGCTTCTAGTGTTTTTATTGCATATATATATATATATATTTATATGTCTATATATATGTATATATATATATATATATATGTATATACATGTAGTATATATACATATATTTATGTGTGTATATATATATATATATACATTATCATTCACTCCCCTGCGATACATCTTTACAACCGACACTGAGGGCAATTTCTCGTTTCAAAACTCGAGGATTTGTTAGCGGACGTTTACGAACCAGGTTTACGAGTGGCGGCGCCATCACGAGGGAGAGCGTTATGGCCCAGTCGGGGACTTTGGCGAAACGGTAGTCGGCGCTCCTGCCAGAAGAACGGAACCGTCTTCCCGATGATTCAGTCACATGAAACACAAATCAGAGTTTTTAGATGTACTGACGCAGATAACCATACGCATATTATAAAAAATCCTTCTTTTCATCTGATTTTACCTTAATGTTCTTATATTTGCGTCTCTCTATTTGATTGTTTATTTCTCCACAGATTAATTGAGATTTCTACTCATTTTTGGTTGATCAAATTTCCTTTTTTTACACATCAACCGACTGAATAACTAGTTAATTGAATAATTCATCTATTTATTCTTTTATATGTTTATTCACTATCTTATTTTACGTTTCCTTTAATAGTTAAATTACTTTTATTCACTTATCAATTTCTTTATTTACTCACTCTTTTACATATCAATTTTTCATTCATTTGGAACAGTGGTAAAAGTTGCAGCCTCAAACTGAGCTCAGTCTTCAGGAGGTGGAAGGCAAATGGGCAAGAATACTTCCTGTAAGATAAAAGATCCACACCTCATTTTATTTTATCACCGGATGTTGCTGTCGATTTACATACAAATACAGACACAAACACACACACACACACACACACACACACACACACACACACACACACACACACACACACACACACACACACACACACACACACACACACACACACACACACACACACACACACACACACACACACACACACACACACACACACACACACACACACACACACACACACACACACACACACACACACACACACACACACACACACACACACACACACACACACACACACGACTCGGTGGCGCGGTTGGTAGAGTCCCAGACTCTCAGTACGGTGGTACCGGGGGTACTGGGTTCGAATCCTGCCCAGGGCTGAAATTATTTCAGTATCGCTGCGCTTCGAGTCGTTACTCCAACTCTCGTGGGCTGGGAGTTGGGTGTGTGTGTGCGTGTAAGGTCATAGCATTACCCATAGATCGGTCATACGAGCTCTGATCTCTCTTCTAGGAGGGAAATAGCTGTCGATCACGAGTCCAACACGTGGTCCAAAGACCAAGGTGAATCACACACACACACACACACACACACACACACACACACACACACACACACACACACACACACACACACACACACACACACACACACACACACACACACACACACACACACACACACACACACACACACACACACACACACACACACACACACACACACACAGTACGCACGCATATGCTTGTTTTTATTAAACATTTCACCTTTGAAAGATCTACGGGAGGGCTTGGTTGCTGCAAAGGTTACAAGGAGTAAACAAAATTCGAAGCAACAGGCATTGAGTGGTGTGGTTTTAATGGAAAGCTTAACTTCCCCATTAGGAGTCAGCGACTGATATCAGCTTTACACAGGTTCGGTTCTCCTCAAACGGATCTGAATTTGAATAAATAGAAGACAATTTCGTTATCAGTATACTCGATTTTGTTTGTGAATGCTTCAACAATGTTTTTAACATTCGTATAGATTTAACTTCTCATGGTTTGCCATTCAGCTTCTCAGTATATGACTTGAATGTAATTCAACATATGGAGATTCGAAAAACGAAAGATTGCAACGTGATTATATATATTGTAGTGATGTTTGTTGTGCTTTATATTGATAAAATCCGTCGTTCCCTGAACCTGGAGTTCTCTCTACAAAGCTTGAATTCTTCGCAACCAGATGGACTTGCAGCAGATTGTCCCCAGTAATCAGATAGAAAACAGAAATCCATCAGATAAAACGAGGGAACGCTGGGAACAATGGACACCAGACAGTTA
>NC_134812.1:44250839-44253339 GCF_046742065.1 Oratosquilla oratoria
CTTTTTATGTTTTCTCACCCCATGCATTTGTATAAAGGGAGATCTAAACCATCACATTGCATTTTTACCAGCTCTTTCTGTTCCTATTCTCCCTTATTATGAATTCAACATTATTTTTTTTCAAATTCCATCATACCCACAGTCATATTTTCATTCACTGTTATCTTTATACCTCATCCCGTATCATCTCTTTCTCTGTTTGCATAAATCGAGTTCCCCGTAAACTATTTGGAAAATAGTTTGCTATCTAATTTGGTTTCGACAACACACAGTATATCCGATTGATTCTCTTTGAAATGATCGTCGATTTCTAACTTAACTGCCATTAAACAATTTATATTGGTTAAATGCCAGTTTCAATCATACTATATTGCCTCTAACTTTTCTTTCTTTTCCCACCCCCTCTTTCAATAACAATCCTTTAATTTGGATTTATCACTCTCTTCATTCTCCAGTAAACCTTCGTCTTCTCCGTCGGTTTATCAATTTTTACTTTTTTATTTGTTTGTTCTTTGAGGTTTGCTCTTTCATCCTCTGAAACATTCCTTATCCAAATTACTCTAAGCTAGTTTGTGTTTATCAATCTCCTTTTTTTTTTTTTGTGAGCCTTTTCCAGATCCATAAAAGTCCAAAAAAACATCCTTCCCCTTTCCTATAGCTTTCTCACATATTTGTCTTACCACAAAGATCTGATCTACACAACCTCTACCCGTCCGAAATCCACACTGTTCCTCACCAATTACTCCCTCTGTTCCTCTCCTAATCCTCTCAATCAAGATCCTCCCATAAGCCTTCCCAACTACACTTAACAAGCTAATCCCTCTGAAACTACTACATTTATACTTGTCCCCCTTTCCCTTGTAAAGTGGAACTATACAGGCACTCCTTCAGTCCTCCGGCACTCTACCCTCTCTCCAGCAAACATTAAATAACCTCACCAGCCAGTCCACTATCACTGTACCTCCTTTTTTTAGACATTCTGCATGGCATCCATCCAGACCAGGTGCCTTACCTGCTTTCATCATCTTAACAACTGCCTTCACTTCATCCTTCCTTATTTCTCCTCCATTTTCCTCACTCATCATTCTCATTTTCTTAGCATTTCCCACTGCAACTATCTTTCCCTCCCTATCCTCCTTCACATTTAGCAACTCCCTAAAATATTCTGCCCATCTTCCCCTTACTGCCTTCTCTTCCATTATCATCTCTCCATCTGCACCTTTTACCTTTTCTTCTCTACTTGATTCGCCTCCTCTTCCTCTCTTAATTTCTTTCCAAAACATCTTTTTATTACTTTCAAAATCTTACCCCATTTTACATCTGCTCTCCTCTTTGCCTCCTTTAACTTTTGCTTTACTTCTCTTTTCTTTTCTTTGTACCTCTCATATGACTTCCTCGTCCTATTTTGTAACCAATCTGTGAAAGCTCGCTTCTTCTCTTCTACAACCTTCTTTGTTTCCTCATCCCACCATTCACTACCCTTTCTTCTATTTCCTCCTGTCCTTCTTGTTCCACACACCATCCTTGCACACTTTGTGACTCCCTCCTTGAACAATCCCCATTCCTCCTCCACACCTACCTCTACTCTATCCTTCACACCCTCCCACTCCTCCTTCAGCTTCTTCTTGTACTCTTTCTCCTTTTGCTTTTCATTTAAAGAGTTCATTCTAAGCACATCCCTAACTTTTGTCCCTTTCCTCTTTCTCCATCTATCCTCCACTCTCAACTTGCCTTCCACCAAAAAATGATCTGATATTCCCCCCACCCTCTCCCCTTAGCACATGTACATCCTTAATTCTTCTTATCATAGTCCTATTTACCACTACATAATCCATCAATGCTCTATCTACCACCCTTCCATCCACCACCCTCTCCCAAATGTACTTGTGCTTGACTTTCTTCCGAAACACTGTATTTGCTATCATCAACTCTCTTTCTAGACACATTTCCACCATTAACTCTCCACTACGATTCTTTCCTGGAACTCCACATTTCCCAACCACTCCATCAATTGGACCATTTCCTACCCTAGCATTAAGGTCTCCCAGTACTATTACGTTGACATTTCTCCCTAAATCCTCTATGCACTCATTTAAATATATCCAAAAGGCCTCCCTTTCTTCTACACTCTTCTCACTGCCAGGCCCATATGCACTTACAAAGACCCACATCTCCTATCCCAGTTTCACCTTCATCCACATTATCCTTGAGGAAACCTCCTTCCACTCCACTACCCGTTTACCTATCTCTTCACTTACTAGAATAGCCCCCCTTCCCTCCCTCGCCCTCTCTTCACTCCTGATAACCTCCCACTTACACTCCCAAACTTACACTCACCCTTCCCTTTCAACTTAGTTTCACTCAAAGCCAACACATCCATCTTTCTTCTCACAAACATACTACCTATCTCTTCCCTTTTACTCTCATCTGTACCACATCCACGCACATTAAAAGACCCAAACCTTAGGGTGCTGGTCGGAAAACTCCCAGACCCTCTTAT
>NC_134812.1:44258339-44260839 GCF_046742065.1 Oratosquilla oratoria
ACATTTGAACTAGGAATTTTGTACACAATGTCATAGTTTTATGTTTTGTTTTTAGATTATTGATTTTTTTTTCTTTCTTGCGTCGCACAAAATGTTGATATGTGTATTTTTGAGTTCCGTTCTGAGAGTGAAAAATAAGTTGAAAGACCGAACCACCACGCATTCTCAAGAGACCCAGTACCTCTGGCATTGTGAGTCCAACATCGTCTGGCAAAGCGTTTGATTTGACCCTTTCTAATATCCTTGAATCAATAAGAAAGAATCATCTGAAACATTTGTTTTTAGTGACTAGAAAACAAATTTGATGTGTCATCTTTATTTACTAATGTTACAGTGAAGGATGCGTTGGAAGTCACCTAAAGAGACGTTACAGGTGTTAGTGGTGATGACTTACCTGTACTTTAGACTTATTTTCATGCTCGCAAATGTAAGTCATTTATACAGAGTTGTAATGAATAACGAATGTAGTCTACACATGGAACTTGCAAAGAAAAGTGTAACTTCTGCAGAGCTGGCTAGCTATTTCAAGATGTTAGAAACATAAATATGTGAGCTTTATGGGGAGACATTCTACGTGGCTTAGATACATTGACAATTTACTTGCATTTATATCAAGAGAAATATGGAAAAGGTCAACATCTAAATAGACACCCATTTCACCATTAACTAAGATGGGGAGAAGAGCTCTTACTTATCGGCATAGTGATTTATAGAAGAAATAAAGGAGTAGAATTCGTTCTTTGCAGGAAGTGCACGATCAAAGATAACTTTTGAGACCACAGTAAAAGAGTTAAAAGCGTTAAGATTTAAATTGTGATTACTTCTTTTAACTTTTCGTATCTGTTCTGATGAATAGTTAGAGTGAACTTTCAGACCAAAAACTTATGCTGGAAATCTTGCAGGAGTTTATGAATGTAGTTTTACGAGAAAAATGACACTAGACTATATCTTTTTTATTTTAACAATTAATGGAGAAGTACTGAGAATATTATGTGAATATCAGTATCACCCGTTTAAATAATCTAATAAGGTTTATGATAGCATTTCTAGGCCATGTACGTATTGTCGTCTAAAAAAATATCAATATATCAGTAAAATCAACATAATCTACCGAACATAAACCTAATTAGTAGTACGTGAATGAGGAAATTTTGGGGAACCTTTAGAAATGCGAAGAATGTATCCTCTCAGATTGTTTGCTTAACTTATCAATGAAAAAAGTAACAAGATCATTGGTAGATATGGAGGATAAATGTAGATTAAACAGCATATATATAGATTACTTAACCTAAGTTGATGATGATATCATCGTCGAGAACATATTATCTAGTTTGATAATTCCATTCTATGAAAATTTCGATAGAATATCACTAACAATAAACTTTGGACCACTTTGTATTAATAGAGGCAAATAAGAAGCAGCAGAATAGAGAAAGTAGATCTTTTTAGATATATCGAGGCTACGGTCAAAATATATGTAGATATAAATATTGATTATATTGGCAATAGCAATTTTGTGTTGTTTTGATCCAATGCCACTAATATCAGGAAGTGATCAAAATCTACTAAAATGTGTTTTTATAACTCTACAATCAGACAGACTTCACTAAATTTAAAAAAAAAATAAGTTTAACAAAACAACAAGAATAAAGTGTGTTACCAATTGAAAATACCAGCCTCAGGAGGATTATAGTGTATTTGATAGTATTTTTTAGATAACTGAAAAGAAAGTGATGACTTGGAACAGACAACTAACAGGAAAAGATAGGAGATACGATTAAAAGAGGAAAGTTATGATGGGGTAAGTCACGGGGTAAGGATGCCAAAAGGAAGAATTCCAAGAAGAATGATGGTGGGAGGGATTCAGGGAAATAGATGAGTGGACAGAATAATGGAAGAATTGGGTAGAGGATGAATTGATCAAGAGAGATGAATGGAAATTGCACGGCATCCAGGAAAGTGGAAGCAATTATTGGCGAGCCAGAATCAGAGCGTGATTCAAGACCCATCGGAGCGAGAGAGAACGAAAGTAAACCAATGTTTTTAAGAATCTTAAATATCCCGGACGGTTGATCTGCACAATAAGGGATTAATCCGGGTAAATATACAAATTATTAAGTTTCCGGTGAATTAAGAAAGAGAAAATGAATTGTGTAACGGTCCCGACCTCCATGAAATTATTTTAGAAACTCCTCTTGAAAAGTTACTTGAATACAATGAAGGTATTCGCTAGTAGTGTAGAGAGGATTTTAAAAATCGTGAACAAAAACTGTGCTCATGATAACCGTATATCTTATCGCATCCTGTGTAAACAATGCTCAGAATCGTATTATGGTAAATAAATTTGAGAGATCAAGAAACGTTTTAGAGAGCAATTAGAACATAAAACTTTCTGGCATTATATACATGTAAACATGGGGACTTGTCCAACTAGAAATAAGGTTAAGTTTTACATCTAATATTGAATAAAAATACAAAAAAATATGTAGAAGCCGTTTAT
>NC_134812.1:44273339-44275839 GCF_046742065.1 Oratosquilla oratoria
TATTTACATTATTATAGTTTTTATTTTTTTTATTTATTCATTTATTATTATAAAAAATTCGCATCCGACCTAGATATGGACCAAAAGGTCTCCTGCCGGTATGCTCCGCCTTTGTAATCCTTTGTAATAATAACTCGAGACGTCTTTCGGCCTGCACTCGGCCACCTTCAGGAGTGTAAATATAGTTGTGTTAGGTTGAAATGGTGATTATGTTTGGCTTATGTTGGCATTGGGGGAAGTGACGTTTGTGCGGAAGGTGGCGCTCCGTGGGGTGCTGTCTGTCTAAGTCCTTGTGGCGCTCCGTGTGTTGCTTGTGAGCTTCTAGCTGAAGGAAGAGTGGAAACAGGCATTTGTTGGATGTTGATGGCAGGTTTTAAGTTGTGAATATACACAGCTTCCGTCATTCGTAATCTCCTGGTGTCATGTTCACTGTGTAGGATTACTGTATTTTCTTCCATCATTTTTCTGCTCAGTGTTTGCCCATGTGTCCTGTTGTTATGGCGGCGTATCGCTCCATTCTGTAAGTGCGCTGTGATTCTTTTGGACAGTGTGGTGGTAGTGAAACCTATATACCTGGTAGGTAGGCGACTGCAGTCACCAATATTGCAAGTATATTGGTATACTAGGTTCACTTTTTGAAGTGTATTTGTTGGTGGGAGACAGCTGTTCTTCATTACTAGGTTGGAAGTTCGTTTGGATTTGTAATAGATTGTGAGTTGGATGTGTCTGTCGGGATCGGTGGTTTAAACATTACGCTAGATGATATTCCGCATGACTTTCTCGTCTTGTTTATAAGCAGTGAACCTAGTATACCAATATACTTGCAATATTGGTGACTGCAGTCGCCTACCTACCAGGTATATAGGTTTCACTACCACTACACTGTCCAAAAGAATCACAGCGCACTTACAGGATGGAACGATACTCTAAAACAGTAAGAGGAGTTCGTGATCAAACAAACAAATAAACAAACAAACAAACAGACAGAGGCTACTACTTTATTATAATATACATATATATGTATATATATATATATATATATATATATATATATATATATATATATACGTATGATCGCAATGGTTGAATAATAAAGATATTTACCGAATATCATCAATATACATCGGTTATTTTGTTATAACTCTTTACGGCGTTTTTGTGTGTAATCTTATTTCTTCTACGGAATTTTCACGTGATCATTTGTTATTATTTGATTCATCTCAATGAACTACCTCTGCTCGCTCATTTCATTCCTTTCTATTTCTTCTAAAATTTTATTATATTTTTCACTGATATCAAGGTCGATATTAGAAAAAAATATGGGTATCTTTAGGAAAACTATGAGGAGGTCTCGTAGATAACCATCAACATTTTCTCATGTTCTCATTTCGTGTAAATCTCTCAGTTATGTTCGTTATAGTCGTATCATTATTCTTTTAGCTGGAACTAATTGACATCGTTATGATACTTTCATCCCTCTTCAACAAAAACATCAGTTACCGTGAGGAAAGTTTCATTGATTCTTATTTTTCTCTACTTTATCAAAACATTTATGAGCCCCAGAAAATGATTCGTTTATTCATGATTACTTCTCCTTCCCCCGTCCTTCTCCCTACCCTCTTCTCGTCACTTCCAATTTACTTTGCACTTCCCTACCTCTCTTGCCCTACCTCTTCCCCTTTCCACCTCCCTATATCCATAGTTGCCTACCTCTCTACCTCCCTACTTCCTTAACACCTACTTACCTACCTGCTTCCTGTCTCCTATATTCCCTAGTTCCCTACAACCGTATCTTCTTTTTACATCTCTATTTCCCTACCTACCTCCCTACCTACCTATCTACCTATCTACTCCCTATCCCCTTATCTTCCTATCATTCTCCTTCTTGCTCTTACTTCTTCTTCTTCCTATTCTCCTCTTCTTTCTCTTTTTTTTTCCACCTCCTCTTTCTTTCTATTTGTCCTCTCACGTTTCATTTTCTTTTCCTCTCTCTTTCCTCTCTCTTTTCCACTTCCTCATCCTCTTCCTAATCCCTCTATTTCTACTTTCACACACGTCTTTCCACCCTCCCTCCTCCTTTTCCTGCGATCGCCTCCATTTTTCTTTTCCTCCTCCTCTTCCCACTCCTTCACTGTGCCTTCTTCTATGTCTTCCTCTTCCTCCTCTTCCTCCTCCTCCTCCTCCTTCTCTTGTTCTTTCTCTTTTTTCTCATCTTGATTTTTTTCCATCTCCTTCTTTTCAATATTATTCTCCTCCTCTTCCATATACTTCTTCTCTATGTTCTCCACATTCATTAGCCCCCATTCTGTTTCTCCTGCTGCTTTTATTCCTCCTCCTCCTCTTCTTTCTCCTCCTCCTCCTCCTCTTCCTCCTCCTCCTCCTTTGTCTCTTTTTTCCTCCACGTCTTCTTCCTGGGCCCTCTCATAATCCTCCTTAACACATCCCCTTCTCCTTCCTGTCTTCCTTGTCTTCTTCTTCAAACCAACGGCCTCTTGAAGAC
>NC_134812.1:44285839-44290839 GCF_046742065.1 Oratosquilla oratoria
AGCCGGAAAGGAGCTGGAAAATGAGACGAGAAAAGGAAAGCACAAGAGAATTGGAGAACTGTATTGTTGTGCGGAAGATGAGGAAATTGGAAGGAAACGAGAAATTAATAAAAGGCGGAACGAAGAAAAAAATGAATGACGATGAAATGTGAAAATATTCGTATACATGCTCTAGTATTTCGTTGAAGCACGTGGGTTTACGTGCGCGCACGCACACACACACACAAACACACAAGCGCACACACACACACACACACACACACACGCACGCACGCATGCACGCACACGCACGCACGCACGCACACACACACACACACACACACACACACACACACACACACACACACACACACACACACACACACACACACACACACACACACACACACACACACACACAAGCGCGCACGCACACACACAGATAAGACGCCCAGCACATTTTATTGATCAGAGGACATGGTACCGGACTATCAAACGGCTGACAGCACCACATGCAAGTAATAGATGATGAACACCACTCCAGTTTTCAGCTGAAGTTGCAGATAATCGCCACTGTTTTATCCTTCAACTTATAGCGTACCTCACCTTACTTGAAGAGGGCAGGGTTTCATCCATCAGTGGATCAGCAATTGTCATTTGAACACAAGGAAAGCTGGCCATTCAAAAGTTTTATATTCCTACATACTCTTTTTTTTTTCCAAGAGAATTAGCCAAGTCAAAAGGCACGTACCCACTCCCACCCATTTCACTCCCACCTATTCCACTCCCATCCACCACCCTTTTCTCCCTCTCAGCATCTCATGGGTGACGGGTCATCACTGTATCCCGCCCACTACCCTGGGTCAGAAACAATGTAGCAAGAAACAGCATTCGTAGTGTAAGTCATATAAAACTTCTCAAAGCACTTGGCCCGGAGAGTTCTAACGGCATCAATGTCTGACACCAATTGCTTATCAACTGTTCGGGATAATATTTTCTCAGGTCACAGATTTTGAGCGGAGTTTCTACATGGCTCGAGACGCATATCTGAGGTCATTTTTTATTGAAATGGCTCTCGAAATCCCCAACAGCTTTCCTGACATGCTTCTCCTTATCCCTTCATATCCCACTGTTTCAGAGTTCTATATTGGTCCAGGTGTCCAGACAGCAGTCCGGCAGCACGACTCATCTCTGTGTGCTCCAGTCTTTCAAGGAATATTCTACTACTTCTCAACCTTAGACAGCCCCTGAATACATCTCTGAATTCTCCAAGACTTGACACGCAACCTCAGTGTTGCAACAACAAGCTTATTGTTGGTCCCAAACAACTCAATCCTACAATGAACTCAATCGATCTGTTGAATCCTCCAGCAAGTATTGCGAGGAATGTAATTGATTTCCTTCGACAAGCTTCCAGCATTGTTGTAATAAGTCTTCCAATGTGGCTCTTGTATCTAGAAAAAAAAAATCAGTAATCCTCAACCTTCTGGTTTTTGCAGAGTTCAGAACCACTGGTTTTAGAGCGATGAGGACCATCACATACTTTATAGCCACTCCTGTGGGCGCCAGGAAATACAATTCACCGAAAACATTACATGTATCCCATGGCGACTCTTAGTTGCCTATAAAGTTATGCTTTACATGAAAAATCTCGTTCTCCTGGATTTTATATGCCTCTGTAGAAAGAAGCATTTCAATAAGAGAAGTGTGACATAAGGTGGGCTTTAATCTTTTCAGCATCATATTCCCATCAACCGGATTAACTTCAAGAGCGATGGGATGTATTCAGCCACCTACAGTTACCCCCAACACTCGGGGTGGTCTCCATTACTTAGTCTGACGAATGAAGACAGTCATAGCCCTCATTAGGATAACGCATTTTCAACTAAATAAAACCGTCATGATTTTCTTAGAAGATTTATGGAGCGAGACTGAGTTCTTGGGTGTTAGGGGCGAGGGGGCTTCAGAAGTAGCCACGTCCAGAACTGGATCGTGTACGACAATGATCCCGTTCAGGTCAGAGTCCCAGCCCTCCTCCGGAGGATGACATAAGTTGACGTTTGGCTTTACCACCAAAGTGGTCCCACACAGGACAAGATTCGAGGTATTGAATTCGAAGTGGACAAATTTAGGTTTCACAAGGAAATAGGCAAGAACTGCTGTATCAATGGAGTGCTTAACGAATAGAATAGACTTAGTAACCATGTAGTAAGCGCTGAAACTATCGGTTGTTTTAAGAAAAGGTTAGACAATTTTATGGATGGGGATGCTATGTGGTAATGGACATAGAACTCCTCAGTGTAGGCCTTATGGTTTCATGCAGCCTCCTTCATTCTTATGTTTTTAAGTTGATTGTCTATCGTGAACCAAAATAAAACAATGGTTAACCAAGATGTAAAATGATTAACATCAAAATATTTGATCCCTTTGCAATTGTATAAAACCGACAAAAAATAACAAGAAAAAAACAAGTACCCCACTATCTTAGGGACACAAGTTAACAAAGTCTGTGACTAGATAGTACGGAAGTGTGTAAATGAACATGTGGTCAGAGACTGCTACAAGGTAATTCACCAATGAGTATTTGACTTCAGAACATTTTACCTAATCTAGATTTATCAGTACTATTCAGGGCATGTAGTTAAACTATACTAATACTAATTTTCAGCACTAATAACATGACAATATGTATAATTAAGATGTGTTAATAATGTAATATATTGTCATTTATAGTGTATTATGTGTCCAGTAACATCGCCGAAATCAAGTAAGGTGAAATGTTTGCTGGCAAATTTCGCTTCCTGAATTACAGATTATTCGTGTTGTATTACCACTCAATGCCAGCACTGATATCATTCAATCCCCATTGCTATCACTAATACCATCGCTGTCACAATCACAATTACATTTGCCATCTTCATCAATATCACCATCAACATATCAACATCACCATCACCATCACCATCACCATCACTACCATCACAATCACCAACATCATCATCACCATTACCATCATCATCACCATCACCATCATCATCATCACCACCAACATCATTATCATCATCATCAATACCATCATCATCACTATCACCTTCACCTTCTCCATCGCCACCATCACCATTATCATAATCACCCTCATTACCATAATCATCACCATCGCTGTCACTATCACCATCATCACCGATATCTTCATGTTATCATTATCACCATAATTATATACATCGTAATCGATGGCACCAGCCTTCCCTTAACTATCACTTCACCTTTATCACCATCTTCAACAGTCCTAATTTTTTTTACAATATTCTTCTCAAAGAATGAGAAGGTTTCCAAAAGTTCATAATCCCTAATTAAAAAAATATAAATGATAATAATAAGACAAAAGTTAGCGGGAAAAATATCCTAAGCTAATTAAAAACTGATTACAAGCAGGCTTGGACGACTATAGTTTGGTGCACTATTTGCGCCTAAAGGGAAGAGGGGAAGAGGCTGGCAGGGGTTTGCACAGGAAGCAAAGGAGGAGCAACAAGGGCTGAGAGGGGAGTACGTATAAAATCTAGCCAATCGCGGCACCGTATAATTAGGTAGTAAAATCTATGTAATAAGACGGGAACGTGAATGTGACATTTTAGTGGGACTCGTCCGAAAATGATGAGGTTTTTCTTGTGCTCAAACCCTTTGCTACATGCGGCAGTCAGGTAAAAAAAATATATCAGTTACCGAAGAGGACTTGGAAGTAGAGTAAAATGAAAAGTGCCATCCGGTAGGGGAAGTGCTTATGTAAATGAATTAATAGACATAGGTCTCTTGTCTCAGTCTCCCATGTTGACGTTTGTGGAGAACTAAGCACTCTCTTATTGTTTACACAACAATGACGTCAACATGCCTCTCCTTTGTCGGTTGAAGGAATGCTGATATTATCGTTTTATTTTTGTGGTGAATAGCTTTATTGTAAGTTCATGTAAAAATAGTGGTTTTAAGATATGATGCTGGACAACTGGTTTGCAGTTCATTAGTCTACTTTTTTTTCTTTATTATTCCTTAATAGTTTTCTTTTATATCAAAATATGTAGTACACAAATAGTCTCTAATCTATCCGTTGTGACATTTTCTTTGGTCATCAATAACTATTCACCAAACTAAAAACAAACAATTGTGCAGAATAACAATCAGTGAGAAGTACAATAAACAATCAGTGAGAAGTACCATAAACAAAACTGCACTGATTAGATAAAAAGTAGTTCCCATAATAGGAATATGACTCGAATATTCTTTATTGAATAATTTACAAGGAATCAACACTTTGATCTTGGCAAAAACCTGAATTGAAGAAAACGTATTGCCAGGCAGAAATTAAAAAAGATCATTAAAATCAACTACTGTATTGTATTAAATAAAGTGAACATTTAATCAGCTAAAGTCTCGACTTTGTCTGAATAGAAAAGTATTATGCCCAGTTACTGACAGAAGGGTTCAAGCAGGGCTTCCCACACGCCAATAGAACAGTTTGGTAGAAAGAAGATCTATTTACAGAAAGAAGAATAGAAGAAAGTAAGGAATGAACATAAGAGGGAAGATGAGGTGAAGAAGGAAGAAAATCACCAAGAGAAAGAAAAGGAAGCTAACTAAAAAAATAAAATAAAAGAATGAAAGAGCATATAGAGAAAGAAAAGGAGAAGAAAGTCAAGAAGTAAGAAAAGGGATATGAATAAGAAAATAATATCAAGAGCAGTTGTAGGAGGAGAAGGACGATGAGAAAGAGGTGGAGAAAGAGAAGAAGGAGGGGATGGTGCAGCGAAAAGAAAGAAGAAAGAAGTGAGGATGTTTTTTCAAAACATTCCTGCGAAATTATTCAGGAATAAACTCAGACTAAGACTCCTGTGCTTCCTACTCCCACTTAAGCCAATCTGTCAGAATTTGTCAACAATATATATATATATATATCTGCATACACACACACACACACACACAAATACACACATATACACACATACAAATACACACACACACACAAATACACA
>NC_134812.1:44295839-44300839 GCF_046742065.1 Oratosquilla oratoria
TTCATAGAATTAATTTGTGACATTGATTGTCATCATTCCGATATTTCTATTAATCTTTTTATAATTAATTTTGGTGTGCACGGTTTCCAGATTTAATTTCAATGAGATATATTTTAAGGGAGATTTAAAAGCCAATGTTTACTCAACTAAGCCTCGAGTTTTAGAAGATTTTCAGCTAGAATAGTTAATATGATTGACGGTGTTGGAGAAAACCGTTGGCGATTTTTTTTCACGAATTAGAGAATCATATTACACCTTCCATACATAATGATGGTGGCCATATTGCAATAAACAGTCCCAAGAGAAAAGCTAGGAAATTCTTTCTTGTATACTTTTTTTGCAAACTAAATTTATCATATAAATAACTATAAATATATAAAACTTCACACGGTGTGTAAACTTTTTGTATTAAAACTTGGCTACATATTACCAGTATTCCCCTTAGATGGACAATCAAGCACAGAACTTAAAGTGACAATATAGTAATTTTAATTAAAACTTCATTAAGATATCAAATAGAGATTAAATGGCAATCAAATGGATAAAAACGATCGCATCAGGCGTCAGATTGAATTTATAAAGCTCCTTGTCATTTCTGGTCGCATGTTTATGAACCTGTGCGTGTGTATGTGCGATGTATGTTTGTGTGTGTGTGTGATATTTGTGTGTATGTGTGTGTCCATGTGTTTGTTCGAGATATATATATACACATATATATATCTATCTATATCTATATATATATATATATATATATATATATAGTATATATATATATGTGTATATATATGTATATATACATACATACATATATATATATACATATATATATATATATGTGTATATATATATGTGTGTGTGTGTGTGTGTGTGTGTGTGTGTATGTGTGTGTGTGTGTGTGTGTGTGTGTGTGAGTGTGTGTGTGTGTGTGTGTGTGTGTGTGTGTGTGTGTGTGTGTGTGTGTGTGTGTGTGTGTGTGTGTGTGTGTGTGTGTGTGTGTGTGTGTGTGTGTGTGTGTGTGTGTGTGTGTATGTGTGTGTGTGTGTGTGTGTGTGTGTGTGTGTGTGCGTGTGTGTGTGTGTGTGTGTGTGTGTGTGTGTATGTGTGTGTGTGTGTGTGTGTGTGTGTGTGTGTGTGTGTGTGTGTGTGTGTGTGTGTGTGTGTGTGTGTGTGTGTGTGTGTGTGTGTGTGTGTGTGTGTGTGTGTGTGTGTGTGTGTGTGTGTGTGTGTGTGTGTGTGTGTGTGTGTGTGTGTGTATGTATTTACCTCATTCAATGTACGGAGTTCAATTGTTCTCAAAGTATCCGGAGTCTGTCTCTCCATTTTTCAAATTTATAAATAGATTAATTTATGGCATCCACCTGAACTGTTACTGTCCCCAACCAGTTTTACTCAATAATGCTTCTTTGAAAAAACCTATTCTTACGTCAATACTTCAGGCAGTCTGTCTTCTTTAATTTTTGCATTATCCTCTTGATTTTTCTCCCTTCGAGAGCCCACATATTTCGTCTTTTTTCCTATTCCTGTCTACGTCCTAAAGATGGCTATATAGGTAACGTTTTTTTCTCCAACGTTTTAACGTTAGCAATCTCAGTCTTTCCTGTCTTTCTTCAAATGTAATCTTAGCCATGCTAGGAATCAATATACTGCCCCTTGAGTCTTCTCATACTAACTTCTATTTTTATTATTGTATAGCGATTACACAGCCATTGCATATTGTACGTTTGGATATATCAATTCCCAAGCTATTCTTGAAGTCAATATTTTAATGTGGAAAAATATATTTCTTGACATTCTGTATATATTATTGTCTTTCTTTATTGTTTACATATATATATTCATATATATATAGATATATATATATATATATATATATATATATATATATATACATATATATATATATATATATATATATACATATATATATACATTATCTATGCATCTATCTATATATATACATATATATACATATATATATATGTATATATATATATATATATATATACATATATATACACATATATATATATATATATATATATATTCCTGCTTTATCTATTTATTGATTTATAAACGTATGTATTTATCGATTTATTTATTCATGTACCAATTTGTTCATCTATTTTTTTTCCTTCATTTGTATATCAATTTATTTATTTACTAATTTATTTATTTTTATTCGTTTACTTACTACTATTATTAGTTTAATTATCACTATTGTTACTATCATTATCAGTAGTATTCTCTGTGACTGCTCGTCTCTCGCATCAGACAATGAAATTTTCAATGTCGTCTTTATTTATTCCCTATTATGATCTCAGGTAGTACAATGTAGTTCAGTTCAAAGCTTTAAGAATCATTTAGATAAATACTTAAGTAAGATGCTGTAATGATTATAATTTATCTTATATTATTTGTTTTTGTTTTATCATTTGTCTGTCTGATTTTAATTTATTATTAGTTATATGTTAATTTATTATTTACTATTTACCTGTTTGTTTATCATTTTAACTATACCTATGCATTTATTTATGTATTTTATTTGTTATTTACATTATTATAGTTTTTATTTATTATTTTATTACTAATTTTTTTTTTTTTTCTTCTTTTTTCTTTTTTTTCATCCGACCTAGATATGGATCAAAAGGTCTCCTGTCGGCATGCTCCGCCTTTGTAATCCTTTGTAATCTCAATACTATCAAGTCACATTTTCCTCTCTTTACTTTCAGTGATAGTGGGTCACATTGATTTCAGCTTCCCCTCGTTCACTGGGTCTACAAGATGAGAAATAATTTGGTCATTGCTCCTTGTGCGATCTAATTTTTTTTTTTCAATTAATGTAGAGAACTGTACCTATTCGATTTTTTCTAATCATCTATTGTATGAGTTGTTTTTAATTGTGTCTTGGATCATGTGTTGGACTTGTGATCGACAGCTATTTCCCTCCCAGAAGAGAGCTCAGAGCTCATATATGTGTGTGTGTATGTGTGAGTGTATGTGCATATGTATTTTCTTGTAAGGTTTGTGTATGCACACACGCACACATACATGCGTGCATGTTAACAAATGTAACTAAAGATGATATAGTCAATACGCCCAGCATTGATAACATAACCACAGTTCCTGAGTCCGATACTATCGATGACATTTTGCCAGCATTTGTCTGATAACAGTTTAAAAGACATGGCGACTAATTCCCTGTTTCTTTCTTCTTTCCAGATGGTCTCAAGGACTCCTTTTCCATCAAGCGCTTGTGGACTGCGCTAGAGCAGCTATCCTAATACCCTTAGGAAAGTCCATATACAACTGCGTGGCTGTGACCAAATGTCCAATGGTGGAGACCGCCTTCCTACTTCTGGTCACCGTGTCCACCATCAACATGCTCACTACGGTATTGAGTCAAGTAAAGAAACAGTTCATTGAGTCGCGTAGGAGTTGATCATGTAGCGTGTAAAAGGAGTGTAGGAGTCAGGAAGGTATTATTCTGT
Organism: Oratosquilla oratoria; assembly: GCF_046742065.1. Lineage (NCBI taxonomy): Eukaryota > Metazoa > Arthropoda > Malacostraca > Stomatopoda > Squillidae > Oratosquilla > Oratosquilla oratoria. The sequence continues at coordinate 44,299,328 of NC_134812.1, forward strand.
GTCTGTGTGTCTGTGGGTACATCAGTTTTTGAGTATGTGTAGCCAAGTAAAAAAAAAAAAAGGAAAAAAAAATTGTACAGTCGTGTACCATTTAATCAAGTAAGCCTATAAAAAGAGAGAATTTTCTGTCTAAATGTATATTCTCTTTGTGTAATAAGGAAATATTTCATTAAATGGAACAGTTTGGGTGTTGTTAGGAGGCATATCAGCGAGTTGTGTGTAATCACCTTAATGATTTCCTACTTATCGTACACAAGAAAGGAAACACATTCGTGGAATTCGATCTCTTATTCTCAATTATTCATATCTCGTCTGTGCGTGCATGTGTGTGTGTGAATGTGATTCACCAGGGTCTTGGACCACGTGTTAGACTCCTGATCGACTGTTTTTACCCTAGCAGAAGAGAGCTTAGATCTATGGGTAATGCTGTGACCTTACATGCACACACATCCCAAACTCCCCGCCCACGAGAATTGGAGTAAGGACTTGCAGCGCAGAGATACTGAAATTATTTCAACCCTGGGCAGGATTCGAACTCGGACCGCTGTAGCAGTGGATGCAAACGCTACCACTGCGCCGTGTGTGTGTGTGTGTGTGTGTGTGTGTGTGTGTGTGTGTGTGTGTGTGTGTGTGTGTGTGTGTGTGTGTGTGTGTGTGTGTGTGTGTGTGTGTGTGTGTGTGTGTGTGTGTGTGTGTGTGTGTGTGTGTGTGTGTGTGTGTGTGTGTGTGTGTGTGTGTGTTTGTGTGAGGGTAAGAGAGAGATAGAGACTAATAGATAGAGAGAGAGAAGTTTCCCGTGGTCTGGAATCACGTGCTGGACTTGTGACCGACATCTATCAACCTCCCGAAGGAGAGCTCAGAGGTCGTATATGGCGCAATCTGTGGGTGATGCTGTGGCCTGCTTCTATTTGACTGGTAGCTGAATGGACTATGCTGCTTTCCATTTATATGGCTATCTGTCACTAGGAAGCATGTGAAAGTCTTCTGCTTGAATATTTAGGTTAGGAGATACAAGGTGGGGCGCGGAAACTTCCCGATTTGGGGATTGAATTATAAAGTGTTTACACTTCACAATTCTTTATTCTACTTTTATGTCTGTCACACAACATGGGAGATTTACTTTTACACAGTTCTAAAAACAATACCTTTTAAATGTCCACCTCCATTGTCAATACACTGATTCAGACGATTTCGGAAGCTTTGGTCTACTCTCTCTAGCATGGTGAGCGGTATATTGGCTATTTGAGTGCGGATGGCATTCTGTAGGTCTTCCAGGGTCTGTGGACGGTCGTTATAAACCATGGATTTGAGATAACCCCACAGGAAATAATCATAGGGGCCTAAATCAGGCGAGCGCGCTGATTTCCCTGAGAGGCGATTTAAACTGGCCAGCGCGCTCGCCTGATTTAGCCCCCTGTGATTATTTCCCGTGGGATTATCTCAAATCCCTGCTTTATAACGACCGTCCACAGACCCTGGAAGACCTACAGAATGCCATCCGCACTCAAATAG
>NC_134812.1:44315839-44318339 GCF_046742065.1 Oratosquilla oratoria
GCCGGCAGTACCTGGTTCGAATCCTGCCCAGGGCTGAAATTATTTCAGTATCCCTGCGCTTCGAGTCGTTACTCCAACTCTCGTGGGCGGGGAGTTGTGTGTGTGTGTGCGTGTAAGATCATAGCATTACCCATAGATCGGTCATACGAACTCTGAGCTTTCTTCCGGGAGGGAAATAGCTGTCGATCACGAGTCCAACACGTGATCCAAAGACCAAGGTGAATCACACACACACACACACACACACACACACACACACACACACACACACACACACACACACACACACACACACACACACACACACACACACACACACACACACACACACACACACACACACACACACACACACACACACACACACACACACACACACGCACACACGCACACACACACACACATACAGACTAAACGGAGAAACAGTGAATGCCAAAACTATATACAATTTTAAGAATAAACTGGATGTGGAGAGATACGAAAACGGGTTTCTACGAGCATAGATTTCGTCCCGTAAAATACTACTACGTAAATACACACACCAGAGCATATGCAATAGATATTGCAACACAACAACATATTTTCGGCCTTTCTTAACCCTCGCCCTCCCAGAGGAGCACCCATTAGCGTTATAATAAAACTCTCCACATCTCCTAAGCAATTAACAGGTTGTTTCTTCCAAGTAATATAACATATGTGTAGTATATAAACTTAAATATCATTTTAATATTTTAGATGTCTTCATTGAATGCTGATATAATGAAGACGCACATTTATAAACTATGAGAAACACTGGTGCATTGATACACAGGCGTACCAACAGTTTCCAAGTCTTTTGAACAAAGTGTCAGAGTTTAGCGTTTACTTACGTCCATTTCCGTACGATTTCTTACCGAAGTTTTTTTAAAGCCTGTACATTAATTCCAAGATTGACAACTAGGCAGCTGTCATAAGTAACCCGTCCATCACGTGTCACATCAATAACATCGATCTGTCGTGTTTTTTTTCTTTTTCTTTTTCCACCCCGACGCTTTTCCTTGAGGTCCATTAATACATTATTACTTAACTCATCGATATTTCACCCTTTTGACCCCACGCCAATGATTTCTTCCCCAGTTTCCTTTAATATTTCATACAAACATATAGAAACATCGTGCTGCTTTTTCTTCTGAGGAGAACGTGAGGATAAATAGAATAGCCTGGGTGAGAAAAAAGTACCATTTGGCAAGAGAAGTCTTTGAGAAGATAGGTTATAGTGTCTCTTACAGAGATAGTGCCATGGGATGAATAGAATAAGAACAGTGCTAACCATTACAAAAGTATTTTAAATGGGTGTTTCTCCTGAGTTTAATTATACAAAATATTTTTTTCCATAAGCTATTTGATGGGATGAATATGTCTCTTTTAAATTAGCTGGTGTGTAGGGAAATGTGTAAAAATGGCATTTGAAAATAAGAACAGGTAATATAATATCACTGTTGGGTTTGACATTGTCTCTGTCATGCGATTTTGAGTGAATCTACTTTTCAACACAAAGCCCTTTCCACATACAACGTTGTGAAACTTCTCACTAAGGTAAAATTATAGTCGGTGGTAATGTATTAGTATGACAAATTCACATCCAGAACTCTGAAGGCTTGTCAAAGTCCACCACGTTGAGAGTAAATGGGCTGGGTTTGGGGCCGAAGGAAGATATAAAGACGGTTATAATTTTTCACAACAGTAACACAGTTCTGCTCACCTTGCCCCCTTTACTAGTCGTAGAGGTGTTGCAAGTGAAGAATGCCCATGACTTGGAAAGGACGAAGGAGGGAACAAGGTAAATTTATCAGTTAGAAATATCTAACCACTTCTGCAGCAGAAAGCGATATGTGCGTTTCGTTCTGATTCTCTCTAGGTTATTTGATTAAGTAGAGGCAAACCATTTGCTTCCAAAGAGTTGAGATATTCTATTTATCATGTCCTATATTTAGTTCAGCGACCTTCCTAGTTCATCTTCCCTTGTTTTTTGTCAATATGACTAGTATTTTATATAATTCACATTAAACAAAGTGTCATGTGGTGCCATGGGTATTAACATCATGAGCACCATGGCCTTGGATTGAAAAAAGAAGAAGAGGAAGAAGAAAAAAATGCAACTGGATATGTAATTTTGTGGCAAACTTCTTTCTGGTCGAAAGCGGAAAGTTATATCGTGAGCGGTGAGTAATCTTTGTTTGGTTCCTCCCAATATGACGATCTCCATTATCATAATCTGATCTCGATCTTAATGTTTATTAAACTAATATGATATAAAGAAAAATACAAAGTTATGGCAAGTTTGGCACCATATGCAATAGGAGGTTAGATATGTGACACTATATTCCAGACGTCATTTTTTTTCTGTAGAACAGTAACACACTATGTTTCTTTGAGGTACTTTATTGCTCAATTAAATTTTGTTTAAAATCAGCCATAGAAATCGCACTATTAAAAATAGTTTTTTTTTTTTTCTCGGTAA
>NC_134812.1:44323339-44325839 GCF_046742065.1 Oratosquilla oratoria
TATTCATTACTACAGATTCGTAGTGCCCTGAGAAAAAATCCTATTACTATACCACTCTTTGTCCTATCATCATGTGCGGAGAAGTAATGTACTAAATCCTCTTTGTTTGTTTCCTTTCTGTATACTGAGAAAGTTACAGTTTTTCCCACTCGTCGTATTAACGTATCTAGGAAGGGCAATTGTCCGTTTTGTTCCTCTTCTACGGTGAACTGAATATCGCTGTTGACTGCGAGTGGGAAAAACTGTAACTTTCTCAGTATACAGAAAGGAAACAAACAAAGAGGATTTAGTACATTACTTCTCCGCACATGATGATAGGACAAAGAGTGGTATAGTAATAGGATTTTTTCTCAGGGCACTACGAATCTGTAGTAATGAATACCTAGAAGGCGAATTTGATTACATTATGAAAACCTTTGACAAACTTGGATATCCAGAGGGAATGTTGAAAAGAACAAAAAGAAAAGCAATAAATATTTACAATCGCGGAAAGAAAGAGAGAAATGATAAAAATAATACAAATTTTATATCAGTACCTGGCTCAGAAACGTCACCAATAATAGACAAATATTTAACAAAATCGGGTATAAACATAGCTAAAATAATTAACAAGAGGATAGGTGATTTAATAAAGACTTCTGAAAAGAGAACCAATTCCGAAAACAGCGTCGTATACAAAATCCCGTGCAATAGTTGCTCAATGGCTTATTTTGGCGAATCGTCAAGAGGATTAGAAAAAGAATTTATGAACATAAAAACGACATAAAAGCACATAGGACATCTAATTCTTTAGTAGTTCATGCGGAAAAATTCGATCATTTACCAAACTGGAGAGAAGCTGAAGTGCTACATAAAGGTTTTGATAAATTCACTAGAAGAATTGTTGAATCAGCATATATTTCTACTAATAATTCATCGAATCATCGAGGAGGGTTTATCAATTTAGCTAAAGAAACTAGTATTTTAATTCTAAAACACGCCAGAAAACCGACCTTTCCCAAGTGTCCGAAAAGATAATTAGATTTAGTACATAAACTTCAATTGCAGTTCTACATACACTCTCTGAAGAAGTTCTACGCGAACGAAACGTTAGAGTGTTTAGGGTTCCGAGCCTTCCCCCTGTGTTTATGTTCTCCATCATCCAATTATATATATATATATATATATATATATATATATATATATATATATATATATATATATATATATATATATATATATATATATATATATACATAAACATAGACACACACACACACAGTCTCCTGTCGGCATACTCCGCCTTTGTTATCCTTTGTACTTGGCGGGTAAGTTGCGAATGGAAGAGGGCCAGAGCACTCGCGAGAGTCGCCTCCACCCGGGCTACACAGGACTCTCTTCCAGAGGATCCCCCCAGCCAGCCGGGTCCGCAGCGAAGTGGGCTCGACGAGGGAACCACACAACGGCAGCAAGCAGGCACCTGGGCAGGCGACCGGAGTTCTCTACCTCTCTCTTACCTACGTCAGCGGGAGGACTCAGCTTCAGTGATCCTCGTGGGAATCTTCTTCCGAGGAACGGAGAGATCGTCCGAAGACGTGAGGGCGGAAGAAAGGGAACTTTGGACGGGGTTATGCAAAGCCTGGGAAAGTAACGAACCGGGCCTGCTCTGTTGACATCACCTTCAGTTGTAATATACTGGTCAGTAGCTCTCAAGAACCCATGTGGTACTGGCCAGTGGCGGAAGAGGTGAAGAGCGGTGGCAGCCCACTTTCTCAGGCTGGTCGGAGTTCACCTTCGCCCTTGATGCCCTGAGGCGATCTCAACGAACCGAGGAAAGAAGACCACGAGGAAGAAGAAGACCTGGGGCACCTAATGGCATAAGATAGAAGAGGAGAGACGATGCTCGGCATCTGGCCAGGTGCCCAGGGGGCAAAATATGAAGAAAAAAAAAATCTTTGTTTGAAAACGCTCTGCGCCGGTGCAATAGCTAAGTCTTCTCGTATGCATAAGAAGAAAAAAGGAACTACAATCGAGAAGCTATTGCTAAACAATATTGCTTAATTGGAATCAAATCCTTTTCCAGCTCAAAAGGAGTGATTTCCAATACTCTTAATGCCTTGCCACCGAACACCGATGAACTTGTTTGTTGTGGCTACCACCGGAAAACTTTATTCATCTGAAGGAAGCTCCTTTTCACTAAAAGGATTGAATGGTCTCTTTCTTTTACAATCGCAGCAGACTGGCTACAATGACAAGATATCGCTCATGCCGACAGGAGACTTTTTGTCTCTGAACAAAGGTTGAAGGCAGAAAATAAATGATGATGTCCATTGTTACCTTGAACACCAGAGCTGCACGCCCTTGTGGAGAAATTCCGACAATGAGCCACATACTCCAGGAGACAATAGATTCTCTCTGCTCCGACCAAGACCTTGAGGAAGCAAATGACAGCGCGTTTTGCTCGGTGCTATTATCGGTCCAACGATGACCGTTCACGACTCAATGATGATCGTCAGACGAT
>NC_134812.1:44358339-44363339 GCF_046742065.1 Oratosquilla oratoria
TTCATGACTCTCAAAAGAAAATACACAGTGTATGCCAACTGATATATTTTTGCATAGTAATAGTATTGAACAACTATTGACTCCACCGAAACTATAGTTTTTCGCCTCGTCGTGAGGCGTCTTCAGGGTGAGGACTGCTTTGTAGGATGCTCTGCTATATTGAAGGTCTTCCAACGAATAATGACCGCTGGTTGGATGGGCGGGCTTATAAGGCTCAGCCTGCCTAGCTCAGACGGAATACTGGCCTCTCATTGGCTGAGAGGTGCAGTATGGGATTTTGTCCGGGAGCCAAGGGGGTGGGATTTTGTCTGGGAGCCAAGGGGGTGGGATTTTGTCTGGAAGCCAAAGGGTGGGATTTTGTCTGGAAGCCAAGGGAGTGGGATTTTGTCTAGGAGCCAAGAGGGTGGGATTTTGTCTGGGAGCCAAGGGGGTGGGATTTTGTCTGGGAGTCAAGAGGGTGGGATTTTGTCTGGGAGCCAAGAGGGTGGGATTTTGTCCGGGAGCCAAGGGGGTGGGATTTTGTCTAGAAGCTCTGGCCTGATTTGCTGCTGCTCTGGTTACTGGTCCTAGGCGCTGATTAACTAGCTGGACATGTTTTATGAATCGAAATTGAGTGCCTGATAGATCGGCTCCTCACCCTGCAGAATGAGAGAAAGGTAACCCTTTCTCCTACCATCAGAGAGGACCTTATTGGAGAATCTGGACGCAACAGAGGAAATTACAGAAGCCAGATCCTCACTAGAGATTTAAAAGAAGCCGCCAAGGAGTTACGCCAGAGAGATGACATCATTATCCGCAAAGTATATAAGTCAGCAGTATACGTCATCATGGATAAGGCTGACTATAATAACAAGATGGACTCCATCCTTAATAATCCTGCAAAATTCCAGCGACTCCAGAAGGATCCTACTGAGAATGCGAAGAAGAGGATTAATCATCTCATCCAGAGAGCTAACTCTTCGACGAAGTATTTTAATCCAGTGATAGGTGACTATGGTCCCGGTTATAGTTATGGCACTGTAAAAACCCACAAACCAGGTAACCCCCTGAGACCTATTATTTCACAAATCACCACTCCCACCTACCAAGTTGCCAAGAAGCTAAACTCTCTCCTCGCTCCATACGTCCCCATGGGACGTTCAGTTTCTTCAGCTTCTGAATTCATAGACCTGCTTCGCACAGCTCCACCGTGCCACGACATCGCTTCCTTAGACGTAGAACCCCTCTTTACGAATGTTCCTGTAAATAAGACTATCGATATCATCATGGACCGCGTCTATAGAAGTGACCTACCCGTATTTGACATCTCAGAAGACGTCCTGCGAGACATGCTAGTGATGTGTACCAAGGAGGCCCCTTTCCTCTCCCATAAAGGGGAATTATTCAGACAAGTTGATGGAGTGGCGATGGGATCCCCACTTGGGGTACTTTTTGCTAATATGTATATGGCCCAGGTGGAAGAAAGAACTTTCAACAATAACCCCCCTCCAGGAATATACGCGAGATACATCGATGACATATTCATCACCACTACTACCGACGAAGAGGTTCCTCTCATGATTACTGCTCTTGAAGGTAATTCCAGCCTGACCTTCACCTGTGAACGCAGTGTAGAGGGGTGCCTCCCCTTCCTAGATGTGGACATCTCTAAACAAGAACAGGGCTTCAAGACTAAGGTTTACACTAAAGCCACCAACGTGGGCCGCTGCCTCAATGCCAAGGGAGAATGCCCTGTTTCATACAAGATATCCGTGATATCTTCCTATGTGAAGAGGGCCCTTACCCACTGTAGTAGCTGGACTGAGATCCACAGAGAACTCGACCGTATCCGCCAGCTCCTCACCAACAACGGCTATGCAGACCATCTCATCGAGAAAGTCATACAGGAAAAAACTGGACCAGTTTGCAGACTCGACCCAGTTGCCCACCCCTCCCAAGGAGAAAATCACCGTTTACCACCATAATTCTTTTCATGATCGGTACCGCGAGGAGTGTGATGCCCTTAGGAATATCATCAAGAGAGGAGTCACCCCAACCAACAGAAATGCCATCATAGACTTGAGAATATTCTGCAAACCTAACCTCATTAGTTCCATGATTATGAGGAATAGCACGGCGCCCAGGGCCCCGAGTGAGGCTACCACCAATGTTGTATACAAATTTTCATGTCAGGAGGGCCGCTGCGACGGCTCCAGCACATACATTGGCAGGACCTCCTCTACACTGCGGCGTCGCCTACAATCCCATAGAAACCAGGGATCAATTTTCCAGCATTTCACTGAAACACACAACATGAAGCCTCCTCTACAGAAGCTGCTAGACCAAACGGACATTCTTCACAAGGAGTCTGCCTTCAGGAAGCTGCAGATTGCAGAAGCAGTATCCATTACTTGCCAGCGCCCTACCATCAACATACAGCAAGCTGCCGATTTTATTCTCCCTTCCGCGCGCCCTGTAAAGAATAACCCCCTCCAGGAACAACAAGCCCTTAGACAGCAGCAGCCCCGCGAACAAATAAAACATGTCCAGCTAGTTAACCAGCGCCTAGGACCAGTAACCAGAGCAGCAGCAAATCAGGCCAGAGCTTCTAGACAAAATCCCACCCCCTTGGCTCCCGGACAAAATCCCACCCTCTTGGCTCCCAGACAAAATCCCACCCTCTTGACTCCCAGACAAAATCCCACCCTCTTGAATCCCAGACAAAATCCCACCCTCTTGGCTCCTAGACAAAATCCCACCCCCTTGGCTTCCAGACAAAATCCCACCCCTTTGGCTTCCAGACAAAATCCCACCCCCTTGGCTCCCAGACAAAATCCCACCCCCTAGGCTCCCGGACAAAATCCCATACTGCACCTCTCAGCCAATGAGAGGCCAGTATTCCGTCTGAGCTAGGCAGGCTGAGCCTTATAAGCCCGCCCATCCAACCAGCGGTCATTATTCGTTGGAAGACCTTCAATATAGCAGAGCATCCTACAAAGCAGTCCTCACCCTGAAGACGCCTCACGACGAGGCGAAAAACTATAGTTTCGGTGGAGTCAATAGTTGTTCAATACTATTACTATGCAAGAATATATCAGTTGGCATACACTGTGTATTTTCTTTTGAGAGTCATGAATGACTACTTCCAGTCCCTCTCAGTTGCTAATAGGAAAGTATTCTCCAGATTAAAGAATACAGTCTTGAAGATTGTTAAAGCAACTAGTGCAGTTGATTTCAACCAGAATTGCCTTAGAGAAAACCTGTGCCCCAGAAATATATATATATATATATATGTATATATATATATATATATATATATATATATATATATATATATATAGACTGTTCATATATATAGATGTATATATGTATATACACAATTATAATATATATATATATATATATATATGTAGATATATAAGCACACACACACACACACACACACACACATATATATATATATATATATATATATATATATATATACATATATATATACGATCCTCGCTTTATATGAAGCAATCCGCTCTGGCGGGGGTTCGAATCCCAGCAGATGAGTTTATGTCCATATATATATATATATATATATATATATATATATATATATATATATATATATATATATATATATATATATATATATATATACATATATATATATGTATATATATATATAAATATATATATTCATAGATACGTTTTCATACACGATAACAGTTAAACGTTGAATAACTTACACATATCCCTACCTCTATTGAAACATGTACATAAATATATATTTTTATACTCAAAAGGGTACGTATATATCGAAGTGTACATATAGAGTATAAATAATAGCTGTGTATGTAATTATACTTTTTATTGAAATACATGGATATAAGACATTTAGATATGCACAGCTGTCTAAAGCAATACCTGATCAAATACCATAATATTCTAGGAATGGGTAACTCTATATAATTTTCAAATACAAAATTGTTTGTGCCATACACATTTTCTGCCTTATATTTTTAATATATTTTTCTCTACATTCTATTGTTGAAAGCTCGAACTTTATAGCGGAACTCGTCAGATTGTAGCTACAAATTTTTGCAACTACCAATTATTTTTCCCGTATAAATGTTAAAATGTTCCCTGCAATTGTTGAGGAAAAGAAGTAAGATAAGTAAACGTGCTTTAAGCAGCATTTAACTCTTTGATATAATTAGTTTTAGATGTAATTTCAATTGGACTGGTTTACTTGTTCTACATAATCTTTTTGCATGTCCGAGGATTTCTATAATACGCCACAACACTAGGTAGACTACATGAAAATCTAATGTCATCAATGAGGTGATATGCACTCTCGGGGACTGCGCACCTTGCCTCATGCGCTGGCCACGCTGGATATATCTTCACTTGACGTCTTTCCATGTATTTGTAAACTAGATCCGTCAAAGAATACCTTAGCCCAGAACACGACACAAATATTACCATGGATGTTCAAAGGTTCAAGTGAACCAGAACAATTACAAGAAACTGTGAGCCTCGTCCATTGCAATTTCCTGAGGCCGTGCTTATTTGTGAGAATGGATCGACCATCAACGTACAGTCGAACTTGACACCAAGTATTGCATTGTCCAAGACTGCGTTGCGGGTAGGAAGAAGTTCCCTCCGTCGGCGGTTGTCAGCTGTGTAAGAATGGAAGACAGATATTTAATCATAGATAATGGAGACAATAATTCAATCTACTCCGGGGACCGAGTGTCTACCACTTGGGGTTGCACCAACAGGCGGCGTTGAAGGTATTGATAGGTTTTAGAAGAAAGCTAGTGGGAAAGTAATCTCTTTGACATTCATCTTTCAAGAACACCCTTTGTCGTTAATTGTCGTTGTTTCCACTTCAGTATTACTAAATCAAAATTCAGTAAAGTTAGTGAGCAAAGTCCTTGCCAGGTTTAGATAAACAAAACATAGGAAGGAGTAGGTGAAATCTGGCTGTAAAAGATGGAGGGTTAGTGTTTGGTTAGAGGGCATCTTGG
>NC_134812.1:44365839-44368339 GCF_046742065.1 Oratosquilla oratoria
TTTACTCTAACAGGAACTCCTTCAAACTATCTGGATGACTAGGTTTTGGGCCCCTGAACGAGCACCACTAACAAGGTGGTGAAGAGGAGGAGTTGGGAATAGTTTTGAGAGCAGTGATTTCATTTGACAAGTCTTCCAGTAAAATAGGTTTTAGCTGAAAAATTCAGGTCTCGTTGCCGAACCTATTCAACCATAAGCAGTTTGTTATCACCCTTAAAATCTATAGCAGGGGGATTCTTTTAATTTATTGTAAATCTGAAAAAAGAAAAAAGAAAGGTTGAAAGTTTTCTAATTTCCTTCGAGAACTAAAGTAAACTGGAACAAGACTTAAAGCTCTTTTGTGTGTATTCCTCTCTTCGTCTCTGCTAAATTTTGGATCAAAAACGCTACTTCCATTTTTTTTTTTCATCTCAACAGAACTCTATGATCCTAAGAGGGCAAATGCTAATATGCGTGGATTACATTTATCAAGAGAAAGAATGAAAGAAAGAATGACAGAGGGAAAGAAAGGACTAAACAAAGATGGAAATAATGAAATAAAGAAGAATAAACAGAAAGAAAAAAAGAAGGAAATTCAGAAAGAAAGAAAAAAATACAAAAAGAAAGTAAAGAAAGACAGAATGAAAAGATAGAAATTTTAGATAAAAAAAAGAAGACTAGTAATAACAATCGATAGAGTTACGTTGAATAGAAATCAGGACCCCAACGTTGGCTGGAAACGATCCTCGAATCCTATCACATATCTCTTTTTGGAAAGAACATTCACCAAGACCGTTCATGCATTTACCGCTATCAGTGGGTTTGCGATGCACCATAATTTTATAGTTGTCAAATGTCGCATCCACCAAAACATCAAGAAAAGGGATCTTGTTAACATTGAGCTCTATTGAAAATTGTAGCCCTGAAATAGCTTGGAGATTAAATCTGAGCTCTTCAAGCATATGTATGTCAGAAACACGAACAACGATGTCATCAACATATCTAAGATATAAATACGGTTTCGTGGTTAGGGAATGTAAGCCTTCATTTTCTACGTAAGACATAAAAGCCTGAATATAAAGATAACTTTAAAACTGTGGTTTATCGCAAGCCCACTGATAGCGGTAAATGCATGAACGGTCTTGGTGAATGTTCTCTTAATTATAAGAAAGGCGTTATTAGGGCATATGTCCGGCGGGCAATTTCCATTTGTTCCTCTTGGCACATGCTCCATTTAGAACTTACCTGCGCCAGATGCTAGTGAATAATGGTTACTCTAATCAAGACTTTGATAGTGTAACTAAGGACTTACTAGAACGTAAGGTTGCTGTGAAAACACCGGACCAAGCCAAGACCGTTACTGTATTTTTTCAGAATACTTTTTGTAGCTCTTACCGACAAGATGAGGAACAGATAACAGACATCATATATAGAAATTGTAAGCCAATGGGTGATTATGATAATTTAAGAGTAACTATTTTCTACGACAACCCCCGCACCTGTTCCCTTGTTATGAAAAACAATCTGTCTGGCAATGGCGGCATATTATCGAGAACCAATGTTATATATGAATACCGTTGTACTTCTGGGGACTGCACACCCCGTAATTCTACATACATTGGGTTCACGACATGCCAACTGAGTAGACGGTTGTCCCTACATTTACAACAAGGAGCAATTAAACAACACCACCTCCAATACCACCAGGCTGTAATTGATAGGGAGACTATCGTGGAAAACACTAGGATAGTCGCACACTGTACCAAAATTAAAGAATTAAAAATGCTTGAAGCCATCCACATAAGGGAGAGAGCTCCAATAATCAACATTCAATCCAATATGATTTCTACCATCTCGTTATTTAATTCTTTCTCTAGATTTGGAGCCCAACGAAAGCAACACCTACCTCCTTCCTCTTCCCCTCCTCCACCTCACCAACCCCCGCATGACCAGCGTGATGTTCCAGTGAGACGACCTATCATACCTGACTTCCCCCCTCTCCTTCCCCCTTCTCCTTCCCCTCTAAGGCGAAGTGTCCGCCTACGCAGAGGGTCAAGATCCTTCCAGCGTTCCCAAGTGGCCTATATTTAATCCACGTTGTCTGTTCAATATTGTCAATTGTGTATCATGTAGCTTTGTAAAACTGACTTAATTCTTGTAAACTATTCTGAAGATGACTCCCTGAAGTCGAAACATCAAATTAAATATGGAAGACTACGGAAGGCTTGTATTTGCCCACCCCCCGAAATGAGATCTACTGTGAGAAAAATTCAGAATCTCAGTAAGAAGATTAATCAGTGCCAAAATGCTGTCGCGTTTAATACAGTGTGTATTAGTGAGAATCTGCGCCCGAAATATACAGTATATATATATATATATATATATATATATATATGTATATATATATATATATTTATATATATACAGTATATATATATATAATATTTATAGTATTAATTGAAAGTACCCTCTAACCTATCAACTTCTTAGGTGACATAATAAATTGTGTCAAAATGTTATT
>NC_134812.1:44380839-44383339 GCF_046742065.1 Oratosquilla oratoria
ATGTATGTATTTTTATAACATTCTGTCACACATCGATATGCGATGAGATGTCATGTCACTTTAAATTAGGACATTATTTTTATTGATTTTTTTTCTATTTATCTGGATATTTATCTTTATATTATTTCATACTATAAGTTATCTTACGGCACTTTTTAGGATTCCCACATTTTTACACCACTCACTTCACTTACACTGTTACAGCCTCGATCAACATTCCACACACACCGGAACTGTTTTATAATAACATCACAAACAATTATTGTATACTGTATTATAACTATTGTTCATTGTATTAAAAATTATAAACCATTGTACAACCAAACGGAACCCACCACCAAGGAGGGGACGCGGTCCTACTCAGACTATGTATAGCGCCAGCTTCACTCCAGAGTCACATTCCTCTGAAGAAGCATAGAGCGAAACCGGTCAGGAATAAACTCAGGAACTCTTCTTTTTTCACCTTCATCAACTTGTCACAATGTAACAGTATATGTATATGTATATGTATATGTATATGTATATGTATATGTATATGTATATGTATATGTATATGTATATGTATGTGTATATGTACATGTGTATGTATGTGTATGTGTTTGTGTATATGTATGTGTATGTGTATATGTATATGTATATGTATATGTATATGTATATGTATATGTATATTTATATGTATATGTATATGTATATGTATATGTATATTTATATGTATATGTATATTTATATGTTTATGTATATGTATATGCATATGTATATGTATATGTATATGTATATGTATATGTATATGTATATGCATATGCATATGTATATGTATATGTATATGTATATGTATATGTATATGTATATAAAAATGGAGAATTATAAGGAATTGGTTTATGCCCACCCTATCCAAGGGAAGAATATAATTAGAGAAATAGAAAACACAAGAAAGAAAATTAACAGCTTCCAGAATGCTGTCGTATTCAATCAAACATGTTTAAAAAAGAACCTGCTTCCAAAATACACTAGTATATGTATATGTATGTATATGTACATGTACATGTATATGTTTATATGTATATGTATATGTATATGTATATGTATATGTATATGTATATGTATATGTATATGTATATGTATATGTATATACATATGCATATGCTTATGTATATGTATATGTATATGTATATGTATATGTATATGTATATGTATACATATAAATATACATATATACATATACATATACATATACATATACATATACATATACATCATATACATATACATCTACATCTACATATACATATACATATACATATACATATACAGTAAGGGGAAGATAGCCAGAATATTTTAGGGAGTTGCTAAATGTGAAGAAGGATAGGGAGGGAAAGATAGCTGCAGTGGGAAATGCTAAGAAAATGAGAGTGATGAGTGAGGAAAATGGAGGAGAAATAAGGAAGGATGAAGTGAAGGCAGTTAGTAGGATGATGAAAGCAGGTAAGGCACCTGGTCTGGATGGATGCCATGCAGAATGTAAAAAAAAAAAAAAGGAGTTACAGTGATGGTGGACTGGCTGGTGAGGTTATTTAATGTTTGCTGGAGAGAGGGTAGAGTGTCTGAGGACTGGAGGAGTGCCTGTATAGTTCCACTTTACAAGGGAAAAGGGGACAAGTGTGAATGTAGTAGTTTCAGAGGGATTAGCTTGTTAAGTGTAGTTGGGAAGGCTTATGGGAGAATCTTGTTTGAGAGGATTAGGAGAGGAACAGAGGGAGTAATTGATGAGGAACAGTGTGGATTTAGGACGGGTAGAGGTTGTGTAGATCAGATCTTTGTGGTAAGACAAATATGCGAGAAAGCTATAAGAAAGGGGAAAGATTTTTTTTTTTTTTTTTTTTTGGCTTTTATGGATCTGGAAAAGTCTTACGATAGGATAGACAGAAAGGCACTGTGGGAGATTATGCAGATATATGGGATAGGAGGAAAGCTTCTAGGAGCTATCAAGAGTTTTTATGTGAGAAGTAGAGCTTGTGTCAGGATTAGAAATGGAGAGAGTGAGTGGTTCGAGGTAAAGGTGGGACTTCGTCAAGGATGCGTTATGTCGCCCTGGCTGTTCAACTTATACATGGATGGGGTAGTGTGAGAGGTAAATGCAAGGGTAGTGGGTCAGGGATTGGAGATGGTTAAAGAAAATGGAGAAAAGTGGGAGGTAAGCCAGCTGTTGTTTGCGGACGACACTGCGCTTGTGGCAGGATCGGAGGAGGGATTGAGGAAGTTGGTGGCAGAGCTTGGGAGAGTATGTGATAGAAGAAAGCTAAAGATAAATGTGGGTAAAAGTAAGGTGATGAGATGTACAAGGGGTGAAAGTGGCAGTAATCTGGAAGTGAGCATTAAGGGAGAGCGACTGGAGGAAGTGGATAGTTTTAGATATTTGGGTGCAAATGTGGCAGGAAAAGGTGGAGTGAAGGTGGAGGTAGAATGTAGATTGAGAGAAGCGAGTAAATGCCTTGGTGGATTG
>NC_134812.1:44388339-44405839 GCF_046742065.1 Oratosquilla oratoria
AATAAATAAATAAATAAATAAATAAATAAATAAATAAATAAATAAATAAATAAATAAATAAATAAATAAATAAATAAATAAATAAATAAATAAATAAATAAATAAATAAATAAATAAATACGTAAATAAATAAATAATAAATAAATAAATAAATAAATAAATAAAATGAAATAAAATAAATATGACTATAATCATCAGCAAGTATTTTTGAAAGTGTTATAGGCAACGACCATGCTTCGTAATTTTGTAGTTTTTGTAGGACCAAAATCGTTCCCTGTGACTATCATATACCTCAGCTCTTGATGTGCAGTTGGCAAAGATATTGGCTTTTACCTCAGTTGGGGGGTATCTTTTCATATAAGATATGACTGCCACAACATTTTTTTCTACAAAATTAACCACTATTTAAACGAAAAACACTCTAACCATGGTTTACGACAACTTACAATACCATAGCATTTCTGCATTTGATATTTTGTCAGCAACAATACCATTCGTATTCACCACATTTAATCCATATGCATAGACATCCAAGTTAAGTCATATTCAGTGATTGATGTTGAGATTAAACAAGAATATTTTTAAAAAGTGAGATCAAAGGACAAATCCTCACCTCGTAACTTAATAGTACAGGATTATTATCACAGTTCCTTAGAACAAAGAAACGCTAAACGACTTGTGATGTAAGTGTAATGTCTTAAGTAAGGTAAAATTTATATGATATGTTGCACTATTATAACTCTCAAACGCTTGTGATTATTTTATGAAAAGTGGTCCAATTGTTCTGTAAACTTTTGAAGCTCGTTTGACAAAAATTTTGTCTTGCGGAAAATCATGCATTTTGTGTATTTTTGTACGCTGAATTCATTCATATTTCAAAAGTTCTCTACAACTTACATTAATTTTTTTCTCAACATATCTGCATATCATTATGTATTGATCGTGAGCCACTACCTTCTCATTTGCCCCTTCCAGAAAAGCTTTAAACGTTTCAGTTCTTTAGTTTTGTGGCTTCGCTGAGTGCCCGCATATTGCTGGGAATCAAAACGGTCCATCTCTTACAGATGAAATACTTTCTAGAATTTTGTGCTCAAAATGAGAGACAATCCAATGCAGGATAGATTTTCTTTTTTCAGTAATGAGAATGGCATAGGTAACGATAATGACTACGGTTCAGGTGACAATAACGATGGCAACACAACTGACGATAACGACAGCGGCACAAGTGACAATAACGGCACAGCTGAGGGTAACGATAGCGCCACGGATTTCGATTGCTCGTAAAATACAGTAAAAATGATCAATCACTGTAGGAACTTTTTTCAATCAGTGAATTTATTGCAAAATTTCACCAATATTGGTGGGGCTTTATTTCCTAGTTTGGGCTGTCCATTTCAGGCAGATAAATAGGTAGAAGGCAGTCAGAAATACGTCTGCTGCTAAAATATACAAAATTTTTGAGAAAAAAAATCGAGGTAAAATGGATTTTTTTTTTAAGCATAAGCTGGTATCAACTCATCAAAGGTGGTTTACTGAAACAAGACTGGACATGTTGGGGCATTCAAACAGTGCCCACTCTGGCAGTTGAAAGCTAAAAGTCAATATATTACACTTTACTTCTTTTTTTCTATTTGAGAGTTGTGCAGATAACTTACCCATAATGCCAAGATATCTTAGTCTATATAGTTCCTACAACATCTTTAGCGAAGGGACATATATTTCGCTAAACTTTTATTTTACACAACTCATTAAAAATATTATGATCAATACTTTCATTGTAAAGTAAATAATCAGAAAAAAAGATAGCCCCTCCTCTCCATATTTATTGTGTCACATATGGCACATCTTTTTAAATATAGGGAAGGGATTTACGTTTTCTTTTGTTTTTCATTTTTATGGCTTGAAGAATGATTCAAATGTTTAACATAAAAATTCAAGCCTTCTTTTGAATATCATAATCTAGCACCTACTATAATGCTAATACATTACAGCCAGGGATTAACAGTATCAGAGCCCCAAATAATATGAAAATAGTGACAATAGATGTGGTGAAAAAATAATAGACCAAGTAAAAGGTAATTTAGGTTAGAGTTTAAAAATAATGTTTTTCAAGTGAACCATATTTGTTGAGGCATGATCATATTGATCTCGTCCGCAATTGAAATATGTCTAATTAACCTGTATAGAATCAATAGTGACGGCGATGACAATCAAATAATTCCGAGCGTCGACTTTGCTTCTTGCAAGCCCTCGGTTCGAATCCGGGGACGACTATCGGAATTATTTGTGTCTAACCTTTAGACTTCAAATTAAAGATCTGGAATGTTTTCTAGGAGGAACCTAATGTTGTTTTCCGATGATATTTGTTCTCTTATGGGGACACTTCACCACGACTATGACATATATGAGTGGTGCCTGTTATATTTACTTATCAAAAATAAGCTTGTAGTGACTACTCCATGAAGGGAACGAGTTCTAATTCTTTTCCTCTGACCCACGCAGCTAACACGAAGTTTTGTGATAACATATAGTATCAAGTAAATATGAGTACCTTAAATGAAGAATTTCATGTAACTTGAAAATGAAACTAGTTTTACTAGAAACAAAACATTCCTGCACAAAATGTTGTATTCTCATTGAGTAAGACAACCGGGACAAGAAAAATTATTTTGTAAAGAAAGTGAAGCCAAACGAACATCACAATTATTGATTATCTTATTCTTTATAAAAAAAATCTGCCTCCTTTGCATATAAAGCTTAGGTTGATGAATATTTCTGTCGAAGGTGTGGATTAACATATTTGAGGAATATATTCACCAAACGGAAAAACCTGAAGGGCCTATTTTTGTAAGACCACATCTCAGGAGACTCAAAACTTGAAGAAGAATTAAATTAAATAAAGAAATATCCATAACTGTCATTTAAGAGTTTCCAAAGATTTTATAAAAAATCACAAAATGAAAAAGGAAGCTCACTGGCTGAGCGGGTTAGGGCATCGTTACTTGTGGCGAAGGTTGAGGGGATGGTGATTCGAACCCTGCCACCGGCGAAGTTCAACCAAGGGCATGGTTCATTAAATTTCACGCTACAAAGTCCTCTGTGAGGGGCGCCGTCCTAGCCATCCAATAGGGGGGAATTTGCGACGTTAAACCATATCATCATCACAAATCGAAAAATAACATTGATATTGTGATCAAACTTGCCGCCGTCACATAAAGGTTTGGGGTGTGATATGATGTAACGCTTAAGATTTTCCTTACGGCATTCAGTTACAAACACGAGGAAAGAATACACCAGAACACTTTGGAAAAATGGAAGAAAAAAAAATGCTGTATATTCTGTACCCGAATTACTGTGTTTTTTCTGCATTGCTTCTGGTACAGACAGTGAGTGAGGGACAGAGATGGCCCTCCATCTACAAGGAGCTAAGTTAAAAGAGAAAACAAATTGCAAAAAGATGGGTGTGGAATGGGTAAAGTTTGGGTATATGCCTTTGCTGGCTACCTCCTTTATATGGAGAAAGAGCTCCTTTAGAATATAGATGTAAAGAGATAAGATAGACTACTAAATTCAAATATAGAATTTTTTTTACGTTTGTATATTTTTTAGGTAATTCTTATGCATGATATCGACCTTATTCATGGAAGAGTGGTACACTTTTCCATTTGTTTTTAATATCACTGAAAACAGTGCGTGATAGAAAAAAGACAAAAAATAGATTTGAATTTATCATAAAAATTACTTTTCGGCCCACCTATTTCATTTCATGGGATGAAAAAGTATAGAGAATTTTGTTGACGAGCGTAATTAATGAATCCATAATTTCATTGTTTAAAACTAAGTTAACTCCTTCCCAACTAGTAGAACACTACGGAGATGACTGAAACCGTCTAAGTATGAGAAAGCACCACCATTTATGAAAATGGATTATTGAGATGCAGTGCCATTGAGATGAATAAAATAGTATAGAGGCAGCCAAAACAAGGAGTATCTACCTCAATACAAATGGAACTAAAACCTAAAAAGATCTATGTTACTTTACTTTAAGCTTGTTAGATATTTGGGAATGGGTGCGTACTTCCCTTATAAACTTTGGTAAAAGGATCCTGGTATAGAGATATAGGTATAACAAGAAGTAAAACCTAGCTCAATATAACTGGAGGCTAATTAGCCCACTGACTTATTATTGTGGTCCTTTATGTAAGAATAGCTTTTTCACCAGAGACGGCAGCTGAAAGATAAGTAGGGTGGTAGAAACGTCCTGCAGTAGCAGTGAAATGTAGTGCGGTTCGAAATTTTAAGATTCATTTAGATAAATATCTAAGCAATATACTGTAAAGTCTGTCAGTTGTTTGTTTTTCTTGCTTATTCATTTCTACATTTTATTATCTATTCTTAGCATCCGACTTGGATATAGACCAAAAAGTCTCTTGTCAGTATGCTCTTTGTTTCTAATCCCTTGTAATGAATGTATGTGGTACCCACTCCGTAAAGGGATACGATGTAATCTATTTCTGCCAATGTGGTTTCACGAAGATGAATGAAATAACCTCAGTTTTGTCACATTATGTATAAGTTGCCACGCGGCACAACAAAGTCTGATTTATATGATCAGTAGCAAGAAAAGATAGAGAATTGTGCAGCTCGTGGTTTGGACAGAAGAGGTAAATTATTACAATGTTCTAGCTCAAATCCTAGAGAGAACCTGTCGAAAACTTTCTAGCATGAAACACAAAGAAGATTGCAAGACGAGTTTGTAAAGAGTTCCGGGATAAGTGGATTAAATGAGATTTCGCGGCTACGGGACGAATAAGAGAAGGAAAATGGGAAGAGAAAGAACTTTCTGTCTGCTCTGGACTAACGTCAAAGGATGGATATAGGAAAGAAAAAGAGATGAAGAAAAACGAAAGGAGCAATAAGAATGAGAAAAAAGAAAGAAATTACAAATAGAGAAGAAAAAAGAAACAAGAAAATAAACACAGAGAAAGAATTTAGAAATAAAAAACTAGCAAAAAAGATAGAACAATATCAAGGAAAATGGAAATTCATTAAAAAATATGGAAAAGAAAAACTAAAAATAACAACACAGGCAAAATAAAATGAAGAAACCAAAAGGAACAGGAAAATAAAGGAAGCTCAAAGATATATGTCCTCTCTCGCGCTCTCTCTCTCTTTCTGTCTGTCTATCTATCTACCCCTATATATATATAGATATATATATATATATATATATATATATATATATTATATACATATATATATATATATATGAATATATATATATATATATATACATATATATGTATATATATATATATATATACATATATATATAAATATATACTATATATATATATATATATATATATATATATATATATATATATATATATACTATAGAAGAGTTTTAGAAGAGTGGCACTATGTCTTCAGCCCACAAAGATGACGAGAAAGCCCTCAAAAATATAATCTATAAGAACGTCACACCCACCGACCAGGCTTCAAAAATCGACTTCGTCATTTATATATATACATATATATATATATATATATATATATATATATATATATATAAATATATATATATATATATATACTATAGAAGAGTTGTAGAAGAGTGGCACTATGTCTTCAGCCTACAAGGATGACGAGAAAGTCCTCAAAAATATAATCTATAAGAACGTCACACCCACCCACCAGGCTTCAAAAATCGACTTCGTCATTTATTATAAGACACGAAAGACATCCAACTTAGTCGTAAAGAACAGCTGCCTCCCTAAGACAAGTGAAATGTAAGAGGTGAACGTCATGTACCAACACACATATTCCAGTGGTGACTGCAGTCGCCTAAATTCATGGTGCATTGGCGTCACCACTACAACATTGTCAAAGAGGATTTCAGCACATCTGCAGAACGGCGCCATAAGAAGACACTACCTGTACTAACATGAAGTCGCACTTAAGAGGTACTATATGGAAGGCACCACTACCATCATTGAAAGAAATAATGACACCAGAAGAATAAAAATGACAGAAGAGGTGCTCATTTACAATAAAAAATCCGCTATTAATATCTAGCAGCAGCCTGAAACGTCGTTACCAACCAGAAGACAGAGAACGCATCCCATGCGTTGATTGGCGGGTGGACGTTTCAGCTCTCCGCTCTCCGTCGATATATATCAACATGCGGCCAAACCACCAATATACAGATTAACATATTTTCAACCACAATTCACTTTTAATTTCATGCCATCGTGGTCGAGACTGACGAGGAACTCAATAGAAGCATATATATGTGGAAATTGATAAGTGGTCAAGCCAAGGACTCGAACTAGGTGTCAGTGACTTAGCCCATTGCGCTATAAAGATAGCGCATGGGCTAAGCCACGGACATTTTGTTACGTCCGATCTGAGTTCGACTCCTTGGCTTGACCACCTATAAATTTCCACATATGTATGTTTCCATCGAGCTACTCGCCAGTCTCGAACGCGATGGCATGGAATTAAAAGTGAATTGTGGTTGAAACGATATATATATATATATATATATATATATATATATATATATATATATATATATATATATATATATATATATATATATATATATATATAAGTATATATATACATATATATGATATATATATATTTATATATACATATATATACATACATATATATATATTAAATATATATATATATATATATATATATAATCATAACGTGGTAGAAAGGGAGTTGGAAGACAGGGTTGATGAAAAGTATTGGGATATTTTGGACACATGGAAAGAATCAGTGAATGAGTAAAAGTGGTGTGGAAGGCAGAGGTGTGAAGGAGTGAACATGGTGAGATGACATAGGATGAGATGGATGGATGGGATAAAAGGGGCATTGGGAGGGGAATGTCTGTTGAGGAAGGACGGGAGACAACAGAAGATATGGGTGAATGGAGAATGGTTGTGTATGGATGATGCTGCGATGCATGAGGGGGAGTGAGTGGGGTAAGGGGGCTGAGTGAGTATGTATGGGAAATAAAATAACGCAGCTCGAAGGGATTTCTCCCCGTGTTCTCCTTTTCTTCATTAGGGGACGAAGGTGGGGGTCACCGATTTAACGAAGCGGCCTTGGTGTGGATGTGCTGTGTCTTGCGACGCTGCTTCTGACCCAGGGAAGTGGGTGTGAAGATAATAGGGAGGGAAGAGGGGAGTGGAGTATATAGGGGATGGAATAGGTGGGAGTGGATTCTATGCCTTTTTTTGGGGGGGGGGCTACCTCCCTTGTAAGGGGGGAAAAGCCTTTGGTATATGTATGTATAAAGTCTGTTATCATACCGAAGAAATTTGTCGATTTCTTCACCCCTTTATTGAATAGAATTGCCTGTTATAGTCAGAACAAAATATATATACCACGTTTATGAAGTGAAAGGTTTCATCAAGATGATGAAAGGTCTTTAGATACGGCCTTTGGTGTCAAAAAGTAGCGTTCTTCTTCATTTGAATTCGTACGTGACGAGTTTGACTTCAGTGGTTCATTGTTCCTTGCCCTGGCAGTCTCAGCACTGAGGGCAAAGTTGACGTTCTCTGTCGAAAATAATTGTCTCTACGTCGAAATTCATCTTTTAAAGTTGAACTAGGATTGTGGTACTCCCTTGGTAACGATGAATTATAGTGTTTGTAGGTTAATATGTTCTACGGGAGGCGGAGCTTTTTTTTTGACTGCAAATGCAACAAGATGTTTTCTTTTTTTCTTGACACAAATACAAATACTTTCCTGTCAATTGATTTGTCAACGTAATAGTACAGATACATACGTAGACACACACACACACACACACACACACACACACACACACACACACACACACACACACACACACACACACACACACACACACACACACACACACACACACACACACACACACACACACACACACACACACACACACACACACACACACACACACACACAATCACACACACACACACACACACACACACACACACGCACGCACACACACACACACACACGCACGCGCACACACACACACACACACACACACACACACACACACACACACACACACACACACACACACACACACACACACACACACACACACACACACACACACACACACTCACACACAATCACACACACACACACACACACACACACACACGCACGCACACACACACGCACTCACACACACACACACACACACACACACACACACACACACACACACACACACACACACACACACACACACACACACACACACACACACGCACGCACTTATTTTTTACAGGAATCGGCTAATCTCCACCGTTTCCTTCTTTGTCCCAACCGTTTCTTATCTTATCTCATCGTTAGTTATGTAGAATGGTAAGCTTCTTTTAATCATTTAGTACTGATACTTTTAGTAATTTTCCTGTCTACTTACGATTTCCTTCATAATTAAACTCAACACCACTTGTTCCGTTTTCTACCATTTTATGATGCCATTTCTTGCTCCATTTTCTTTCACTTGCTTCTCAATAATTACCATAATTTCCTCTTGTCTACCCATCCACACCTCTCACTTCATTTTCTCTTTTCACGTCTCTTCCAATCAGTGTTTTTCTCCAGCACTGTAATACACAACCTCTTGTCATATAATCAACAATATTATCTTTCTTGTTGTTCCACTCGTAACACATCAACTCTCAATTCTTTTTATTTCTTCAAGTCTCTTCCTAACATCGATGATTTTTATTTATTCGTGTGACCCTCCAACTTTGTACCGATTTCTTCCACCCCTCTTTTCTTCTGTTATATTATCTACAAACATTCTTTTCTTCCCTGAGGTTATTCACCAACCTTACTCCACTTTCTTCCTCGGCGTCACTAACCATACCGTGCTCGTTTTCTTTGCAGCCACGGACCCAGAGGCGCGAGAACACCGCCAAGTCAACAGCTACATCAGTCGGATGGAGCGGGAAGGGGTGGAACGCGTCAAGATGTTTGTGGTAGTCACCATCGCCTACGTCGTCTTCTGGGGTCCGCTCTTTCTTGTCACCATTTTGACCCCGTCGACAAACAAAGCGGGGCTTCCACACGAGGTAAGACAAGGGGATCTTGACAGCTATTTAAGAGTTAGTTAACGGTTACAGTTGATTAACTAGATTCTTCAATCCTCAAGGGATTTCTTTAAACTTAATAAGAATGATTAGTGTTACTTACCCAATATTAGGTTTTGTAATTAGTATCCATGGCTTTGGATTCATTAAGTCTTGTATTCTCAGAACTCTACCAAGTTTAATCAAATCTTCCACTATAAACCTTGAACAAAATCTTTAAGCAAACTTCTCTTCATGCTCCATCTAAGATGATCAAGACTCGTTTGACGTTAGCTAGAATAAAATCTTTAAATAATACTGTATTTTAGGGTTTGATAGGTTAATATTATTTGAGTTCCTGCTTTCGTAAGGTTTTGATTCTTATCCTGAGACTCTTGTACACCTTGGAGGGTAAAGAGTAGGAGAAACTAGTGGCTACTGGATGATTGTCAATTATATTTGGTAATGAAATGGTCTCTAGAATGCTACAGAGCAGAAATGTATAAACACAGGAAGCTTGAGAGAATAGGTTAGGAACTTCTGTTTTAATGAATATACATCCTCACACAAATTGCTTGAGGTTTCTTAGTCAGAATTTCTCATTTCGAGATTTCTGGGCATATTTTGATTGCACAAGAGGAAAGTCACCCCGTTTCACCTCGGCTGACCCAAGAAATTCATTCATGTGTATTCCTCCTGGCTTCAGTAGTAGAGAACGCCAATGTCTTGCAAAACTAAAGACATGGGTCAGGATACAGAAGTGATTACAGGCCTTGGGGAAGGAGACTCGAAGGAAATGAAGGGAGGAGCTTGAGGGATCAGATATTACAAAGGAGCATGCCGACAGGAGACCTTTTGGTCCATAACTAGGTCGGATGCGAAGAAAATTATAATAATGATAAGTAAATAATCAAATAAATAAAGAAATGAATGGATAAATAAAGATATAATAATATAAGTAATAATAAATAAAATGAATAAATAAATGCATAGGTATAGTTAGATAATAAACAAACAAGTAAATAGTGAATAATAATAAACTGACATATAACTAATAATCAATGTGAATCAAGCAAATGATAACAAACAAACAGACAAATGATAACAAAACAAATAAACAAATAATATAAAATAAATGCCAGTCATTACAGCATCTTGCTTACAAACCCCATCTGACTGGAGCAGGATCCTTAAAATGAACTTTACTGTCTGTCATTTGACAACAAGATAAACACATTATGCTAAATTTTGAAGGGACTTGGGTTTTACTCTCCAAACGTAGTTATGATAAATTTTGAACGAACTTGGGTTTTTCAAACTTGCCTCATGTTCTTTCATTTCCCCCAGGTGACTCTTCACGTGGCTTACGTCCACGCTTTCGTCAACCCGGCGCTATTCCTCGCCCTCCACAAGAGCCTGCGCAGGGCGGTCACCGAGACCATCTGCTGCAACTGCTCAAACTCTTCAGTGGACGAACCAACGACTCGAAATCTGGGCTGTGTCAGGAACTCGCGCCTGAACCTCGCTGGCAGCATCGGTGGAGGCCTCAGCTCGAGTGCCCTCAGCGGGGGAGGAATAAGCGGAGGAGGGCTGAGTGGAGCGACGGGGATATCGTCCACAGGGGCCGTGAGTGGGATGCCACCATATGCGAACGACGGAGACATAACGCCCCCATTCACGTCTATAAACAGACCTTATTTGTAAGTGCAAGCGACTTTTCTATATGTAACCTAACTTTGTAGTTAGAGCATCTTTGGGTATTTTCATTTACTGCATGTATGAGAAACGGGGATTTGTTCAATTGAGTAAACTTGCTTAACAGTAACCAGGTATGAAACATATAAGAATAATTTCTACTGACTATGGGTAAGGGAGAATTAAATACGGTCCAGCATTGACAAATAGTCGAAAGGAGGAACAGCACGAGTTTGAACGGTTTTCCAATGATCATCCATCTGATGCCGTGGCCCGCCCTCACACGTCTGAATAGAATGATCTAATATTAGTCTAAACTGTATATGGAGACCCATCGTTACGAAAGGGATTAATTAAGAGGATCATGGCAGAAGTTTGGTAGTTATAGAGTTCAAGTTTGGTTGTTTGGGAGTCCTACGGAATAAGTTGGGTAGTTTTCTCCAGGTAACTTTACTGTCCTCCTCCTTCTTTTTATTTTTTAATAAAAGATTTCGATTACGAACCGTCTTGCTAGAAATGAAAATTCACGATGCATTGTGTAGGAATACTTACAAGGCATGAGAATATATTTGATTTAATAATCTCTACAGCAAAAATCTAGATTTTGGAAAAAATATTGCACCGATTGGCCATAATATAATCAGGTTCGATCTTCGAGAGTTTGAACCAGCTGAAACTTTGAAGTTTCATAGTAGTCTGAAACACTATTTTGGGCTTCCAATAAAAAAAGAAAATTGTAGTATACTACATTTCAGTTACTAATATAAGAAAACTACAACTTATAGACTGGGAGGCAACATATGTAGATTTTTTCTTTTTAGATACACTTACTGAGAATTTATACTTATTTTCTGTTTAAAGAAAGATGTCCCCTAATCAATTTAGTTCAAACTGGCAATAATAAAAAACAAAACAAAGAAGTGTTGTAAAAAACGAGAACTGTTTATTAAAATAATTTACCTTTTTCAGTTCCCAAATGATTACTCAAATGAATGAAAATCAAGGGCAATTTAGAAAAAAATAGGTCAATATGCGATAATATGAATTAAATATTGCTAGTGAGTATCAAGAATATCTAAGAATTCTAGTATTAATAGGTACATAAAGAGTAGAAATTATATTGTTAGTGTTATATCATCCTAATTTCTGCCAACGGTCGTCTTAAAGATTCAAATGAAGATGCGTGAAATATTTCAATTAGTTATTTTAATTTCGTATTTATAAGTAAAGTATTTAAGACTGAAGTCTTGGCCGAGGTCTGTATTCTTTGATTGCAAGGTTGCTTCTTTAAGTATGACCAAAGATAACATCTGAAGATATACAGAAACTCTGAAGAAATTAAAAATAGTTAAAAGGGAAACTGGTTTGACCTTATAGCTTATGCCATTCAAAACCTACTAGTGACATGATTTACTAATTCCCTCTGCAACCTCATATTCATTAGTCATAGTATTACCATTACCTCACGGATGTCTATGAGTCCTGACTTGAAAGCGGGCCGTGCACGATCAATATCATTGCGCAATATTCCGTATTGTACAATATTATTAGTGTAAAGATGATATTGAAGAATAACAAAATACACTGAATACATCAAATATACAGACCAAAAACGTGTGCCTCTTCAATACTATCCTTACACCATCAATAATATTGTACAATACGGAATATTGCGCAATATAGGGCCCGTTTAATCCATATCATAATCCCAATCCCATATGTCATACCATTGCCAGTCTTAACTTGGCTGATTCCCATCACAGCCTCATTCCCATGAACTGTATCACAACCGTTGCCAATGTGTCTCTCAGTGTCATAACTCGTTGACTTCCACGACAGTCTCACGACCATGACCCGAGCAAATTCCCAGACTCGTAGTTTTCTCGTCCTCTGACTTTGTCTTGTTTCCACAGGTCCTAAAGTGAAGACGCCTTGTTCCATGGATCATTTCGTCCACTTTTTTTTTTTTTTTTTTCGTAGCTCACCTGAAACACTTCTCTCTTAACTTCTCGCTGCTTCTCTTAATTTGTTTCTACTTATTTCTGAGTCTGTTTCATCGATTCTTTTTGTTTCATATCGACTTCATTTGTCTTTTTACCTCGTTTTTCCAAACCTATCTTCACTTCTTTTCTTCGTCTTCTCTTGTTTTTCTTCTTATTTGCTTCTCTTTACGTGTTTAATATTCTCTTTACTTCTACTAACATATGATTATTCTTCTTTCTTTACCTTTGCTTTTACCACCTGTCTTATTTTTGCTCTGTTTCTTGTGGCTATTTACATGCGCTTCCTTTCCTTTGTTTTAGCTTGTACTCCTTCGCTTGTTTCTCTTCCGTTTTCCTCTTTTCTCTTTCCCTGTTCTCTTACTATGTGCTTCTATTTGTATCGTGTCGGTTCTCTTATATTTGCTTCTCTTTGTTCTAATTTGCTGCTCTTCGATTCATTTTTGCCTTTCATAATTTTTTTTTGGTTCTCTATATTTGTCTTTGCTCTCTTCTGTATATCGTTGTTTTTCTATTGCTTATTTTCGCCTTTCTTCACACCTCTTTTCTTTTCTTTGCATTCCTTTGCTTTTCTTTAATTCATTTTCAGTTCTATGCAAATTTCATCACTTCATTTTATTTTCTTTGGTTTATCTTTGTTTTACTTCCATTCCTCTTTTTCTCTTTTGCCTGTTCATGTCTTTGTTTCTCACCAATTGTTGTAGCTTCTATATGCTTCGTTTTAGGCTTCTTTCTATTTTTGTTCTTATCTGGCTAGTCCAGTACCCAACACCACAAACATAGGTGACGCAAACAGCCGCTAGTTCTAAACGGACAACGTCCATACACTATTTGCTCGGAGGGACCGGAATTTTACACCTACGCAGGCATGGTGACATGTGCAGCAAACAATACATAGCAGTTGAACAAAACACACAACATATTTTGTACCACTAGAAAGCCTACACTCCAACACATAGGTGCGTCAGACAGAAAACAACCACGACAGCATAATGCACAATATCCCATCAACCACACCCAACTATACAAGCAGAAACAAACATATATACAGTTCTCACTAGAACCTAACAGGATTCATAGCTGTCTCCCATCCGCAGTAAGCAAGTTTAGCTAAGCTAAACAGGACATGCAGAATTCACCTAAG
Organism: Oratosquilla oratoria; assembly: GCF_046742065.1. Classification (NCBI taxonomy): domain Eukaryota; kingdom Metazoa; phylum Arthropoda; class Malacostraca; order Stomatopoda; family Squillidae; genus Oratosquilla; species Oratosquilla oratoria. Next base: position 44,402,280 of record NC_134812.1, read on the forward strand.
CAGATTCTCCTGCGGCCACCACACAGCACTTAAGATATACCCACACAGGTAGCCAGGACAACATGACACCTTTTTACTCTGCCTGGCTGCTTCTCATACACAACCGAGCATATGAACGCAAACTGCCCGATGCTGGCAACGCACCAATGCAACCACAATATAATTTAGAAGGAGGGAGGATCTCTGTTATCTATTGCGTTCTTACGTAATTTCGGCGTCATAACACAGCGATATAGAGGGCTAACCAACAGCAATAATCCCTTTCTTCCTCTTTAATTCTCTGTCCATCCTTCATGTGTAAGAATCGCCTGTCATAATCTGCGTGCAATATTTATGTATCTACAACACATATGCTTGCATACACGCAATATATAAACAAACACGCGTATAAATCATACACACATACCAACACACACACACACACACACACACACACACACACACACACACACACACACACACACACACACACACACACACACACACACACACACACACACACACACACACACACATACACACACACACACAAACAAACGATTGTATGAATTCGAGGTAAATACGGTTTCCATGCACGTTGGCGCAGAGTCCTTTGTTAAATGCGATAGGGAGGGTTCTTTCTTTTCATCATAACTTGACTCCCCAGTAGATGGTAGCGTTTATTCATAGCTGATTCGTCTGATGGAGGCAGACTAGGAGCAACCCCTGAGAAATTGTTACCCGAAACCAGAGCTCTAACATTGAGCAACACAATGCACATAAACCTAATAGTACCACGATTCTAGATTTTCCTTCCGGAGCATCTAACAGACCTTGTCCCTCCACCTGCAGGTTTAACGAAGTCAACAGCGCACCGGGAAGTGTCCGAGGGTCCCATCAAGACTTAGCCTCCCAGACGAGACTTAACATGGCAGCCACGCCAAGCAAAAGCAGGTAAGTCTTTAGGATCGTTCGAGGTCTCCATATCTCCTTCTCTCAAACGTCTACAGGTAAGGAGTCTTGGAGATGTCTCTTTTAAGACTGTCTAACTTGGCTCTTTAGTAGAATTTTTGTTCTTAGGGTTGATCAGGGATATTTAATTAGCCTTTGTTTAGGGTTACAAGTATGTGATACTATTTGCTTGTAGTTGATGCTGGCCTTTGCATTGTGATACAATATAAGAAAAGACGATGAGACATCTGTGACCTTGATTTTGATCGATTCTGAACTTTGTCCTTGAATTGAGGCTTTGTTTAGGGATATGAAACCTTTGTTTTTCACCGGTAACTGATGATGACTTTTACATCTGTGCATCTGTTAGCAAAAAGCCTGGAAACAGAATGTTTACTTTGTACGACTTTTTTATGCTGTGCCCTCTTTAAGAAATTTTATTTCATGTTCTTGCTGACCTTTTCTTTTATTGCGGTTGATCTTGTTCTGAAAGCTGAAATAATGGTGATTTGTACTAAATCTAGCTTGAGTGCTGTGGAAACAGTATGGAAAAGGAGAATATATCGGAAGTTATGTCTCTTAAGATTTTTCTTTGACTTTCCTGGAGAGAATGGGGAATAGGTAACTAAATGTACAAGAATTAAAATTTACTACCTATTTTGAACATTCTTGCCGTCACTACTGCACTCATAACTCATAAAGACAACTTGTTAGCTAAACACTGCATATTGTCTAAGAAGAACGTTTTCTGGTGATAATTACCATATACGAAATTCTTCTTCTCATTCTGACTTCATACAAAATCCCAGGTGAGCCGATATTGACCATAAACAGGAAGTAGACCATGTTGTGGTGTTCAAATAGTCTTTATACTTTCATGTGAGGGCAAGTAGTCACCCTGGATAACGCAAGCTTTCTCACAACCGATGCTCGAAACATATGTACATACATATACCAAAGGCTCTTTACCGCTTATCAGAAAGGTAGCCAAAGTCAAAAGGTATAATTCCACTCACAAAAAAAAAAAAAAAAGAACGAATGAAAAAAATGAGAACACGCTTTAGGCAGCATTTCAGGAAGTATATTCCGCCTTACCTCAAGTGCACTTGCTTTCAACATCATCGACAATTCCTTCACCACTACCACAAGAATTATAATTATATTTATTGTCTCGAGTTCCATTACCTGGATATCCGCAGTTCCACAACGGCTAGCGATGGTTCTCGGACCCTCCCATACATCTCTCTAAGAAAAGAGAGAAAGAAGAAAAAAAAAAATATATATATATATATATATATATAATCTTGTCTGTTCTATTAGTATGAAACTGTGTCTGTGTCACTGATTTAGCAGTGTTGGGAGATAGGGAGTAGTCGTCGGCTATCAGCTATACAGTATTCATTAGACATCAAAGAAATACAATCGAACTTGATAGAAATTCTAAGTGTTGTCCAGAAATCACAATCACTACCACTACCATTACCACTGACACTACTACTCCCACTACCAGAACTACTGCAACTATTACTGCAACTACCGCTGTAAACAGTAATAGTATCATGAGTACCTCTAGCACTACCTTTACTACCCCCACTCCCACTCCCACCCCCACTCCCACTCCCACTCCCACTCCCACTCCCACTCCCACTCCCACAACCATGAGGAATACTTCTACCACTATTACCACCACAGGTGAATAAATTAATTATCTGTTGTACAGGCAATAATAATAGAAAATAAATGGACAAAAAATCAGAACTTACTGAGGAATAAATCAAATGCTAGACACCAAAGTAAGACTATAGAATATGTAGATAAAGCCCAAATGAAAAAGAGTCAGCGAAATAAAATGAACAAAAAGAAAATAGAGAAAAATATGGTAGCGCCCGATTGAGGTTTGAATTAAATCGAGCAAGGTTTAGTTGATGGTACCCTGGAAATAGAAAACAGTGAATTGTTTCTGGCCCCAATAAAGGGTTAAGCCTTATTTTCAACTCTTCACTCCCATTCCAATTGTTCTTTCGAGTCTATTTTTCTCGCTCGCATGTTTTTTGCTTCAGTAACGTTAAATCATTGCTCATTAAGGGATGGGCTAGGTACGCCACAGTGTGTGTCTCTGTGTCTCTCTCTCTCTCTCTCTCTCTCTCTCTCTCTCTCTCTCTCTCTCTCTCTCTCTCTCTCTCTCTCTCTCTCTCTCTCTCTCTCTCTCTCTCTCTCTCTCTCTCTCTTTCTCTCTCTCTCTCTCTCACTCACTCTTTTTCTCTCTCTCTTTCTCCATCACTCTCTTTCTCCTTCACTCTCTCTCTCTCCTTCTCTCTCTCTCTCTCTCTCTCTCTCTCTCTCTCTCTCTCTCTCTCTCTCTCTCTCTCTCTCTCTCTCTCTCTCTCTCTCTCTCTCTCTCTCTCTCTCTCTCTCTTTCTCATTCTCTCTCTCTTTCTCATTCTCTCTCTCTTTCTCATTCTCTCTCTCTCTCTCTCTCTCTCTCTCTCTCTCTCTCTCTCTCTCTCTCTCTCTCTCTCTCTCTCTCTCTCTCTCTCTCTCTCTCTCTCTCTCTCTCTCTCTTTCTCTTGTTCTCCCTCTCCGCCTCTCTCTCTCTCTCTCTTTCTCTCTCTCTCTCTCTCTCTCTCTCT
>NC_134812.1:44410839-44413339 GCF_046742065.1 Oratosquilla oratoria
GCCAGATTAGTGTTCAAGTCCCACTGTGGTTTCAGGAGGAAAATAGTCGAATCAGCATTAATTGAGGAATGCCCTAATATTAATATTTCTAAAGGGCAGTGGACACCTGACATTATCTCACGCGCAGCAATAAATAAGCTCGTGCGGACGTTACATCCTCCCCTCTCCTCACCCCCTCCCTCCTCCGCCACCCCAGTTAGCCCCGCGTCTGAGTGAGGTCAACTGTCCACATCTCTTCTTACTGTAGTTTATAAGTCCCCTCTGTTCTCTATCTTATGTACTTTCCTGAAGAGGGCTACAGTTGATAGCCGAAATATAGGATTATTCTCTATTCGAAGTTTATTCTTTCTCCGACTGTGGGTTCCTGTGTGTTATCTACAAATGTGCTACTACATTTCTATTTAGAAATTGTTACACCCACGATGGAGGCTTCTCTTCCACTCCACCTCATCTTCAAGTCTTTTCCGGGACTAAAACAAGCCTACAGAATGTTGGAATCTTCGCTCATCGCCAGTAAGAAGAGAAAGAACCAGAAGACGTTCCTGTCCAACTGTTTAGAAGAACAAGTGTGCCCTAATTCGTTTAGGTTCCTGAAACGATCTTCACTAGGGTACAGTTTTCCCTCGTACATTAGTGCTTTTCTGTTAGAACGAGTGCGTGTTGCTTCTTTGGAATTTGAAAACCTCCTTTGGAAATAAATACATGCACGGAGGCACCTGTGTTTAGTTAGTCCCAACCAGTCCATTTTTAAGTCTCTTTGCGCCCAAGCTCTTCACAAGGCTTGTTTCCTCAGTGGCCAACACCAGGCCAACCTCACACGTAAACTCCATAGACTTTGCAATAACAGTGTTTGGTCCAAATTTTCTCTCACGGACAACGTCATCAACCTCACCAACATTGAATTGTCCAACACCCAACTAGAAGTGTTAGGGCTTGGACTTAATTTCGCCCTCACTCCCGAGAGAAACCATGTTTTGGACTTTTTGGTTGGTTTTGACAAATATTTAGCTAATAACCACTATGACAAAGATCTTGCCTGCCTTAAAGGGGTTTTATTAAATGGTATTTCAGAATTTTTTAAAAATGAAAGTGGCCTACCAAAAAGACACAGGGAGGCCCTGTCTGCTCTTAAGAAGCTTGACAACATCATCATCACAAAAGCGGATAAAGGTGGCAATATTGTTATTTTAGATCAGTCTGTTTATGTCACGAAAGCCCATGAGTTGCTTAATGATTCGGCCACTTATGAAAAACTCACCAAAAATCCCCTTAATAACGCAGCCGCCGAGTTTAACAGACAAGTCCGTAATATCACAGTTGATAAACGCATTATTGATTTGAAAGTTACCAACCCTAAGCTCCCATATTTTTATGGTCTCCCTAAAATTCACAAAACAGACATTCCCCTCAGGCCCATCATATCCAACCGTGGCTCCTGCACTAGCAAACTTGCTAAATGGCTGGCGGATATTTTATCCCCGTACGTAGGTAATTTCTCTAATTCTCATATCACAAATTCATGTGATTTTATTTCTAAGACCAAAAATATGAAAGTTCAGGGTTTAAGGCTCCTCAGCCTTGATGTTACCTCGTTATTTACGAAAATTAATGTTGATGATGTACTTACTTTTTTGGAAACCAAACTGCAACCGTTTCAAGACTCTTTCCCCCTCCCTGTCAACAAAATTCTTGCTTTAGTTCGCCTGTGTGTTTCTTCAAATGTTTTCTCCTTTCAAGACCAATTCTTCCGTCAAAAATTCGGTTGCAGTATGGGTTCCAATTTGTCTCCTGTTTTGGCCAATTTGTACATGGAGTATTTTGAGTGTACCCTTTTGCCCAGCATCAAACCGCCCGAAATGATTTGGCTCAGGTACGTAGACGATATCTTTTCGGCATGGGATGACAGTTGGGGCCCATTTGAAGTGTTCCATGATAAATTGAACCAATTGACCCCGAATCTTAAATTTAAAGTTGAATGGGAAGAAGGACACCAAATCCCTTTCTTGGATATTTTATTAAGAAGAACTGATGATAATTTATTCTTTACAGTATACCGTAAGCCCACCCATTCAGGCAGTTATCTCCACTTTTTTAGCAATCACCCTGACAATGTCAAAAAAAGTGTTGCCTCTGGCCTTTTTTGAGGGCTTTCAGGATTTGCAGTCCTCAATTTCTGGACCACGAGATTTAGGTGATCAAATGTCAACTTGAGAAGTTGGCTTATCCTCCTTGGTTTCTGGACCAAGCCCTCAGTAAGGCTAGGGCCAACCATTTTAAAACTTCCGTCCCCTCAAATTTTCACCGCTCCGTTAAGGACATTTTAAAGATTCCATTCAATAATACCATCAGTTCTTCTACTAAATTGTTTCCTCGTGAACGTCTCACTATTGCTTATCACTATCCTAACACCGTACGTAAGCAAATTGTGAACGTTCAACAAAAGCCGAAGGAAGTTGAGTCACCTGGTGTTTATTGTTTGCCCTGCAAAGATTGTGATTTG
>NC_134812.1:44428339-44430839 GCF_046742065.1 Oratosquilla oratoria
AAGATAATAAATCAAATGTTATTTCAATATTTCCAGGACATCTTTTCAATGTATTTAATTTCCTTTTTTCGATGTATTGGTTATAATTGCACCGGTGTATATACATACGTATATGCATGTATCATGGGTGTACATTTAATCGGGAAGTATTTCAATAAAATCTGCATGTGCACCTTTTACATATGTGTACCTTTTTATGTGTACACTAACGATATTCGTGCACTTACTTGTGTACACTAAATACTTGGTGCACTAGCTTTATTTGCAGTGTGTGCACCATATACTTGCGTTTCCAATTTGATATATGTGTACCTTTCTGTGTATGCACTAACAATATACATGCAATTATTTGTGTACACTAAATACTTGGTGCACTAACTTTATTGGCACACAATGTGCACCATATACTTGCGTCACTGAATTTTATTATTTATATAATCTATTACCACCACTCATAGAAACCATTTATGTGTGTTTCCAAAACTAATCACTCATTCACTTATCTGTATGCATTAAAAGAAACAGAAGACAAGAAAGTCGATAAGATATTTCATCAAGCTAAGGGAGCTTTAACCTTGGTAGAATGAAATAATCTGCCAGTAAACACTTGAAAGCGTTTCCTGACTAGGAAACTTTTGGAAAGATATATAAAAAAATAACAGTATTTATATTTCTTCGGGGGAACTGCTAAGAAAGAATTATCACCGTGTAACACCTTCAACAAATAGACAGTTTTTAACCCTGTTTTTCTGCCTTATAACTCATATGGTCAAAAGATATCAAGAAAAGCAAATCCAAGAATGATCAGAATCATGCTTTGCCACACACTCATTCTTACTAAATACAACCGTCTGTCAACAGCCTAGACAGAAATATGTAGGACACATCACCGTATTATGCAACAAATTGCTGGTAGCAGCAATGTTATTTAAAGGTTCCGTGTTCAAAGCTGCGCGACAGCCAAGCCTGATAATACGAGTATACATCACCGCATTGAAAGAATAAACATGGCAACTGGGCAGTTTGTTTTACTTTGTCTCTATTAGCCCGTCCACTACCTATTGGGATCTCACGAATGTGAATAGTGTAGGTTGGTTACACCAAAATAATAAGGAAATGTGTCGCCTAGTACAAAAGACGTAAGTAGAGGAAGGCTATAACTTCTTCGCCAGTGAATGCCACAATGGAAATGGATGATATGGACTGGAGAAAGCCATGCTAAAAGAATTACTAATCACCGGTAATGAAAAGGCTTATAAAAAAAAAGTGTCGTTAATTACATTTGGTTATTTCCATGACAGGCGTGAAAATATTTAAAAGAATAACGGTGAATCATTTCAAAAAGATTCATAATGATGATTCAGTTTAATATCGCGAACTCTCCCTATTTGGAGGGTAGGACAATGCCGTTTAGAGGACTTTGTAGCGTAGAATTTAATAAACAATTTGAAAAATAGAAGATGTAGTAGAAGGACTTTGTTCTGGTAGGAAGAAATGTCACTCTTTTCAAAAAGGCGTTATCGAAAACAACTTTATTTTGTACCTCATGAAAGAAACTCTTTGAACTTAAAGACAAAACCTATGCGACGGTCATAACGAATACTTTACGAACAATTATATTTATAGTTTCCGATATATGTATATATATATATATACATATATATATATATGTGTATATATATATATATGTATATATACATATATATGTATATACATATGTATATATATATATGTATATATATACATATATATATATACATATATATATATATACATATATGTATATAATATATGTATATATATATATATACATATATATGTATATATACATATATATATATACACATATATATATATATATATATATATATACATACATATATATACATATATATATATACAGATGTATATATATATATATATATATATATATATATGTATATATATATATATGTATATATATATATATATATATATAATATGAAAAAGTAGTACAATGTATTATGGTTCAAAGTTTTAAGATTCATTAAGATGAACATCTAAGCAATATGCTGTAATGTTTGCAGATTGATTCGCTTCCTTATTTTTTCTCTTTTTTTCGCTAAAATATTTAGCATCCGACCTAGTTAGGGTCTAAGATTTCTTCTGTTGGTATGCTCTTCCTTTGTAACCCTTTGTAAAAATTGCAACTCAGGCATGTTAATGAAGGTTGACACCATCTCTAGTGAATCGGTTGATTCAACCAAATGTTCTTTTCAATAGCTACAAGAAATAACATAAATTTTATATTAAAATTTGTCAATGTCAGAAAGACGTTCACGAACCAGAGTAGCTGATTTTACTTGGTAAAACGCCTTTGAAATATGGCTACAAAATTTAATACTACAAATCAAAAATAAATTTCAATCACTGCTCAATGAATCGTTTAAGAGTGTTAGTTGTTTCATTCCCCTCTCCCCATCCCCCCCCAAAAAAAATGTAAGTTGATACCAAACTCAGG
>NC_134812.1:44435839-44440839 GCF_046742065.1 Oratosquilla oratoria
TAAAATAAAATAAATATATAAATGAACTTTGGACTTCCCACATTGGATGATTGAAAAGAAAGGCGACATAGATACGAAAATTAGATATGAAAAATAAATGAAAATAGAATTTGTTGATCTGAAACAATTAAGATTTCATTGCGGAAAGTTGTAAAAGCAAGTATAATTTAGGTCTATTACATGTTGGTCAAACAAGATATTTAAAGAAAGCAAAAAGCTTTGAAGGATGATGTCATGTTACAAGTTTGAGATATGAAATTAACGTAGTAGATAAAACCAATCCAATGCACGTTAAATGATTTCCCTCGTTAATAGTCACTACTCTTACATGACATTAAATATAGACGTATAATGAAATCAATGTCAATTGTGGATTTGCAAATGATTACGCAAACGTTGCGACAATACCTCCTCCATAAAATGAACCATCATGTCTATTCTCGAGTCTGCGAAGCGACAAGCTTTATATATTTTGTTCTGGCTATAAATAAACTATTTCTATTTTGGTAAAGGGGACAGGCTCCAGCCTAAAAGGTATCGCGAGAGAATGAAATGCAGCTCAGGTCATAAACCAACACACTCCCAGCTTAAGCCAAGTTGCATAAGATAGTAATTTCTTAGCCAGAATTCATTCATTACATTAAATTTAAACAGATGGTTCCTGAAGTGAGACAAGCTACGCTTAATGTGACATAAACGTCATAATAAGCTTTCAGTCTAATGACAAATAACGTCAGTTGTCCAATTACATGTGAAGACTAAAATCAAATAAGGTCAGGATCGGTTTGGACATTCCAATGAGGAAGATGAAGTAATAGCTTTTGTTTGATTAGGCGTGGTTTCATGGATGTATTTGCCGGGCCGTGTGTGAATGCAAGTGTATATTTACCTAATTGTATTTACCTAATTGTGATAAGCAGGAAATAAGATACGTTTATGTGACCCCGTCTTTTTTCAATTAATCAAACTTTTGCTTAAATTCACCCGTATGTCTGTATATCTATGTACCTGTTTATCTGCCTGTCTGTATGCATGTCTACCTATATGTGTTTGTCTTTCTGTCTTTCTTAAGTATACAAAATATAAATGTCTAAATAAACAGGTTATAACAATAAACCCAAGTTGTCAATGAGTCGGACAAAGAGTCGGACAAAGCCACTTGCGTGTCGGACAAACAGGATGCAAACAAAGAACTGGAGGAACTATTGTATGTTGGATAAAAGATAGAAAATAAATAACATATCACTTGTGGATTGGTCGCTTTGAATTGTGTGTTGGGCACATGATATGTAAGCAAGGGATTGATCATATGAGATGTAGGCGATTATATATGAATATACATATATACATATATATATATATATATATATATATATATATATATAAACAATGTAGATAATTAGACGCAAACAACTATAGGGACAAGAGAACAATGAATCTCACAAAATGGATAGAAACAAAGTCAGACAATAAAGTGTATTGAAAAAAATATTGAACAAGATAAGTAAGATGTAGTATATCGATAAAATAAATTCACTGATATGCCGAATAAAGTTCCGTGTGAAGACAATATGGTAGGTGAGAGTGGGGGTGTCAAGTAGAGAATTTAGGGGTTTGTATTAAACAAAGTGTTGGACAAACGATGCATTCCACAAATGCGACAAATAACTATGAGTCGGACAAATCACCTAAAGGAGACGCCACTGAGTATATGGAGTCATGTGTCGCCCAAAGAAATGGCCTGAACAAATGCGAGAATGGGTCGGACAAAAAGGGTGAGTGGGTGGTCGTGTGGCAGGTTTATACGAGAATTTGGGCGGCAGGGGGAGCCGAAGACGGGCGTGACAGTGACGCATGGAGGCGGGCACAGGAATGACGCAAAGGGAAAGAAAGGGGCCGGAAAGATTCCAAGGCCACGTTTGCATTCGGGTCCAAGAGGGCGTGACGAAAGGAGAAGAAAAAGGAATAGAGGAGGAGGAGGAAAGAATACAAAGAGAAAAAAGAGGATGGAAAAGATAATGAAGAGTAAGACTAAGAGGAGACATAGAGGAAGCAAGAGAAGTAGGAAAAGTAAGTAGAGGCAAAAGGAGGAGAAAGACAGGGAAGGAAATACGAGGTGAAATAAGAGTGACAGTAGTTGGTAGAAAGGCACAAGGAGGAAAAGGAGGAAGAGCAGCAGGGAGAAGTAGGAAGGAGACGAGAAGGAGATGGAAGATAGGCAGGAAACAAAGTAGAAGAGCAAGTGGAAAAGGAAAGGATTAAAAATAGGAAAAAAAGGAGGACAAGAAGAAAAGAAATAAAAGACATTGATGCGTATTAGAAGAACAAGGCGTAAAAAATCGAAGAGTAGAAGGAGAAAAAAAGAGGACGGGAAGAGGATGAAGTATATTCCTAAGAATCATTACAAGGGATGGAGATGAATGGCTTCTGTGACAGGCCATAGAGAAGAAAGGTCACTTATTATGAATGAAGCAACATATATAAATGTTAACTCCTTATGAATATGATGGTGATAGAAAGAAAATTCAAAATAAATATGTTTATTTATTCTTATTTTCGGCTATGACTAACAATTGATAAGTCATCGCTGAGTTATGGAAATGGTTTTTGGGCCCTTCAATAGATCTGTTTGGATAGAAACGTTAGATTACTGTCTGTGTCGTATTACACTGATATTTTTTCAGTGCCACCTGATTATGGTAGTAGGAGAAGGGGACTAAGTTAATTGTCAGATATCATTATGTAAAAAGATTGCGAAAATACAAAGTTGATATATCTTAGACTTGTTCCGGAGACCGAGTATCAGCACTTCAGGGCTACACCCTTGGATAAGGTGAAGATTTTCACGGGTTTCGGAGATGGCGAGTAGGCAGATAATTCACCCTGAAATCCGCCTTACAGGAACATCACTCGATATTACCCGTAATTGGTGCCTTGGAAGGAGTGATAGAGAGAAATGCTTCGGTGGGTGATGGAAGTGCACGTGCTGTTGAAGAAGGAAGGAAAGATGTCAGCACCGTAATGTAAGATGCAATGAAAGCTGGCGACTGGTATTAATATGCGAGAGCGAGAATGAGGAATGGAGAGAGCCGCGTTGACGTGATATTGCGTGCCACGAAAGAAAGTATGCGGACTAAGGGAGACCATAAGAATGAGAGTGAATGGAAGAAATCGAAGAGGATAAGAGTGAGAGATTGGAGATGTGATTCAGATATAAACCGAGTAATGGGAAAAGAAAACAGCAAAGCTTATATGGATTGAAATAATAAGATCCCAGTTATGACTGCTTCGGGGAATACGGGACCTAACTGATGCAGTGGCCAACTGCCACAAAAGACCATATAAGACATAACTTGGCTTATTTATAGAGGAGGACAACGGATTATTACAAAAGAAAACTGGTCATATGCAAATCGAGCTGCAATATTGAAGTGATAAATCAAGTGTGTGAACGAATACATGGATAAGAAAGTACAGGAATAAGTATGTAGACAGGGAAATAAATAAGTACATGGATAAAGAAAAAATATGTACAAAATCATACACATAAACAAAATATGTACATGTATATATATATATGTATATATATATATATACATATATATATATACATACTGTATATATATATATATATATGTATATATATACATGTACTGTATATGTATATATATATATATATATAGATATATATATAGATATATATATATATATATATATACACCCCCACACACACACACACACACACACACACACATATATATATATATATATATATACATATATATATATACATATATATACATATATATATATACATATACATATATATATATATATGTACATATGTATATATATAAATATATATATATATATATACATATATGTACATATATATACATATATATTTGTATATATATGTATATATATATACATATATATATGTATATATATATATATATATATATACATATATATATATACCACAATTTACTTTGATTCTAAGCCATCAACATCGAGAGCCTTGAAGAAGCATACATGCAGAAATTGAAACGTGGTTCGCGTCCTTAGCTCTACCATGTTTCAAATCGGAATCAGTAATCGTTAAAGAGCCTCCATTCTTCAGGATGGTATTCCTTGCCCATGTGTCCCGCAAGACCTGAAACATCATGGCAATATACCATGTCATCTGTCTGAGTAAAGTACCGCATTAATTCCTGCTCTTGATGCCTATACCATGCAAAGCATGTGCTGCTTCCCAATAGATTTTTCTTCGCTAACCTTGAGCCTAGCAATTGTGCAGATTCTTTTGACAGCCCAGGATCTCGTGCAAGGTCATCTAGTTTACTTTGTTCAAATAACTGAGGGCTTTTCCCAGGGATCCCGGTAGGGTAAAACTCTTCGTACACATCTGTATTTTCACGGTCACTACTTAAAGAGTTACTTGACTGCTACGGTGCACATTCTCAGGACAAATTGGTACTGGGACGTCATCACTGTGCGGTACAGGTCGCATAGATGATGAAATGTTTGGATATTTAATGTGTTTCATGCTTTAAGCATTCCTCCCCAGTGGTTTCACCATACAGAAATAGCAGTCATCATGGTGATTTTTCGGTTCCCGCCAAACCATTGGTACACCAAATGGCATTGACTTGCGTTTCCTGTTACTCCAATGACTGAACCCAGAAATACAGTTCACACAGGCAATGTGAGGAGTCCGTGGCTTGTCCTGATATCCTAGTTCAGTGACAAAGTAGGCACGATGCAGACGTTTTACTGTAGATGTGATAGGACGATTCTTGCAAGTCTGCGGCATCCTTCAGTTAATCTGCATTAAAAGAAATAAACATAAGGCACAGTCAGTGATCACACGCGGATATTACAGAGTAATAATTCATACATAGTTGCCTTTGTACCTAGCACTATAACACATGTTGTGTAATACAAAAATTAGAACTCCATGAGCAAAACGAACACCACAACAGTGATCAGAACGCAAA
>NC_134812.1:44455839-44468339 GCF_046742065.1 Oratosquilla oratoria
GTGTGTGTGTGTGTGTGTGTGTGTGTGTGTGTGTGTGTGTGTGTGTGTGTGTGTGTGTGTGTACACGTGCGTGCCGGCGTGTCTGCGTATATGTGTGTGCATGTTGAACATTCATTCATGATAGTCCGATCTTGGTATCCAAAGGGTGATGATAGTGTATTGGTGCCTCGTCAAGGAGATGATTGAGCGGCTCTCAGAAGCGCTTTGAAGAGACGGAAGGAGCAAACATAACAAAAGCTCTACACAAATTTCCGGAAAAATAGCAGCAGGTTTACCAACGTATAATGAAACGTGAAAATAAATGCACGAATTCTTTTTCATCCTATCTCCCTCACCCTTTCCTTCCCTCCTGCTCTCCCTCCCCTCCTCCCTTGCTCACTCACCTCCCTCTAATTTTTTCCTCATTTCACCCAAGTAAGCTCACGGATGTTCTGTGAGACGGAAATGAGACGGAAAATGACAGCGGCAAAAAATCCGCCAAATGACGGACACAAATTGGTAAAGTAACGCGTGCAAATTCACTGCATTTTTACGCCTTACTGCTTCTTTCTTTATGCACCTTTCTGCTCCACGAGGGCCTCCGCTGCGCGGTCGAACGAAGAAAGCTACTTCACTACGAGGATCAAAACAAAATCAGTGAAACACGCCAGCAAGCTAGAAGGCTCATATTCATTCGGTTTTTCAATTGACATATTCGGTATGTATCGTATATCTTGATTGTGTTATACCATTTTCATCTACAAATTCTAAATCTAAAATGCTGAGGTGAGGTGAAGGAAAGCTTGGCTAGGTTATGTTAGGTTAGGATAGCTTAGGGTAAGCTGAAAATTACTTTCCAGAGGCGGTCGAATATGATAGTTCAAAGTGCTTATATTCAATTATATAACAAAATAAAAAGCTGTCATATTTCTAATACTCATATTTACTCATTTATTTATTTTCATAGCTATTAATACAGTAATATGTGTATAACAATATGTTGACGTACGTGGTTATCTATGCACTCATTTATTTTCATCTGTTTATCTATTTCAATTATTCAATACTTTATTATCATTTATCCTTTCTTTATTTTGTATTAATCATATATTGACTTGTTACAAACTTTCCCATATTCAGTTATTTTGCATCTATCAATCTTCTGATCTATAAAATCACTCTTCTTTTTCCCTATGCTAATTATTTAAAACCTGGTCTACCAAATGTTCATACTCTGAGTACATTATATCTATTAATCTGTTAAGTAATCGAATAGATTTGTTTTTTAACCGTCTATCAATATTTTTTCGCTAATATATTTGATCATCCAATATTCATTTATTTAGTGAGCTAGTTATTCAGTTGTTTACATGTCTATATCCCATTCAATTTATGAACTCAGTTAAGTGTACATATTCCACTTTTTTGAATTGTGTTCTTTGTGTGGTAATGCATATGCTTCTTTTGTTTATATATTAATATACATTGTATTTTAGTTCTGTTAACTATTCACTTACATTAATTCATTTGTTCATTATTTATTTATTTATTTGTTATCCATTCATTTATATATATATATATATATATATATATATATACACACACACACACACACACACATATATATATATATATATATATATATATATATATATATATATATATATATATATATATATATATATATATACTAGCCAAATTACCCGCGCGTTGCTGCGGGCAAATGATGGTCATTTTAAAGTAAGAAAGAAAAGAATTGAAGAGGGGGACACCCTTTGGAAATAGAATATATTCGGCCGCAAGAGAATAATTGAACCTACTTTTTATTATCTTTGAACTCGAGTATTTTTTTTTAAGGCTATCGACCCATAAAGGGGTCATTAAGCCTAGTGTGAAGTTGCTCAGTCTCTACGTTTTTTTTTGTTTGATATTTATATGTGTAACTAGAGTATATGACCGCCCGCGAAAAAGTGAAATAAAAATAACCAATATTTAAACATCTGGTAAAATTATACAATCGTTTTACATTTACATGCTGTCTCCTTGCAAAAGCTATCACAGTTTGTGGCAACATTAATTTCACAGCTCCAGTCAGGTAGGTGTCCACATTGGTCTAGGTGGAGTTGGATGTTCTATACATCCTAAGGTCGTTTTTGTGCTCACTCAAGCGTTTCTTGATCCCTCGACCTGACTCGCCGAAGTATGATGAGGGACAGTCGCTGCATGGAATGCGGTAAATGACACGGAGGTTATTACAAATATTAACATGCTTTCTAAATACTTTTTCTATCTTATTTTAAGATACTCTTGCTATATGTGTTCCACTTTCCATCAAATAACTAGCAGTAGCTCCGGTGTTCGTAGAATTAGGAACAGTTATGAATTATGACATATCTTTTCCCGGGGCCTGGACATTGGAGTAATCGTAGATCTTCTTGGCTTTCCTTATCGTTTTGGTGATCAAACCTCCGGGGTATTCCAGCTTCTTAAAAAAATTCTTGGTGTATGCCAGTTCATCATCTAAGAGTCTTTTACTGCAGATACGAAAAGCTCTGCGAAAAAAACATTAGAACACCAGTTTTGACTCGTCTGATGTGTGCTGAAAAATAGTGGATGAAATCGTCCCTATTGGTGAGCTTCCTGTATACTGAAAAACTTACCTGTTCAGAACCTCTGTATCAGCGTGTCTAAAAACGGTAACTTACACTCTTTTTCGAGTTCATCTGTGAATTAAATGGCTTTATTCAAAACGTTGAGTCTTATCAGCTTGTTTTCTACATTGGTTCTTTTTGGCATCACCACAATTATGCCAAAAGGAACCAATACTTGCATAACACTGATATATGAACAGACAGATATACAGAATGATAAATGACTAAATACACTTCATAAAAGGAAGAAATTGAAGAGTAGAAAGGATAGATGAGAAATGAAATGGGAGTCAGAATTTCTGATGAGATAAAGGCAAACAAGAGCAGAGCAACAGAAAATGAAAGAGAATAAGTAAAAGGTTCTACATCAGAAGCCTAGGAATACAGAGGGAAGACAGTTCATGAATGTGTATATATATATATATATATATATATATATACATACATATATATATATATATACATACATATATATATATATATATATGTGTGTGTGTGTGTGTGTGTGAGTGTGTGTGTGTGTGCGTGTGTGTGTGTATGTGTGTGTGTGTGCGTGTATGTGTGAGTGCGTGTGTGTGTGTGTGTATTCACTTGGTCTTGGTCTTTGGATCACGTGTTGGACTCGTGATCGACAGCTATTTCCCTCCTGGAAGAGAGCTCAGAGCTCGTAGGTCCGATCTATGGGTAATGCTATGACCTTGCACACACACACACCCCCAACTCCCCGCCCACGAGAGTTGGAGTAACACCCCTCAGCGCTGCGATACTGATATTATTTCAGCCCCGGGCGAGAGTCGAACCCGGACCTCCGTAGTGGCAGGCCAGAGCTCTAACCACAGCGCCATGAGTGTGTGTGTGTGTGTGTGTGTGTGCGTGCGTGCGTGTGTGTGTGTGTGTGTGTGTGTGTGTGTGTGTGTGTGTGTGTGTGATACACACACACACACACACACGCACACACACACACACAAACACACACACACACACATATATATATATATATATATATATACACAACCTAGTTATGGACCAAAAGGTCTCCTCTCGGAATGCTCCGCCTTTGTAATATATATATGCATATATATATATATATATATACATATATATGCATATATATATATATATATATATATATATACATATATATGCATATATATATATATATACTACATACATACATATATATATATATATATACTATATATATATTCATACACGAGTTGTGTCAGAAAATTTGAATGACTGGGATCACAAAATATTTATTTCAAATCTAAACTACAAGCTACAAGTTTTCCCTTACGAAGTATTCCCGCTGAGGTCTAACGCACTCTCCCTTCCTATTGTGCCACTCTTTCATGCCTGCATGCACTTCTGGAAGGATTCTTCTGGGATCCTTCGCAGCTCCGTCGTCACGGCCTTTTTTCATGTTGTGCACGTCTTCAAAACTGGTCCACCTGATGACCCTCTTGAGCTTGGGGAAGAGGAAAAAATTACACTGAGCCAGGTCGGATGAGAAGGGAGGTTGCCCCAGCACGGCGATGTAATCAGTCAGAAACGGACGTACTCTCAGGGCTTGGTAAGCAGGCAAGCTGTTCTGGTGAAGCAGCCACGAGTTGTCCCGCCACAACTCTCACCTCTTCTCGCACACTGAACGAAGGAAACGCCGCAGTATCTCTCTGTAGACATGCTGGTTAATCGTCTGGCCCTGTGACAAGAACTCGCAATGTACTATGTCTTATCTTCGTCGGCCGTGGCGATGTCGAACACTTCCACTGACCGTTGTGGCGTTTGGTCTCCGAATCGTACACGAAGATCCATGACTCATCATTGGTGATGACTCTCCCTAGCAAGTCTGGATTAGTTTCAAGACCCTCGAGGATGTCCAGACACACTTGCATGCGTTGTTCCTTGTGGTCATCGCTCAGCAATTTCGGCACCACCTTTGCGCAGACTTTCCGCATGTCCAAATCTTCAGTGATAATCTTCCACACGTTGTTTCGATTCATGCCCAGCTCATTTGCGATCATTCGAACAGTCAGCCAACGATCGCTTCGCACCATCTGCCCGACGCACTCATTGTTGGCCTCAGTCCTGCCTCTTGAAAGCCTTCCATTCCTGGGGTCGTCTTCAACGTCCTCGCATCCCCTTTTCAATTTTTTGAATCACTCAGAAACACTTGAGCGTAACATCGTCTCATCTCCGTGCACTTACTGCAGTAATCCCAGTGCTCATTGATTGACGACCTGAAACAAAAGATATATATATATATATATATATATATATATATATATATATATATATATATATATATATATATATATATATATATTTTGAGACATTCTGACAGGTTGATGTAAGCGGAATAGGAAACACAGGAGTCTTAGTCTTGAGTTTATTCCTGACTAGTTTCGCAGGTATGCTTTTTCAAAGGAATATGTGTACAAACGGGCTGTGGGCATTATATACATGGGGTGGACCTCACCACCTCTCCGAGTTGCCATAGTTGGTGGCGAATGTGAACATCACATTGTGGCTCATGTAGCAATGAAGACATTTTTACAATTAAATATGATAACACTAATACCAAAGAAATTATTAATAGAAAATGTAACAATAGTAATGATAACGATGAAGATAAATATTTAATTAATAATATTAACAATAATAACAAAAATGATAGTAGCAATACAGGAAATAATAACAATAAAATAAAAGTAATAATAATAAAAACAAAAACAATAATAAAAATAAAAATGATAATACTAATAACCAAGAAATAGAAATTTTATTAATGGAAATTATGACAATAATAGTGAAAACAATGATAATTAAATATTTAAATAGTAACAATAATAATAACAATAATAATAATAAAGATAATGAAAGTAATAATAATAAAGATGGTAATAATAAAAATAGAAATGTAATGATAAAATTACAAATATAATGATAGAAATAATAAATAATAGTTATAATAACAATGATAATAATAATAGTGTTGAAAATAAATAGTAACAAATAGCATTAAAAGAATAAATCATGATAAAAAGTTGGGGCAAGGTAGCATGGAGGAACTTCAGAGTGAAAGGAAGAAAGCTGGAGAGGGTAGGCCGAAGTGGGAAAAAGGTATCTACTTAGGGTCGGGGGGTCTGGGAAGCCATTCTTGGAGGGCAAGTGTCGCGGTAGATTTTGTCCATTTCGAGTCACCAGTTCTCTTGTTTGTGTTTTTGTGGTTGGCAATGTAAAGTGATTCAATTATTTTCCGTTGTTTCTTGTGTAGTCCTTTAGCTAGAATGGTGGAACCCTCCCAGTTAGGCAAATGTCCCTCTGTGTCAATGTGGTTAACTAGAGCGTTGGTTTCTCGGTGGTGTCTAATGTCCGCTTTGTGTTCCTTGAGTCTGTTGTTAAGTCCTCTGTATGTCTCTCCGTAGTATGCACAGTCACATCCTTTGCAGGGAATTTTGTAAACGATGCTATTGTCACGGTTCGTCTTGGTTCTGTTGGTGGTCAAGTGTCCTATTTTCTTCCCTGTGTCATTTACTATGATGAGTCCTGTCTGTCTCAACGTTTTGGAAAGCATGTGAGAGAGGCCAGAGTTAGGAACCACAAGGTATCGTAAATTTGTCCTCTCTTCACATCCTTTCCTCTGTCTGATTTTAATGGCTTTCCGTAGTGACGTCCCTAACATGCCCTCTGGGTACCTTAGGTTCCTGAACGCAGCGGTTACGTATTCAATTTCCTCTTGTAAATACTCTTCGCTGCATATTCTAAGAGCCCTAAGGTAAAACCCAATGATAACCCCTGATTTGGTCTTCTCGTCGTGTGCGCTAAAATAGTGGATGAAGTCGTCTTTGTTTGTCGGTTTACGGTATACCTTGAACCTAGCGCTGCTGTCCGCTAGGTATACCGTAAACCGACAAACAAAGACGACTTCTTCCACTATTTTAGCGCACACGACGAGAAGACCAAATCAGGGGTTATCATTGGGTTTTCCCACTTCGGCCTACCCTCTCCAGCTTTCTTCCTTTCACTCTGAAGTTCCTCCATGCTACCTTGCCCCAACTTTTTATCATGATTTATTCTTTTAATGCTATTTGTTACTATTTATTTTCAACACTATTATTATTATCATTGTTATTATAACTATTATTTATTATTTCTATCATTATATTTGTAATTTTATCATTACATTTTTATTTTTATCATTACCATCTTTATTATTATTACTTTCATTATCTTTATTATTATTATTGTTAATATTATTGTTACTATTTAAATATCTAATTATCATTGTTTTCACTATTATTGTCATAATTTCCATTAATAAAATTTCTATTTCTTGGTTATTAGTATTATCATTTTTATTTTTATTATTGTTTTTGTTTTTATTATTATTACTTTTATTTTATTGTTATTATTTCCTGTATTGCTACTATCATTTTTGTTATTATTGTTAATATTATTAATTAAATATTTATCTTCATCGTTATCATTACTATTGTTACATTTTCTATTAATAATTTCTTTGGTATTAGTGTTATCATATTTAATTGTAAAAAAAAAAATGTCTTCATTGTTACGTGAGCCACAATGTGATGTTCACATTCGCCACCAACTATGGCAACTCGGAGAGGTGGTGAGGTCCACCCCATGTATATAATGCCCACAGCCCGTTTGTACACATATTCCTTTGAAAAAGCATACCTGCGAAACTAGTCAGGAATAAACTCAAGACTAAGACTCCTGTGTTTCCTATTCCGCTTACATCATATATATATATATATATATATATATATATATATATATATATATATATATATATATATATATATATATATAAAAGCATATGGAAAAACGTTCAGTGATTGCATGGATTCTATTTGGATTTATCAGTGACATTCGTTTCGTATTGTCTTTTTCGTTTTTTTATTGTAATTTTAAAATATCTCTGTATCATTACATAATTTTGATAGTCATTAGGTGCACCCGAGCACTTATATTTCTTATAATCTTGTCTCTTTTAGCAGTACTTCGAATCATCTCAGTAAGTGTATTTTGATATATATATATATATATATATATATATGTATATATATACTGCATATATACATATATACATACGCACACACACAAAGGCCTCCTTCACAGCATTCCATGATTCACACGACCGCTCCAACCTCTGCCACGTCACTCCTGCAGACTTCTCAATCTCTTCTCTCCATCCTCTGTCTGGTCTCCCTCTTCCACGCTTCCCATCTTGCGGCGTCTACTCAGTAACACACTTGCTCCATCGCTCATCAATCTTTCGCCCTAACTTACCTGCCCAATTCCACTTCCTCTCTTTTACTGCCTCCACAATATCTTTCACCCTAGTCGGCTCTTTCACCCAACTTGCTCTCTTTTGGTCTCTCAGCGTTATTTCTATCATTAATTTCTCCATTCTCCTCTGTACTGTCCTTAGTTTTGTTTCCATTACCTTCGTTAGTTTCCAAGTCCCACACACGTAGATTATTGCTGGTAGAATGCACTGATTGTAAACTTTACGTTTCAAACATAATGGTAGAGAGCCTCTTAGGATTTTATTATACTTACCAAACATTTCCCAACCAATTGTAATGCGTCTTTTTATTTCACTATCATGATCTTTCGTCACTTTCACCATTTACACTAAATACTTTTTCAAGACTCTCACCATCAATTACAATCTCTACTTTGAACTTTTGTGTTAAACATTACTTTGGTTTTACTCTTATTCATTTTTAAACCTACTTTGAAACTTTCCTTGTTTAGATCACTCAGCATATCTTGCAAGTCTTCTGCTCTTTATGAAATAAGAATAATGTCACCCGTAAATCTTAGGTAGTTCAGATATTCGCCTTTAATCTTTAAACCTTTCTTTTCCCAATTCAATCTTCTGAAAATATCTTCCAAGCAAGTTGTAAATAGTTTGGGCGAAATTGTATTGCCTTGACGTACTCCTTTCTCGATCTTGATCTTTTCCGTATCTTTATGTAGTCGAATTATAGCAGTACCTTTCGCATAAATCTTTTCTTAAACTTTTACGATCTGTTCTTTGTACCCTGCTTGCGTAGCGAGTTTAGTACTGCTATTTGTTCTACCGAGTCAAAGGCCTTCTCGTAATCTAAAAAAGCTAAACACAGAGGTATATTGTATTCTGTCATTTTCTCAGTTAAATTGTTTATCGCCTGCAAATAGTCTAGGGTCGAATATCTGCTCCTAAAGCCTGCCTGTTCTTTCGTTTGGTTTTCATCTAAAACTTTACTTAGTCCATTTGTAAGGATCTTGGAGAATACTTTATATACATTTGATAGCAAGCTAATCGGTCGATAGTTAATAAGGTCCTTCCGGTCTCCTTTTCTATGAAGCAAAATCACTATAGCATTACACCACGCATCAGGAGCGCTTATTTGACGTAAGCACTGGGTGTACAACTCAGCTAATTTATATGAACCAATTTACCTGCGTCTTTCAACAGATTTATCGATATATCATCTTCCCCAGGTGCTTTTCCTCTTTTCATAGTTTTTAGAGCAAATTCTGCTTCTTCCTTTGTAATCTCTGGTATACTACTAACGTCTACACATGAACTTACGGACTCAACTACGGTCTTCGATGAGTAAAGCTCTTGGTAAAATTCTTCTACTATTTTTACCATTCTGTCTCTGCATTTAATGATTTATTCATTTCTATCTTTCAAACATATAATTTGCTGTCTTCCTAAAGCATATTTGAGCTCGGTCCCTTTAATACTTTTACCTTTCCGAATAGTTTCTTCTATTTCTTCCATGTTTCTATTTCTTTTCTCTGGTCTCTGCCTTTTGTTAATCTTGTTTAGTTCTACTCTTTCTATTTCGTCTCTCCAACTTTTAATCTGCAAGGTCATTCTTATTTTAATTAGGTTATTAGTAGCTTTGGAGTATTTGTTTTCTCTAATGTTTTTTGTACTCCCTACTTTCTCTGTCAATTCCTTAATGATATTCACTAAATTCAAATTAATATCTTCTACGGTGTCCTCGTTAGTTCTTAGAGCTTCGAATCTATTTTTAGTTGCTAACTGAAATTTCTTATTATTATCCTTAACCTTTGCAAGGTTGATTTTCTTTCTTAGAATTAGATTATTTCTCTCGGCTCTAAAATTGAATTTAGCTGTGCAACCTACCCTTCTATGGTCACTTCCTATGTTGACTTTATTTATCACCGTAACATTGCTAATGCTTTAACTCTCATCTCCTAATATGAAGTCTATTTCGTTCTTTGTTGTTCCATTTGGACTTCTCCACGTCCATTTACGACCTACACGGTTTTGGAAGAAAGTGTTCATTATCCTCATGTTGTAGTTCTCTGCAGAATTGAATAACATCTCGCCTCTGTCATTTCTTTCACCTACTCCAAACTTACCAATGCACGTCTCATCTCCCATCTTCTTCCCCACTTCAGCATTAAAGTCACCTATTACTAACATGTACTTACTTTTTTCTTGATCCGTGACCTGACTTAAATTATCATAGGACGACTCAAATTCATCGTCTGAACTCTGTAAAGTTACCTGAACTAATTTTAGAGTGTACCTTTTACACAGCCAAATCACAATCCAAGCTACCCTGTCTGATAAACTATTGAATTTGACTACGTTACCAGCAACCTCTCGGTTGATCAAGAATCCTACTCCAATAGATCTTTCTTTGTCCTTACCTCTATAGTAGAACAGGTGGTGACAATCTTGTTATTGTATCAGCTTTTCTTCCGCTCTTCGGCCTTCGCTCAGTCCTACGATGTCCCACTTGATGTTGTCTAGTTCTTCCATTAAACTCTCCAGCCTGTGATCTTCTGGGAGACTTCTTATGTTGTAAGAATAGATCTTCATTTTCTTCATGTTGTTTAATGTCCAAGACTTGGATCAGCTTGGACAGTGCTTTCTCACATTTGGTGGCACACTGCCCGTAAGCACACAAGGCAATGCGGTTGGACCTTTAGAAGATGATGATCCAACAGGAACGCTCGGTTTTGATTTGGTTGTCCTGTTCATATTGGCTATGAAAGTTTTTTGGCAGTAATCTCACCGTGCCAACTGGTTTCTGGTGAGACATTTCTCTGGTGTCACCTTATTATATTCGGTGAACCCCTATATCCATAGGGTACCCAATGGTCCACGCCGTCATTATAACGGTACCCCATATATCTATGAGGAGTTTCCCTGTTCGCCATCAGGGACGTGCCAGTTTGCAGTGGGTTCTGCGACTGTGCGTGTGAGCTGCTCTTTGTCTGATCTTTCTTACAAAATCTGTTCGATATGGGTGACCCTGTAGAGATTTTCTCTCTATCAACATAGATTTTGTAGTCATTAAGATTCTCAAGCCTATCCACCACGTCAAGGTGTCAACTCTCGGATAGGATATACATATGTATATATATTATATATATATTTATATATATGTATATATATATATATATATGTATATATATAGATCCATATACATATATATATATACACCTATATATATACATACACACACACACACATATATATATATATATATATATATATATATATATATATATATACATGTACTCACACATATATGTATGTATACATATATATCGTCGTCAGCACCAGCTCGTGTTCGAGTATTGGTTTCTGCTAATGATCTTTCACTCTCTTCATTGTGGGTGCTTATGGGTGATGTGACTTAAGAGGCCTAATCTATGATGGAAGAGCCACGTGTAGTGTTCGCAGGGGAAGGTAGGACGGGGTGGGGTTGTTCTGCTTTCTCTCTTCTTCGTCTTTTTGCCTCTTCGTTTTCTTTCCTATTCTCCTCAAAGGCCGCGGTACCTTCTTGGGCAGCTCTCCTCCAAGCTTTGCTGTCCCTGGCGGTTTGCTCCCACGAGAAGGGATCGATATTGGTTACAGCTAGAGTGCGCTTGAGTTGGTCTTTGTAGTGCTGTTTTGGGCTCATCGTGGTCTTGTTCCCGTGGTGAACTCACCAAAGAGCATTCTTTTTGGAAGCCAAGATGGCCCCATCCTCTAGATGTAGCCTGCCAAACTGAGGCGGTGGTGGATGACTACGGCTTCAATGCTGGTCATTGGTGCTCTGTTTAAAAATTCATTATTTGTGGTGGGGCTCTCCCACGAGATTTTTAGTATTTGCCTTAATTTGTATTGCTGGAAGCTCTCAAGGATTTGGATGTCGCTCCTTTATAGGGTCCATGCTTCGCAGCCATAAAGGAGTGTGGAAAGGACTATTGCCCGGAATACCATGATTTTAGTGGACAGGGTGAGTACATGGTTGTTGAAAACACGACCGCTGAGTCGACCATAGGCAGAATGGGCTGCCCTGTTCCTAATTCCCACACCCCTCTTGCATGTGGGAGTAGATGTTAAGATACTCCCCAGATAGGAAAGTTGTTCCACTTCTTCTAGTAGGTGCTCACTGATAGTGACGTCGGCGTTTCCGAGTATCTGACAAGGTAGATGTTGAATGAGTACCTTCATATTTTTAGTGTTTACCTGCATACCAAAACGTTCATATGCAGTACTGTAGATGTCGGCCGTTCTTTGGAGGTCCTGTGCAGTCTGACCTAGGGTGGCATTGTCGTCAGCATACTCCAGTTCTCGTGCTGAGGTCAAGGTGGTCTTTATTCTGACGTGTAATCGGGCGAGATTGAAAGCCCCTCCATCCATACGGAACTGTAGGTCAATTGTGGGTGCGTCTTGTGGAATTTAATTTAGCATAGCTGCAGTGTGTAGGGAGAAATACGCTGGAGACAGCACACATCCCTGTTTGAGGCCGCCATTGATAGGAATGAGCCAGAGAGAGAGTTTTTATGGTAAACTCTACCGACCATTCCATCATG
>NC_134812.1:44480839-44503339 GCF_046742065.1 Oratosquilla oratoria
ATGCTATCAAGAGAGATTATATATATATATATATATATATGCATATATATAGATATATATACATGTATGTATATACTGTATATATGTATATATATATATTGATATATATGCATATATATATGTACATAAATATGTATATATATATATACATATATATATATACATATATTTATATATATATATATATATATATATATTTATATATATATATATATATAACAGAGTTCATTGAATAAAGACTAACACTTATGTACATACATACATATACCAAGGCTTTTTTCTCCTTACAAGGGAGGTAGCCAAAAAGAAAAAGGCATAAAATCATTCCCACCCATTCCATCCCTATGTATTCTTGAATAAGGATTATAATGAAAATAGAAGCCAATGGGTATATATATATGTATATATATATATATATATATATATATATATATATATATATATATATATGTATATATGTCTTGTTAAAGACCAATGCTAATTCAGTTTCAACTATCTTCTTAGTTGTTTTTTCCATTCTTCTTATATGTTTCTTATAGTCCAGGGGTAGATTAAACACAACTCTACCGAGATCCATGGTATATTGACACTAATTATATAAATACAATCGCAAGCTTTCGGTTGTTACATACAACCATCTTCAGGCAGATGAAATGACAGGAAAAGGTCCATGTCAATTATGCTAAGGGGTTACAAAAGGAGGTGCTCAGATGAGAGGGAGGGTGGGAGGGGTGTGGAGTGTATTTAGGGATGAAATGGGTGGGAGTGTTTTTATGCCTTTCCCTTTTTGGCACCCTAACCGTGGAATACAGGAAGCCACTGATCCAACGACAAATCAACAAAAAATCAGAACTCCTAAGAAACCGGCAGCACCAACTTAATCAACTGAAGGAACAATTTGAAGGCTTTGTTCTAGCTCCTGAAGTGCAACAAGAAATTACGACCACATTAAACAATATCCAACAACGCTGCACTCGCATTCAGAGAAGTAAGACCATCAAGAAGCTGAGCCACCTATATGGAGGCCCCCTCGTCCTTCCCCAACCCTCAGAAGGGTTCCTCAACCTTTCCAATTTTTCTCTAATAGAAGCCCAAAAGGAACTCCTCAACCTAGGTCTCAACTGTCACCTGCAACCTAAGTTCGACAGAGTGGATAAGGTTGCGGAAACAGAGCTCCTTCTCCAGTCTCTTCTTACCCTCGAGACAGAAGGTAAAGTTTCAGTTTCTCCAGACCTAAGACCTCAACTGTTAGCGGAGACTACGAAAAGACGCAGCCACAAAGGTAGTTCCCTCCTTTCACCGGAACTCAAACAAGCAGCCGTCGACTTGCGCAACAACCCAGACATCATAGTTCGACGAGCAGATAAGTCCTCAATATACGTAATACTGAACAAAGAAGACTACCTTTCCAAGCTTAACCTCATACTTTCCGACATCACAAAATTCAAGAAGATCTCCAGTGACCCCACCAGCAAACTCAAAGTAAAGGTTAACAAACTAATCACAGCTAACAACGCAGCAATAGACCATCTACATATCCCCCCATCATCGGTGAATATTCCCCAGGCTACATCTACATGTCAAGACGCATAAACCAGACGCTCCTCTCCGACCTATCATCTCACAGGTCACCACCCATACGTACCGTCTGGCCAAGCAAATCAATGGCATCATCACACCCTATATACCCAAGAAATACTCGTTAAGATCTATCGATGAGTTTTTAGACATCTTTCACAGTACAAAGCCCCAAGGAATCATGGCATCGCTCGATGTACAGTCCTTATTCTCCCACGTTCCAATCCTTCCTACGATAAACATCCTTATGGATAATGTTTAACCACCACCCCCAACTGCCCCTCCTAAAATTCCTGAGAATATCTTGAAGCAGTTACTAATTGCTTGCACGACCGAAGCCCCTTTTAAGAGCCCAACAGGACATCTCTTTTACCGAATAGAAGGCGTCGCAATGGGTTCACCGTTAGGTTGTACCTTTGCAGAATTTTACATGTGCAACCTGGAAAACTCAGTACTTCAAAACCCTGCCATAAGACCACACCTGTACTGCAGATATGTTGACGACATTTTCGTGGAAATTAGGAACAAATCCCACCTAAGAGATCTCCAACAAGCCATGGAATCTTCCTCAGTCCTGAACTTCACATATGAGCTTAACCTACATCACAAAATCCCCTTCCTCGACGTCCTTGTGAATTCCCGAAATGACCGACATGAAACTAAACTGTACAGGTAGGACACAGACATAGGACGATGCATGAATGCCGACAGTGAATGCCCCGATAGGTATAAGCTGAGCGTCATTCGAGCATATTTAAGACGTTCCTTTCGTAACTGTTCTTCTTGGGACTTACTTCACACAGAACTCCTGAGACTAAAACAGATACTCATCAACAACAATTACTCAAACACTATCATAGACAAAGAAATCAACCTCTTTCTTACACGTACCCAAACTCAACAGAAACAAAAACCCACACAGACTATACACAACATTTTCTTTAAGAATCAAATGATACCCGCTATAAAACTGACGAAAGGGTCTTATAAGAAATTATCACAAGGAATGTCACATGTCACAAGAAAAAATAGCCATAATTATATACTACAAAAACACAACCGTCTCTAGCCTGTTCATGAAGAATAACCAGACAAAAAATAATAACACCCTAAAGCAAGCGAATGTGATATACCAATACTCCTGTCCCGAAGAAGGTTGTAAACTTCTACCAAACATGAATTATATTGGTGTTACCACTACTTCAATTAGCCGAAGGCTCACAATGCATGCCCGCGATGGTAGCATACGGAAACATATGACTCACTATCACAACAGAAATCCAACAAGACAAGACCTAGTTAACAATACCAAAATACTCAAACACTGTAACAATCACAAAAAACTACACATCCTGGAGAAAGTCTACATTTCACAACACACACCAATCATCAACATACAAACAAACACATTAGGCACCTTACTCTTAAACAAAGAATCCGTCACACCAGGACAAAATTCCCCTCGACAATATGACATATAACATCAACGGACACCTTGTCCAGCTCCCCCCCCCCCCAGTCATTATGATCTGACTCGAACCTCTCCTAATTCCACCTCACTGTCCAGCTCCCCCCCCAGTCATTATGATCTGACTCGAACCTCTCCTAATTCCACCTCACTGGAACCATAAAGCCTTGTCATTTTGTAACCCCTTAGCATAATTGACATGGACCTTTTCCTGTCATTTTATCTGCCTGAAGATGGTTGTATGTAACAACCGAAAGCTTGCGATTGTATTTATATAATTAGTGTCAATATACCATGGATCTCGGTAGACTTGTGTTTAGTCTACCCCTGGACTATAAGAAGAATGGAAAAAACAACTAAGAAGATAGTTGAAACTGAATTAGCATTGGTCTTTAACAAGACATGTCTACAAGAAAATTTACTGCCAAAATATACTAATATATATATAAATATATATATATATATATATGTATATATATATATATGTATATATATACACACATATATATATACATATATATATGTATATATATACATATATATATATATATATATTTATATAGATATATTAAAACATTGGATTGCCAGACGACACGTCAGTTTGCGTTGAAAAACAACCAAATGTTCGTATCAGTTATATTTAATAAAGTGTTGGTACCGTGTGTTCGTTTTCATGCCGGATTCAGTTGCAAACCCGATATCAGATTCAACAGCAACTAGGATACTCTATCCTATTGATTGTAGTACTGAAGGTAAAGGTGTCGTTTTTCGGAGAAATGTAAATGGATGTTGGCGGAACTTTTATCTCCATAGTTGCCTCAATAGCACTTTATGAATTCATGAAATCGTAATCACTTAAATTTGGCCTTAATTCTGAAAAGTGTATGTATATATACACTCACACGTGTAATAATTATTTATGCATTTTTTTTTTTTTAGAAATAAGATATAACAAACAGAAATAGTTCTGCTTAATGTCCGTGTATCTATATGTCAACTCGGTCAAACGTCCACTTGGTCAAATGTCCGTCTGCCAATTATCCGGAAACCGGAAAGAATAACAGCCTGGCGGCGACCAGAATAAAAAGAAAAATTCTACTTGATCTGGAATGGATTAATGGCGATAGATTGGCATATAAACAGGCAAAGATTATCACTCAGGCAAAATTTCACCTACACGGACAAAAATATTCATGAGGAAAGTGTTGCGACACGACACTCGCCTCCCAGCCTCCCTTCAGCTACCTACAGACATATTGACATCCCCGGATATCTCCCTGTAGAATTATTGAGATTATTCATTGCTATGCAACAGTTAGACACTAAAGAGTGCAAACACAATCTGGTATAGTAGTTGAGTAACACCGACTTGGCCAAGTACAAACTCTGGATATGATGTGGTCCTTGACAAAGTGATGTTGGTGTGATGCATGACTTGAGGTCACGCAACATGTGCAACGGAAGAATACGACCATGTCTTATGAATGTTTGAGAATGATTTCTCAGAAGTCTGACATGAAAAAACATATTCAATCTTTTTTATTACGGTGACACGTTTTACAAATTCTGTTCTGTCTAAGGACAAATATTTATTGAAATGCAGATTTAAGATAATGTTGGATCTCAATTGGCCCTGAATTTGCTCTTAAGGTAATAAAGTTGTCTGATGTTATGGAATTTCATTAATGACAAAACCGACAGAGAAACAGATAAACCGCTAAACGATAGAAGTATTTAATCATCAGCAAATGTTTACTGTTGTTTCAATTTTTCGCCCCAAAAATATGGATTATAACATGAGGATAATGAAAAGAAATTGGTGAATTAATGAGGAAATTCTAAATGATTATTCTGAGGCAAGCCATCGATGTGTGTGTGTGCGTGGGAAGAAACTTAGTTATAGAAAATGGAAACGAGTTCATAGAAAATGGGAGCGAGGTCCGACACACTTCGTAATTGTAGATAATGAAGAGCTTAATGGATGAGCTAATATTGATGCAAGGGATAGTGATGGTGACGGTGACGGTGATGGTGACAGTAGTGGTGTTGGTGATAGCAATGGTGATGATGGTGATAGTGGTGACGGTGGTGGTGATGACGGTGATGGTGTTTCTATGGTAATAATAGTTGTAATGGGCATGGTAGGGTCATGGTGAAGCTAGTGATAGTGATAGTGACAGTGATAGTGGTCATGGC
This sequence comes from Oratosquilla oratoria, assembly GCF_046742065.1. Lineage (NCBI taxonomy): Eukaryota > Metazoa > Arthropoda > Malacostraca > Stomatopoda > Squillidae > Oratosquilla > Oratosquilla oratoria. The sequence continues at coordinate 44,486,082 of NC_134812.1, forward strand.
AATGACGACTGTTATTGTTAGATTTATTGTCAATGTGATTGTGATTATAATTATTATAGCAGTGATAATTGTGACGATGAATGATATTGGTGATAGTACTAGTGATGTCGATGATGATGATAGTAATAAAAATAATAATGTTGGGGTGGCAGTGCTGGTGAAATTGGTAGTGATGATGCTAGAGGAAGGAGAGGATGAGAATAATGAAGAGGAGGAGGAGGAGAAGAAGGAGGAGGGGAAGGAGATGGAGGAGAAGGCAGAGGAGGAGGGTGGACGTCGAAGAAGATAACAATGACAACAACGACGCTGAAGAAGCAGTAAAGTTGTTTGATGTTATTCAGTGTTTATTCCATAAAATTCACCTTTTCCCCCCAAAAAATATATATAATTGAGAGGATTGCGTTAGCCAGAATGAAATCGCAAAGGGATTTATACAAACAAATAAATTCTGCAGTAAACGTGATAAAAGGAAGAAAGGAAAGAGAGAACAAAGAGAAGAGACGGGATAGAACAAAGAGCCGGGGAAAAGGATAACTGAGAATGGCGGCAATAATTGACCATGTTATATAATTGTGCTTTCACTTAGCACAACAAATATTACTCCTCCTCCTCCTCTTCATCTTCCTCCTCTTTCTCTTCCTCCTCCTCGTTCTCTTCCTCTTTCGCCTCCTCCTCTTCCTCTTCCTCCTCCTCTTCTCTTCACTCTCCTCCTCTTCTCTTCATTCTCCTCCTCTCCCAACTACCTCTCTCTTGCCTCCTCCTCCTCCACCTCCTCCTCCTCTCACTTTACACCTTCTCTTTCTTTTCTGTTAATATTTATTAAAAAAAGGCACGAGATATTCAAGAGTTAATTGCCTCAGTGGTGCGTTGAATTTGATCTTGGGTTTGCATATGTACTCGCAGTGCCAGGGCGCCACGGAACAGTCCGCCCTCTCGCTTTCCTGGGCAACGAGTTTGGTGTATTAGTGTGCGTGTCTGAGTGTGTGTGTGTGTGTGTGTGTGTGTGTGTGTGTGTGTGTGTGTGTGTGTGTGTGTGTGTGTGTGTGTGTGCGTGCGTACGTGTGTTTGTGCGTGCGTGCGTGTGTGTGTGCGTGTGTGTGTGTGTGTGTGTGTGTGTGTGAGTGTGTGTGTGTGTGTGTGTGTGTTTTGTGTGTGCGTGTGTGTGTTTTGTGTGTGTGTGTGTGTTTGTGTGTGTGTGTGTGTGTGTGTGTGTGTGTGTGTGTGTGTGTGTGTGTGTGTGTTTTCTTTGTGTGTGTGTGTGTGTGTGTGTGTGTGTGTGTGTGTGTGTGTGTGTGTGTGTGTGTGTGTGTGTGTGTGTGTGTGTGTGTGTGTGTGTGTGTGTGTATGAGAGAGAGAGAGAAAGAGAGAGAGAGAGAGAGAGAGTACGCGCGATGTGAGTACCTGTTCTGGAGGTGCCTGTATGCATGTGAGTGCGTACCTGTTTTTGTCTTCGAGTGCAACTGTATGCGCCTCTTTTTGAGTGTATATGAGTAGTTAGGAAAGCGTGTGCATGTATGCCCGAGCTCAGAGCACTCCCTCAATTGTGCTTATTTGCACAACAAATTTAAACGTTTTTGCCACCAACGAAAGTGACGAGCTCCCGTTTTCTATTGGTGTCTCTTCACCGTTTTCGGAGACACTTGTTCATTCAACGGCTCGGTGACTCTCAAGAGCTCTTCTCCAATCAGTGCCTCCGCTCTCTTCTATGAACTCTTGTCTCGAGAAGTCAGTTTTGCTAGGCCTGTTATTTTATTATTATTATTATTATTATTATTATTATTTTTTTTTTAAGATACTGTCTTGTATTTTTTTTCCAAATAACTCAGGAATATGACTATTCACTTCGTTTTCCCCACGAGTTATACCCATGTTAATTCAAGCCTACTTCAAGACCTCCAGTCGTTGTTAATGATAAGTAATCTAAAATCAATCAATCATAACATTGTACATGGAACACGGTTGCTTCTGCATTTGTTTAGGGAAATGTTGTCTGCATGCTTCAGTCTAAACGGTGCCTTTAGTTTCATGACCTTTTGTTTTCTCCTAACTGTGCTATATCGAATGAAGCACTATCAACCTCCAGAACCTCTGGCAAAAGCAACACGAACGGGACGAAGAATCATGTAACCTGCAGGCGAAGGTCGAGGGGATGGTGGTTCGAATCCTGCCACCGGCGAAGTTGAACCACGGGCATGGTTTATCAAATTCCACGCTACAAAGTCCTCTGTGAGGGGCACCGCCCTAGCCTTCCGGTAGGGGGAGTCTGTGATGTTAAACCATATCATTATTACCTAAAAGTGTAGTCCTTAGTGGGACGTCTTCCACATAACTAGTATCCGGTAAAGGGACGTTCAATGAAGCAAGTGCTCGCTCTTAATTTTCCCACAACAATACAAGCGTCCTTTGCTGACATGAGCGATACTCCGTGTGATGTCTTTTATCTGGCTTGTACTTGGAGAACAGGCGTCACATGGTGCATCTACATGTCCCCGCTAAATGTTTAACTATATTGGAAAACTAAAACAGCCGAGCATGTGGAGATCTGATAACGGAAGGTTCGTTGGAGTAAACCTACGTGAGTGAATTATGCTATCTGAATGATTTAGATATAACATTGTACTGATATCTTTTAAGTGTTTATTGAAATCGAAATGCATGAAATACTAGCATATCAAATTGATTGCAATCAAGCATTCACAACATTTCATAACGTTTGTTATTTATGAACATATTAATGTGTTAATGCACAGCGTAATACAGCAAATAGAATTTACATGTTGTTAAGTGGTGCAATATCCGGGGGTGGGATGTCTGATGGGGTAATATGTCAGTGGGACCAAATGTCTATAAGACAGCAGGGTAGGACTCGTAGTAATGGTTTCAAAATTACCAAAATTAGCTACAAGAAGGGAATAGGCAAGAACTGGTTTCCTAATAGAGTGGTTAACGAATGGAATAGACTTAATAGCAATGTATTGAGCGCTAAAATGATTGGTTGCTTTAAGAGAAGGTAAGATAACTTTGTGGATAGGGATGATAAGTGGTAAGGGACATGGAACTAACTAGTGTAGGCCTTATGGTCTCTTGCAGCGTCCTCCATTCTTATGTTCTTAAGTGCGTCTCATGGAGCCCTGGGGATCTGAAAACTAAATAAAGGAAAAGATATCAACCTCTTGCTTTTGGATGGTATGAAAATTAACAAAATAACCTGACGGTAGCCAATATAGACTTAGTAAACATGTTGTGAATCCTAAAACGGTTGTTTTGAGAAAAGGTTAGATAACTTTATGGATGAGGATAATAGGTGGTAATGAACATGGAATTCCATAGGCATAATGGTCTCTTGTAGTCTCTTTCATTCTTATGTTCTTACTTCTTATGTATAAGGGGAATAAGGTCGTCAGACACTATACAGAATAAAACCCGCAGAGTATATCACTACAGTGACAGGACTAATCAATTTAGTTTTGACTGTCTTCCTTGTGTAAGAATGAAACATGAAAATTTTCATTATAGTAATTACAAACGCTTTGTTTGTATTTACATGTACCAATTAGATTTTTGTGTTTTACTACAAAATGCATTAATTTTACTCTGACCTTACTCCTCCTCCTTTCTTTCCTCCTTCCACTCCCTTCCTGCTCTTAGGTCTCCCACAAGAGTCCTCGTCACGTTATCAAAGGGATTAAGCATAAATTTGTTGAGGTCCTCTAATTAAATTTGTCACTTTCCACTTATGAATTGTATGTTTTTTTATGGTTTGTCTGTCCTTTGTTTATCTCTGACGGCAATCAGCCCTGCTAGAAGCATTTCACTATCCATCGCCTCCCTCCCTTCTCCTCCCAGTCTGCACTTATGTCTCTCAGTGAGAGAGCCAGACATCCGACCTCGGCACAATCACATTTTCAAATATGAACGTCGTTCACTTGACCTTTGCCACAGATCATTTGTCTACGCTCCCATGCAGTGCCTATTGTAGGAATAATTCCTATGTAAGAACAATCCCTAAGTAAACAAAATATATCCACAGTTATCATATACGAAAGCAAACTAACACCTCAAGCCAAATAACCCTCATTCATCAAATACACAACAATCAAAGAAGACCAAATTCTCTACAAAGTTACACCTAAAGCACAAATGCGAAATATCATATCCTTCACAAACAAATGAAAAACTGACCAATCAATAACTCCCACTGCGGTGGAAATAATGCTAATCCATATACAGTAAAGAAAAAAAAATCCACCAAAAACTCATATTACCTCCCTGCAAATCAGTCTCCATGTATATGCTTACATGCACACAGATTTACATACATATATGCATACATACACACATACATATATACATACATACATACATACATACATACATACATACATACATACATACATGTAAGCATATATGTATACATAAATGCATACTCTACATATATCCATAAGTACAATGCGCAAAATCTCAAGAGTATCTATTATGGTCAGAACGGAATATATATTTAGTATGAGAGTGGGAATACGCATATGGGCCTTGTATGGGCAGGGAACTAAGAGGAGGGAGGTGAGTAGGAGGGAGGAGTGGGGAGGGGTTGAAAGGAGTCGGAATCGTACACCTTAAAGGGGAAAGAACTCGTGAGTGTGAGTGAACAATGTGAGAATTTGGGGAAACACAGAAGGCAGAGAAATAAAAAGGACTATGTATAAGTCAGAGATTGGTGAGGAAATGGGAACAAGAGACAGTGTGTAGTGCTATATGCCGGGATGTTTTTTTTCGTCGAATGAAATAACATGTTGGCAATAGAGTTATATGGAAAGACAACTGCCGTCTTAATCCAGTAAAATGTAAATCCTAAAACGACAAGAAGATTTATTCACCTGACGGACAAGGAAAAGGACATGGACAAATCTGAAGCTGAGATCGAGAATAACGATGAGAAAGATTATAAGAGTGAGGACAAGACTGAGGCAGATAATGACGAGCATGAAGATAAGGTAGAGGATACAACTGCGAGACATATCAAGAATGAGGATGAGTAAGGGTGAGGATGAGTGAAAGTGAGGATGATGAAAAGTATAAAAAGGAGGACATGATAGAGGAGGAGATGGTAGCGGAGAAGAAAGATGATAACAGGCAAGACACGATAGAAGGTAAGGATTAGGATGATATAGATGCGGATGATGGAAATGAGGGTGGGAACAAGGATAGAAATGAAGATGTAGACACGGGCAAGAGAAGTGTAAAAAACCAAGAAACGTGACTTCAGACACTTTCCAAGGCTCAGTTGCAATACCGATTCCAACACTGGTTGTAACCTTGGGTACAACACTGGGAAAAATACGTTGAGATATTGTCTGCAACATTGTGCACCACGACATTATCCACAGCTCTGTCCACTACATACGTGCAACATCGGCTGAAGAAACGTGCACACACCACTGAGCGCCCTGTAGGTTCAGATATTAGCTGTAGAACTGAATGAAACATGGGATGGAACATTGGGTGCAGCATTTGGTGCGACATGAGGTGCGGCATTGGCCTGCAACATTGGCGGCAAAATTGGGTGCGACATTCCTGGCGAGGGTACGCACAGAGGTGTTGGAACAGTGTCTGCAACACGCGGTATTTTGCAGATACGTGTGCAACATGCAAGAGAAGGAATTACCACGAAAGAGGATATTACGGCTATCAGAGTAGAAAACTATGGTCTTTTCGATAAGGAAGAGAAGAGACTAATGACGACAGGCTACACTACCAATTGGGTGGTATAAAGACGAATAGAATTGAATGACAGCAGCCAGAATCAAGATAAAAGTACCTTTTCTGTACGGTTAACCCTTCTGAATAACATCGATTGGCGCTAACCAGAATAAAAACCTCATGTTGGACGGCACTCTCCTTATGGTGGTCATTGAGGACTAGAAAGTCTCTGGCGCCTGAATAAAATCTCGGGGCATTAGTAACATAAAACCATAATCAAAGGAACGCTCTGTAATGGCTGAATAAAATCATATGACGGCAGCCTGAATAAAACCCTTAACCTCCACTGAGAGGTTTTCTTAACCTGAACAAAGTCGTTTGGCCCCGTCCGAGTTCGCGTAGAACCAGTACAGTGACATTTAAATGTGTTTCGTGATAGCAAGAACTTGATATATAGAGGGCGATATCATGTAGGGTCGCAATATAAGTGAAACGGTGGGGGTAAACCTCCATCGGGTTTGGGGCCTTGCTGAGGAGGTGCTGTGTCTTGCTGCATTGCTTCTGACCTTGGCAATAGGCTGGGGTCAGAGATGGTCATTCATCCATAAAAAGCTAGAATAGAAGGGAAACATAAGGATATTGGATGGGTATACGATTTGCATGTCTTGGCTAGCTACCTCCCGTGTAAGGGGGAAGAACCCTTTTGGTATGTAGACATAGGCTGTTGGACTGTTCTGGGTGGCAAAATTAAGACACAACGAAAGTCAAGGCACAAGTATATTTAGATACACAAAGGAACACAAGCACAAAAAAAAAAAAAAATGCGTGCGGCAGTCGTCAAGGCTGCTTGAATACTGACTACTGACGCCATGCTCACATTTTTGGCGCAGTTGGTAGACACTTCGACACCAGTCTCTTCGGAGGCGTGGGTTCGAATCCCACCGCTGCCACCATTTAATGTTCTGGGTGGCAAAATTAAGACACAACGAAAGTCAAGGCACAAGTATATTTAGATACACAAAAGAACACAAGCACAAAAAAAGATGCGTGCGGCAGTCGTCAAGGCTGCTTGAATACTGACTACTGACGCCACGCTCACATTTTTGGCGCCAAACCATGGCGCGCACCACATCTGCTAAATCTTACAATAACACAATCATTGCACTATACACGACAAACATACGACATCACAATACAAGTTAATAAATATATCTATATACACTGTGCCAACACAGGACTACTAGGGAGGTAGTTTTCGGTCTGAAGGAGAACTAACACGAAGTATGCCTCGGTCAAAATAGGGTTCGTTTAGACCAAGTTCACAATAAAATTGGAAGACGTCGCCATGTCAAAATCTACATCGTAAAACGCGTAGGTTCTCCTATTCATCGTTGCTGATACTTAACTGGTTACAATGAGATTAGAACCTCAATCAACCAGATGTCAATTTTTTTTCTCTCTGTTAACATCTCAGACGATTCCAGCTGCGTGGCATTCCGTATATGAATTAATGGTTAAAAGAAAAAAGTATCGTTGTCACAATTTTGATTTATCCCTTTGTTGCAAATTCGGTGACTCCATCTGCATTTAAGAAACATTCTCAAACTACTTTTCGAAAAGCGACGGCAAACTTTGATAAACAACTGTACAATGAACGTCTTCATTTGGAAGTTTGCTTGAGAGTTACCCATCTACTTCGGAACTAGCTTGCTTTCAAGTAAAACTCCAAAAGTCCCGAAATCAAAAGAAAAGAAAATGGAAGGAATGGAACATCTCTTTAAAGATTCTTAACTTCTTATAAGACAAATTACAATACTTTAGTTCCTGTATAAAAGAGTTTTAGCTCTGTTTGGAACATATCTCGTTGAATAGAGATGAGAAGCATGATTAGATGAAATGAAAGGTATCCATTTTTTATCAAACGAGTTTCAGAAATAATGTTGATGTAGGGAGTTTAACTTTAGACAGTTTAAACTAGTTAGGATCCGGAGAACGATTACCATTTCCAGTGTTAATGGAAGAGTGGTTATACCCACTTGCGCAGTGAGAGGGAATCTTTCGAATTTGGAAAAGGTATATTCATACAGTGATATGTATGTACATTAGTACATAAGAGAGTACATATACCGTTCACACCCACGTACATACACACTCACACACACACACACACACACACACACACACACACACACACACACACACACACACACACACACACACACACACACACACACACACACACACACACACACACACACACACACACACACACACACACACACACACACACACACACACACACACACACACACACACACACACACACACACACACACACACACACGAACACACACATACACACACACACACACACACACACACACACACACACACACACACACACACACACACACACACACACACACACACACACACACACACACACACACACACACACACACACACACACGAACACACACATACACGCACACACACACACACACACACACACACACACACACACACACACACACACACACACACACACACACACACACACACACACACACACACACACACACACACACACACACACACACACACACACACACACACACAGATGGTTCCCACCTCCTCCCTCTCTCCACCTTCCGCCTCTCTCTTCGCCCTCCCTCCCTCCCTCCCCCTCCCTTCTCACTCCTTGGCTTCCCAACCATAATTTGACACTTCCTCTGCCTCCGCGTTTCCATTATTAACGTAATAAACAACGTGAACATACCCCAAACACTAGACTAAACACAATTGTACTCTTCCTCACCCTCTCCTCTAATCTTCTCTCCTGTCCGCAATTTGGAATTTGCAGTCTAAATGATCTAACTCAGAAATACTCATCCTAAACGCGCTCTTCTCTATTCTCTCCTCTCTTTCTCTTTTTTTTTCTGCTTCCCCCATTTCTTTCTTTTATTTCCCTTTTCTTTTATATTTCCCCCTCCCCCTGCTCTCCCTCTGTCTACTCACTTTCTTCTCTCTCCCTTTTCCCTCTCCTCCCACTATTCCTCCTCTTTCCTCTCTTCCCTGTTCTCCCGTCTTCTTTCCTTTTTGGTGATGAGAACTTAATGTAGTGTTTTCTTATCATCGCTTACATTTCCTCGGATCACCCTTATTCGTTTCATTGTGAGAGCGGTGCTTGTGTGTGTGTGCGTGTTTGCGTGTGTGTGTGTGTGTGTGTGTGTGTGTGTGTGTGTGTGTGTGTGTGTGTGTGTGTGTGTGTGTGTGTGTGTGTGTGTGTGTGTGTGTGTGTGTGTGTGTGTGTGTGTGTGTGTGTGTGTGTGTGTGTTTGTGTGTGTGTCCGCGTGTTTGTTTGTGTGGGGAGGGAAAGAAGAAGGAGGAAAAGAAGAAAGACAGGATGAATTAAAAACAAAAAAAAGGAAAATTATGAATGACAGGAAGAGATAGAGGTAAAAGAGGAAGAATGAACAAGTCACGAGCATAAACTCGCCGATCCACGCATGCCCACATATGTCCATTGGCGCGAAACGTGTTCTCAAACTCTTTCTCTTTATTCTTGTAAAGATTCTTTGCGTTTCACGTTTGATTCCGTCGTGGTTGTTCCTCTCACTTCCCTTCCCTCTCCGCTGAGACTGCTCCCCTTTGAATTCTTATCCGACAATGTGGAAGCCCATTTTGGTCGATGGCCAAGGCTCCATGTCCCCCATCAGGAGGGAAGCCTGAAATCGCCGCCGGGAGGTATTGCCCCTCCATTCTCGATCTACTGAGACCTCGATATGGGAGAGGGCAGAGTGGAGCGGACATCGTTACCCAGCGATTCGCGTCAGCCGTTGGGAGGGAGGGGAGGGAAGGGGGTGACGGGGGAAGGAGGATGGGGATAATGTGGGTTTGGTGGGGAGTAACGCATGCCATTTGTCTCCAACTTAACCAACTGGACTTCTTGACCTGGGATACACAAAGCGAAATATCCGGAAAAAATCCCTTAAAATAGCTTTGCTGGTATCATGTGTATACTATAATGTAGCACTAATAATTCTGAAATGATACAATATGATATTAGTAATATTCTTTGTATATAACCCTTGTGATGCAGTGATAGTACAATAGTTAAGGATACATTAGTAAGAAATATCGACGGAAAGAGTTTCGTCAGAGAAATGGTTAGTGAAATCTGACCCAATTTACTTAGAGTCATGCACATGACTAATGACACTAAATACGATTACAAAACATTTGCAATGGTAGAGAGTGGAAAGGATTTGGTTGTAGTTATCAGTAATAAGCTTGAAGCCTTTCTACATAATTTTATCATATGCATCACTCACTCACAGTTGGAATATGCTATCACAGTATATTGTTTGGTTATCATTAAATGAATTAACATACGAGCCACAAAACTGATACTGTTGGTCAGAAACAAATCATATGAAATCAAATCGCCCTCGACTTGGGTTGGTAAAGACTTCAATGTTTTAAAGGAAACCAATGATATCAGTGGTGAGAATGTTTTCACACTAGAAACAAACTAGACGAGAAATAATGTCCTCAACCTGTCATTAGGTTCAATTACCTCAAACTAGGCAAAGATTTTTTTCACCACCTACTTTGTCAATGGATGGAATAAAGTTTCCGCAGAGTTCTGAGTCATTCAGGTAAACACGGAAGCTGTAGTATTTGTCAGTCGGTTATTTTATTCTATTCTATTTAATTTTGTTTTATTTCTTATTATTTGTTTATTTGTTGTTTGTTTATTTAAATATCTTCGTGCTCTGCGTGAGATATCGTTATGGACTGTCGTCGCGCCTTGTTGTTATAATCAATCTTTTCTAATAATACTAATACTCCATTGCAATGCAAGCGATATACTCATGATATGATTTTACAATAACGATATACTAATAACGGTATGAGGTTCATGTAATAACGGAAAGTCAATTTAGATGAAAAGATGACTGGCGAAATTCGTCACAGGTCGAGCGTGTTGGGGCGAATTATGGTAACCGCGGGAGACCATTGAATGCAGGTCTGCGCAAGACGACCTTCTGGCGAGATTATCATATTCAAGGACGTTCCCCAGCATTCCCCAAAGTCACCCTTACCTTCGAGTTACATTAATCAATTTACAAGAACCTTCTATTGTATTTCTATGAGGTCATCATTTCTGCATGATACAATTCCATCATTGTATGACGTATTCATAGCGCCATTTGAGCCGAAAAGGAGTGAAGTCAGAGAAAAAATATCTTTACAGAAGGAAATGACATCAAGGATTGGAAACTACGTCATATACTTTGATGTCACTTTCAGAAGGATGATGATGATGACATCCCGGATATTTCTTGCACAGTGAAACTGGGACGGGGCAAAAAGAGGGACAAAGGATATGGGTGGGAAAGGGAGGAGGAGGAGAGGTAAAGGGGAAGAAAAAAAGAGGAGGAGAGGTGAGGGAGTAAGTGGTGGGAGGAAGGTGATGGATTAGAAATGTTTGGGGGAGAGGAGGTAAGAAGGGACGAGAAAGAGGAATTAAGGAATTATTAGCCTACGTTAGAGGCCGCGTAGCTGCGGCCGAAGCCGTCACCTCTACTCTGTACGTTTGGACTGTTCGGGCAGGTAATGTTTACGGTTGGGAATTGGAGAAAAGTGCGGGATTCGAAGAAAAATATAAAAGGAGAAAAATATAGGACAAACAAGAAAAAGAGAGAGAGAGAGAGAGAGAGAGAGAGAGAGAGAGAGAGAGAGAGAGAGAGAGAGAGAGAGAGAGAGAGAGAGAGAGAGAGAGAGAAAATGAGTGAGAAAAGGAGAGGAAGGTCGAGTAGGAAAGACAGAAGGAAAACTGAGAAGTCAAGGAAGAGAAAAGCTGAAAACAGAGAGAAAGAGCTGTAAGAGCTAAAATACAAATAAAGCATTATCTAAAAGAAGGAAAAGCATGAAGAACGAAAAATCAAAACAGAAGAACAGGGAGTAAGAGGGATCAAATAAAGAACAGATAAAATCACAAAAATGAGCAATGAGGATGTTCTGTTATTTACAGTCATGAAATATCGTATTCCCTAAAAATGGAGACACTAAAGGGGGCACCAGAATAGTGACCCAAAATTGAAACCTGAAAAATGAAATTTTCAAAGTGGAAGCACATTGAAAGCCACAAAATGGAAACTCCATAATATAGGCTCCATAATGAAAACCCTGTAATGAAAGCCCTAGGAGAGGGCCAGCAAAGTGGGGACCCCATAATGGGTTCAATTCTAAAATCAATGGTACTGGGGCGAACACGAACGGGAAGAGCATCTCAGAGGGCGAGATTGGAAATGACGTCATCGGGGGAGGATTGGGCTTATGACGTCATGGGATAGATCAACAACATTAGACGGTGAGGCTTGTTTAATTACGTACGTCATAGGATGTGAATGGACCTCTAACATTAAAAATTGAGAATAGATGTGACCAACGTAGGATGATGGGAATAGGATGACAATGTACGGGAGACTGGAGACGTTAGAAAGGGTTAGTATTAGTCAATGACATCAGAAGGATCGGAAGATGGGGGAAACTGACTTCATTGTGATGGTGAGAAAGAATTCATAAGCTTCTCCCGCTTGTTAAAGACCGAATTCGGGCATAAAATGGTGTGAAGAAATTATGATGTACTTAAGAACGAAAGGAGTAAAGAGAAGATGGGGAGAGACAAGGACAGAAGAAGGAGCTAAGAAATTGCAAGATCTACCTCACCTGAATAGATCGCTGGAATATAATGTATGCAGACACTTCGTAAAGGCACGGCATTAAACTAAGTCGGTTTGGCGGGGTGCCGAATGAATAATAAATAGAAGGATAATGTAGGAGGTGGAAAATACGAGGAAAAGAGAATGGGAGACATATTGATGAAAATTAAAAGGAATTGAAAGAAAAGCAAGGTGATGAGGTTAAGAGGAAGAGAGGGGAAGAGAAAGATGAATAGAAGAAATAGGGAGAATGTACATAAGAGACGAAAAGGAATATAAAACCAAGGAAAAGGAAGAGAAGATGATAAAGAAAAAGGCTAGAAATGAAAAAAGAAAATGGGAAGAGGAAAGAAGAGGAGGAGAAAGTATAAAAATGTGGAAATAAGAAAAATGAGGAATCAAAACCGAAGGAAATTGAAAGGATAAAGGAAAAGAAAACGGAGTAAGAAAATTAGACGAAGAAAATGGATATAAACAGGAGGGAAATAAGAAAAAAGCAAAAACAAAAAGGAATCAAAAACAGAGGAAAAGGAAGGAAAGATAGAGAATAAAAAAGGGAAAAGGAAAAGGAAATTGAACAATTGTGGTTAAGAGCAAAAAGAAACAAGAGGAATAGAAAGCCAGGGAAAAGGAAAAGAAAATGGGTGAAGAAATAGATGGGGATGAAAATCAAATAGGAATAGAAAACAAGAAGAAAGGAAATAGAATGGTGAAGAAAGTGTCAGTCAGCAAAAGAAATCGAAGGAATGGAGGTGAGTCTCGCCTTGTCCTTCAAGATAAATCTGAATGTCTCGCGTTGACAGATCAGATTCACGTCGCCCCAGGCGTCGGGGAAGATTCCGCGGACCCGACCGCTCCTCCACAACAGCCTCCGGGGGTACCAGACGAATTCGTCTGGCTCAGGGATTCTGGGAATCGTCTTCTGCTGAATGGTCCAGAATATGCGAGAATATAAGGAACGAAACTCTTATGCAGGTAGTATATATGCATATACACTCGGAAACCACAATATCTGGCCCACCTTGGCTTGGGGAGCCAGAGTTCAGAACCTGATTTTCTCAGACCTTTCTGTGGGACACGCTGATTATCGCGGACATCCAGAGGGAGGAATTTTTTCTTATGAAACATTGAAGGCCTTGCATTTAGTGTGTCTTGTTCCTAGTCATCTTGGTATATATAACTCTAAGCAGTGAAAATATGACTGTAAAGATTATTCTGTATCAAACAGAACATTTGAAATCCTCCAGCACCCTCATTAAAGGCAGAACACGATCAAATGTTTGCTTAACTTGTAGATATAGTAGAAAAAAATGTTTCCAAATCACCTAGTAACACCGAACAACAACCTCTGCTCTTATATGATTTTACCTCTTCTGCCCCTCCGCGATATGTATACAGTACTTCTCTCGCATACATAAACATTTTTACTTAATTAAGTTTGGTCTTCGGAAAGCATATTTTCATATGAATAGGCTTTACCTCTGACTTTCCTGCAGTCAGAGCAATCTAGTTTCTTTTATTTAAGTATGTTTCGTCTCTCTCTCCCTTTTGTGGATCTTTTTTTATATAACACTTCCTCATTATCTGATCTCTCACTCTCCAGTAAAACTCTGCCCTCGTTTGTGTCGTTCTCTCTTTTATTTATTTATTTTTTTATTCTTAGATTATACCAATCATCTCGTTTTCTTTCTTACTTCCTCTGTTGTATCCCTCATTACCCAGATATCTTTTTTTATTTGTCCAGAACTGCTAGTTTTCATGTCCTAGTAATCATCTCGTATACTGTGTTCTGTAATTTAATCTTTACTCACATTGGACGGCACCACCGTGAAAATGTCTCCTTAACCTAAATACTTATCTGTTTCTGTATGCATGCGTTTCCCAGTGCCCATAATTACTTGCTCAATTTCCTTTGCATTCTGTCTTTTTTTTTCTCTTTCTGTTCTTTCATGTAAATGATCCTCTTTCCATCGTCCCACAATAATACATTTATGTTTACCAACTATCTCTATCATCAGCGCTCCTTGCACATATATGACTAACCTAAATAATTCTATTTCTTTATGTGTCTTTCTCATTTCCCAGAACCCCTTGCAATTTTTTTCTTTCTCTTTTTACTGGTAAATGATCCTCTTTCAATCCTACCACAATGATACATTTATGCTTGTCTACTACCTTTCTTATCAGAGTTTCCCTTCTTGTGCCTTTTCCACATCTTTATTTTCTTCGCTTTTTTATGATGTTCTAGTTTGATCCCGGATAATTTCTTTGTTCTCCCTGGCAATCTCATTTTGTTTCCAATTTTTCTCTTCTCTCTCCTTTCAGCGTGCAATAATCTCGTATGTGTGTGTGTGTGTGTGTGTGTGTGTGTGTGTGTGTGTGTGTGTGTGTGTGTGTGTGTGTGTGTGTGTGTGTGTGTGTGTGTGTGTGTGTGTGTGTGTGTGTGTGTGTGTGTGTGTGTGTGTGTGTGTGTGTGTGTGTGTGCGTGTGTGTGTGTGTGTGTGTGTGTGTATGTGTGTGTGTGTGTGTGTGTGTGTGTGTGTGTGTGTGTGTGTGTGTGTGTGAGTGTGTGTGTGTGTGTGTGTGTGTGTGTGTGTGTGTGTGTGTGTGTGTGTGTGTGTGTGTGTGTGTGTGTGTGTGTGTGCGTGTGTGTGTGAATGTGTACTTGCAAGCGCACTTGTGCATTCAACACGTTCAATTGTGTGTTGTCATGCATATCCATGACCGCACCTACGTATTCATGGGATCATATTCGCCAGCACGCCCGTCATTTTTTCCAGACTTCCGAACCAATTGGTCTTGTCAAACAACCTCTGCACCATTACGATAATGCATAGTCAAAACCCCAGCATATCCTTGGGGAGTTGTATGGAATGATATCAAGGCAAAAATAATAGAACGAAAAGTTCCATGCTACATGGAAGAGGCAGAGCCAGGCGGCAACATTTTTGCTACCGGAGGAGTGTAAAGAAGAAGAATAGAATCATTTGGCGACGGGGAAGAACGTAAGATAAAGTACCAACCAGCGGTAGGCAAGGGTTAATGACATGGAACCGAAGACCTGGGTGCGTGTTGTTCCCTTAAACGCCACTTGGGTAACGTGATATGGAATGGAAAATATTTGGATTTGTACCCTGGGAGGGGGAAGGAGGGAGGAGGAGAAGGGAGGAAAGATGAGGGGAAGGGAAGAGTGAAAGAAGAAGAAGGAAGAAAGGAGAATATAGAACTAGGGGACAGGAAGAGGAAGGATGTTGAAGGAAGAAGGAAAGAGGAGGGGAGAAAGACGAGGGAAAGGGAGGAGGGAAAGAGGGCTAGGAAAAAGAAGGAAAAGAGAATATAGGAGAAGAGAAAGATGAAGTAGAAGGATGTTGAAGGAAGAAGGAGGGAGGAAGGAGGAATGCGAGTGAAGAAAGAAGAAAGAGGTAGTTCGGACGAAAAACGAAGAAGGCGAAGATGAGAATAGAGATGAATAAGACGAAAACAAAAGAAGATAAGAGGATTTAATGAGAAGAAATATAGATTATAAGTAGTTCAACCCATTAATGGGGAGCAAGGCCGGAAAGACTACATCTGACTGTTGCCCAATGGCTTTAAATTAGTTGACTAATATCTTAGTGCTATCCAGAGTATTATCATGAATTTGTTCCACAGAGGCTTCTGTTGATTTCATCCTGGATGAAGGGGGCGATTCCGTTCAACTTCGGAGTCTTCTGTGACCCGCAAAGATACCATATCACATTTGAACACCACCGGATAATTTGGCTTTAATGATCAGTCGCTAGGTAAATTTGTTCAACTTTGGAATTGTCATCTATCCGTGAAATATAATGAATTTAGAACGATTTCTACTATGTGTTGGTGTAATGAAAGAAACGAGGCAGGAAAATGGAGGATAAAGGAAAGAAAGGGCGATGGGGACTGGGAAGAGGAGGTGTGGAGGGAGAGAAGGGATAAAGTGAGGAGAGAAGGTAAAAATAAAAATAAAACAAGGAGAGAGGAAGGGGGTGTTGGAGAGAGAGAGAAGCTGAAGTAGAAAGGGAGGATAAAATGACAGGAGACAAAGAGAGGAGATGTGGGAGGAGAGAGGTTGAAAAACCGTGACGACAGCGGGAGAAGAAGGATGGGGAGGAGCAGAAGGAGAAGGAGTAAGGGGAAAGTAAAAGACTGATAAAAGACGAAAGAGAAGTGAAAGAAGTGTAGGAAAAAGGTGCGATTCACTCAAGAGGAGGGGGGAGGGAGAGGGAAGGTCAGGAGTGAGTGAGAGGAGTGAGAATAATGATTATTGTTATTGCTGGTACTTTGTTTAAGGAAGAAGCAAAGTAGAGGGAGAGCGGGGGGAGAGGGAGAATGAGGAAGGAGAGAGATTAGGAGGGTAAGTTTAGAGAAGTCAGCTGGGCAAGTGGAGAGGGAGGGGAGGGGAGGGGAAGAGAGGGTTGAAGGCAAGGAGGGAGAGGGCGGGAAACAGAGCTAACAAGGGGAGGGAAGAAGAAGGAAGGAAAGAAGAAAAAGAGGAAGGAGGAAGGAAAGAAAAATGGAAGGACAAAATTGGGAAATGGAAGAGGAAGGAGAAGGAGGTAAACTAGGGAGATATGTAGAAATAGGACAATAGATAATTCATCGATGGAACTGTGTTTGGAAAGTCTAAGTGTATTGAAAGCGGATAGTGGTAAGACGTCCTCTTCAATTTTATGACATTTATTACATATTTTATTTTTTTTAGTGTCGAACGACTTTGTTATGTTAAAACATTTCGAGTTTATCTATGGGTTTAGTGTACCACTAACGAGTTGGATTTAATATCACTTTGGATCACGTGGACATGGGCTAGAT
>NC_134812.1:44508339-44510839 GCF_046742065.1 Oratosquilla oratoria
TATACATATACATATACATATACATATACATATACATATACATATACATATACATATACATATACATATACATATACATATACATATACATATACATATACATATACATATACATATACATATACATATACAAATACATATACATATACATATACATGTATATGTATATATATATATATATATAAATATTCATATATAAGTACATGTACATATACATATTCATATACAAATACATATACATATACATATACTTATACATATACATATACTTATACATATACATATACATATATATACATATACATATACATATACATTTACATATACATATACATATACATATACATATACTTATACATATACATATACATATATATACATATACATATACATATACATATACATATACATATACATATACATATACATATACATATACATATACATATACATATACAATAAAAACATATACATATATATATATATGTATATATATATATATACATATATATATATATGAGAGAAATACGCTAATGGCAGCGACAGGTAATTTACGGATAGCCGAGTACAGCGGGTTCGAGCCCCGCATGCAACTGTCATAAAAATTATCGATATATATATATATATATATATATATATATATATATATATATATATATATATATATATATATATACACACAAATATGTATCAAAAATACTTTCAACTAAATTTTCTGAACTGAAATATTTCACTAAATCACTCTCGATCAAAGTTTCATATCGGTTTAGTTTTGAAATTAGCTTTTATAATCATCGAAACATTTACAACTTCTGTGAAATTTTTGAGGAACCCCAAAAGATGTCACGGCAGCTTTAGACAAATTCCACGAGAACCCAACATAACCTTTCTTATTATTAGGTCTTGCAGAAAACACGATTAAAAAAAAATGAAGATGACGAAATCACAAGACGTAATGATACTGTTCTGCACACAATAAATGTACAAAAATTTTGTATTGGTTTCACTCAAGTGATATAAGACATCAGAATGCACTATCATTCTATCACTGGATGATCTCGTGAACGTTGTCTTGTATGTTCTGGCTGTAGAGCCTAGAGTAGATCGAGTAAAAATCTCAGCTCCAGCTAAACTCTTGCGTATATCTATCATTCTAGAAGGCTTAGGATCAGTTTCTAGCCAATAGTATCGATGAGTGTCACTTACCCTGTGTATTCGAGGGCAAAGATGATATATTCAGCCGAAATCAAGCGAAGTTGGCGTGGGTTCCTTTCTTGTACTCTTTTAGTCAAGTATGCATGTCTTCTGCCTAGATCCTTGTTACAGATTACGTCTTTCTATACCGACATCTCCATGGCCTAGGCCCACATGCTTTCAAACTCTAAGTTTACGATTCCCGGGGCCGGAAAGACTCCCGTGACTCCCCGTGGGTCCCCGTGGGTCCCCGTGGGTCCCCGTGGGTCCCCGTGAGTCCTCCGTGCTTCTTCTTTCGGTACCCGATCAGCTCTCATCTCATGCAAGATTTAATATCTGTTTAACAACCACTCCAGCTGCACAATCTAATCTTAATGGTATATCGTCAACCAGATTTTCCCTGTGCCAATTCATACCGCCCCTCTTCGTATCGCCCCTTTCCTCCCCCTCGTTCTCCCCCTTCCCACCTCCCCTTCCCATCTCCACCCCTCTTCTCATGTTCCCCTTTTCCATCCCTCTCCTCCTCTCCTTTTTCTCTTCTCCCTTTCCTAATCTTCCTATATTAAACCTTTCCATTATTTCCTTTCTATCTTGCTTTTCCAGTCATTTACCTTCCTTTTCATAACCATATCTCTTTCCCTCTTCCTTCTTACCCTTTCCTTCTTTCACTTTCCTCTTCCTCTTTCTTCACCCCTCTTCTCTCCGCTTCTCTACGCCCTCACTTTTATTCCTCTTCTTCTTCCCCTTCCCTTCTCTCACTTCTTTTTTACTTTATCTTCCATTATCTCTCTCCTCTTCTCTTTTCTATATCTACCCTTTTACTCCATTCCTTCTTCCCCTTTCCTTGTGTCACTTTCTTCTTCCTTCCTCTTACTTCGTCCTTCCTCTTTCCACCTTTTTATGTATTCCTTTCTACTCCCTTTTCCTTCTCTCTCCGTCTCTCTTCTTCCCGTATTCCTCCATTTCTCCATCCCTTCATGTTCTTTTTTTTTTTTTTGCCTCCGTCTTTCATTTTCTTCGTTCATTCTTTTTTTATCTTTCAAGTGGCTTCAGGGTTTCTTCTCTTGATAACATTTTCGTTCTCTCGATGTGATCCTGTCGGCTAGAGACGTCGGGGATCTAAAACCTTTCACTACTTACCTTAGTTGAAAGCCTTTGTCGCCAACAGGGGTTGTGTGAGTATCTGACCCACGCCTTCTGAGACCGTTCACGGCGACATCCAGCGCCTTGTGCAAACTTGTTGAGATACAGACCCATGTGGAGCTTTTGAAACGCTGGGAAATATTTCTTTCCTTCCTATATTTCT
>NC_134812.1:44523339-44525839 GCF_046742065.1 Oratosquilla oratoria
GATTAGACCGGGATAGGTTATGATTCATATCACTTATACTCACTAGATAGTGAGAAGTATGATCTAAACATACACCACCTATTTCAACACAAATAGCATTCATTTGCTTCAGTGTTTTTCTTTAACAATATTTACAAGAAATCTTCAAGAAGCTTAGATTTTCATATGAGAGGAAATTCACTTCACCAATCAGAAAATTATAATTATCGAGCGAAACGGACTCCACTGCTTGACCAAAACGATCTAACTTCAATGTCTGTTTTGTGTCTTTCCTAAGACAAAGTGACTCGCAGGGGCGTTATACAGAACAAGCATCGCTGACTGACTTCTACAAACTTGACATTTGAGGCATATATATATTTTTTTCAAATTCCACAACATTATATGGTGCTCGCCTAAATAAAATATTTCAAGAAAGCTAAACCTTTTCAATGAATACGTGACCTCCGGTCGTTAGGGATGTCACCGCGAGGGAGCGTGGTAACTTTCGTGAGGCTAAACTTTTAGTTAAAAAAAGTAAGACCAAGGACGAAGGCGATAGTGAGGACGAGGGTGAAAGTGAGGTCGAGGGAAAGAGTGAGAGTGAAGACAAGAGTGGTAATAATGGCAGAATGAAGAGGAGAATAAGTTAGGGAGACGGCGAGGGAGTAATTTGAAGGTGAGGATGAAGATGAGAGTGAATATAAGGATAAAGGTGAGAGTACGGTGGTAAGTATACGAAAGAACGGTAAAGATGAAAGCAAGGGCGAGGGTAGAGATGAGGGTGAGGATTAGGGTGAAAATGAGTATGAGGGTGTGGCTTAGGAAAATAATATAGGTAAGGGTGAGGGTAGATTTGAGGGCGAGAATGAGAGTATGGGTGAATGGTGAGGACATTGAATAAGTTAAGGGTAGGGTGAGGGTAAGATTGCGTGTGACAGAAAAAGTGAGGGTGAGGGTAAGTATAAAGGTGAATATGAGAGTGAAGTTAAGAGGAAAGGTGGGTATGAACAAGTGGGTGAATATAAGAATAACGCTAAAGGTGGAGGCTAGGATGATAGTGACTAAAAAATATATATAAAAAAACACTGGTTGGATACTTCAAATGTGAAGAGATGAAATGGGATGATCTAGAAGCAGGTGAAAGAGAGAAACGATGGGGGTAATACGCTGTTGAATAGAACGCCAAACAATATAATCACCCACTGGGTCAAAGAACGAGCATGATATGAAGTCAAGTATACACCAACAAGACTGTACTTGATGTTTACGAAAGATCTTAATAGAATAAGTCACTAAAGTATAAATACCATCTGGGCAAAAGCGGTCCTGTAGTCCTCGAGTCTCTTGAAATTAAGGAAAGCAGCTTGATACATATCTGCCATTTACCTGTTTTTTTTTTCCGGCTTTGTCTCTTCTATCTTTTGCCTCATTACATTTTTGTTATAATGGCACTTAATATACACCCTTTCCTGCTCCTGCTTTCGTACGTATTTATCTATTCCTTCTTTATCAGTTTCTTTTAATATATTCCATTTCTCTTTCATCTTTGTTTCTTTATTAAAGAAGTTTTCCCAATTCACTTTTTGAGAGAATTTTCCGAGTTTCTCAAAATTCGTTTTCTTGTACATTAGTCTTCTTTTTCTATATTTCTCGTTTCTTCTCAAATAAATTTCCTCCTTTAGTTGAAACTCTATTAATATGTGGTCACTCTCCCCAATTGGTGTCTTGTATTCCATTTTAATCACAGTTTCAGGCTCTGACGTAAATAGTAAGTCTAGTCTTGACGGTTCTTCATTGTTTTTATATCTGGTATTCTCCTTTACCCACTAAGTCATTGTATATTCAATGGTCATATCCAATAGTATATTTCCCTAAAGGTCCTCTCCATCTTTCACTGTCATCTCTTCCCAACATATTTCTTTGGAGTTAAAGTCACCCATGATTATAATGTTTCCTCCTATTTTTAGTAATTCATTTAATGCATGCTTTGTGTCTTCCAACATTTTGGAGTGGTCACTCTCAGTCCAAGAATATGATTTTGGGAGCACATATATTACTACAATTTTTCTACTTTTCATGTCTCTATTTTCAACTTTTATCATAATCAACTCCACATTATTATTTCCTTCTGTTATCTTTCTCACGTTCTTAGTCAAAAACATGACTCCACCCTGTTTCTCCTTTCTATTTCTCCCTTCTATTTTTCATCCAATAATTATATAGTATTAGGTGGTAGTGGGTCTTTTAATTTCGTCTCTACAATTCCCATAATATCACGGTTTCTCTTCTTCCAGATAGTCGTTTAATTTATCTAATCCTGAAATCATGCCATCTACGTTGGTGTACTTTTTGTGTTTGTTTTTGATATACCAATTATATCGTTTTTTTTTTCATTTGCTTCGTTTTTTAGTGTCTCTTCCTCCTCTTTTTCCTCATCGCTCATTTCTTTTTTTATCCATACATTTTTTGTAATTTTCGCTTTTTGCCAACTTTGATGTCTTAGATAGTGGTTCTTCTA
>NC_134812.1:44540839-44543339 GCF_046742065.1 Oratosquilla oratoria
ATAAGTTTTATACTAAGCCTTCAAACTGGCTGATCATACTAGGGGAGGTCACCCGGTATTCGGGCATTGACGAAATGTCACGTGCACTAGGAGAGCCTCCGGGTTCGTGTTGTGGCGGAATTTTGTCTCGTGTTTACACTGGTGGTGTTTTGTCCCATATTGGCGTTTGTGGTGTTATGTCTCGTGTTTGGATTTGCACCGGTTTGCCTCATGCTTGGGAGGGCTCTAAGGTCGTCTTCTTGTTTATTTAGATCTGGGCTTAACTCCTTAATATATAATGCTTCTAAAATTGGGAGCCGTCTATCGTCAGTACATAAATCCAAAATTTCAGTGTTTTCCTCTAGGTTCTCTCTTGATAGTGTTATGCCATGTGCTTCTTTTAAGTGGTTTTTAGGGGCTCCAGATGTCAGGTGATATGAGAGGCGACGGGACAACCTCATTGTAGTCATGCCAATATAGGTGGATGGGGGGGCTTCACAGTTCCCTCGTGTACAATTGAACCTATAAATGACATGGGATTTCTGAAGTTCCCTTTTCTCTTGTTGGGGGCTGTTTCTAATGAGGTGGCTAGTTTACTTGGTTTTATAATAAATTACCAGGTTGAGTATTTTCTCTGAAACATCAAACCAGTCAATCCAGAGAAAATACTCAACACTTGAAGGCTTAGTATAAAACTTATAACTTTCATTAGACTCATCGGATTAATACTTATCCTATAAGATAGTACATCCCAATAGCTACTGAAGAAGGGTCAAGAACCCGAAATCGCGATCTAGCTAATATGACTACATACAGCCAAGTCATAAATTTCCTTTCTAAGGAACATAAATCTATAATAAGGTATATGGAAAATGCCTATAAGAAAATAATTAATGCAAAACTAGCCATCACTTTTAATGATATATATATATATATATATATATATACATATCCTAATATATATATATACATACATACATATATATATATATATATATATATATATATATATACATATATGCATATATATTTAAGAAATTCACTAGTGGAAAGCGACATCATTCAGATAATTTTTATGATCGACAAGCCCACCGGCTGCGCCGGCCCGGCTACGCCGGGGGCCTTGGCCTGCGGCGCTGCGCCTTAGGCGCGGGAGCTGCGCGCCCTGGGCTACGCCCCTTTTTTGGAAAATAAAATATCAAAATCATATTGCTTTTTATTTCTTGTCAACATCTAGCTGTTCTCGCAAGTCATCTTTATAGGAGATTTGTGCTGGTGTTAAATTTCCGTTCAAAATACCCTTTTTATATTTTTTTTATTCTTTTTTTCCTTTAAGTAATAACTTTTTTTTACTTGCTTTTCTTGTTTCAAAACTTTGCGAATTGTTAAATCTTTTGCATTGGCCTCTCTCCGTTCCTTTCTAGCCTCCTTCTTCTTCATTCGTTCTTCTTCCTCTTCGTGTTCTTCTTCTTCGAGTTCTTCTTCTTCGAGTTCTTCTTCTTCTTCTTCTTCTTTGAGTTCTTCTTCTTCTTCAAGTTCTTCTTCTTCGAGTTCTTCTTCTTCTTCGAGTTCTTCGAGTTCTTCTTCAAGTTCTTCTTCTTCTTCTTCGAGTTCTTCTTCGAGTTGTTGTTCTTCTTCGAATTCTTCTTCGAGTTCTTCTTTGAGAACTTCTTCTTCGAGTCCTTCGAGTTGTTGTTGTTGTTGTTGTTGTTCTTCTTCTTCTTCTTCTTCTTCTTCTTCTTCTTCTTCTTCTTCTTCTTCTTCTTCGAGTTCTTCTTCGAGTTCTTCTTCTTCGAGTTCTTCTTCTTCGAGTTCTTCTTCTTCTTCTTCTTCTTCTTCTTCTTCTTCTTCTTCTTCTTCTTCTTCGAATTCTTCTTCTTCGAGTTCTTCTTCGAGTTCTTCGAGTTCTTCGAGTTCTTCTTCGAGTTCTTCTTCGAGTTCTTCTTCGAGTTCTTCTTCGAGTTCTTCTTCGAGTTCTTCTTCGAGTTCTTCTTCGAGTTCTTCTTCGAGTTCTTCTTCGAGTTCTTCGAATTCTTCTTCGAGTTCTTCGAGTTCTTCTTTGAGTTCTTCGAGTTCTTCGAGTTCTTCTTCTTCGAGTTCTTCTTCTTCTTCGAGTTCTTCTTCTTCGAGTTCTTCTTCTTCTTCGAGTTCTTCTTCGAGTTCTTCTTCGAGTTCTTCTTCTTCTTCGAGTTCTTCTTCAAGTTCTTCGAGTTCTTCTCTTTCGAGTTCTTCGAGTTCTTCTTTTTCGAGTTCTTTGAGTTCTTCTTTTTCGAGTTCTTCGAGTTCTTCTTTTTCGAGTTCTTCGAGTTCTTCGAGTTTTTCGAGTTCTTCGAGTTCTTCGAGTTCTACTTCTTCTTCTTTGAGTTCTTCGAATTCTTCTTCTTCCTCTTCTTCTAGTTCTTCTTCTTCGAGTTCTTCTTTTTCTTCTTCTTCTTCTTCTTCTTCTTCTTCTTCTTCTTCTTCTTCTTCTTCTTCTTCTTCTTCTTCTTCTTCTTCGAGTTCTTCTTCGAGTTCTTCTTCG
>NC_134812.1:44565839-44568339 GCF_046742065.1 Oratosquilla oratoria
TATTTCACTATAAAAGTTTATATTAAGGGGAGATACCTCTGCCAGATCTAAACACGTTAAAACTAACCCAATCATCTTAATATTTTTACATGTTGTCAAGGATACTTGGAGATCAGAATAGCCAAAATATTAATGCGATCCATTAAATATTTATATTTTATCTATCTATTTATCTAAATAGCAGTTACTCTTTAAATATGAATAACTAGTTCCCATATTGCTTGATTTACAAAGCAAAGATATTACCTGAAAGCTATGCATATCTCCTACAAACTTTGTGTGAATAAAAAAATATGTTGAAAAATGTTGAAATTATATATATAAAAATAAATTTACCAAAATAAAAGCAGAACTTTCATTCGAAAATTATTTATAAATTCATTGAGGGATGAAATGTTTTACCTAGCAAATAACTTCCTCATTTTATGAGAATCATTGTGCATTTAATTTTCTTTAAGATAGAGCAAAAAGTATAAAGTTATTAAAGATTTTATGACAAAAACTAACATAAAAATGGGTTTTTAGATATCGCTTGATAAAGATTTGCTTGCTGCTGCACAAAAAACTATGTTTCCTACAGATAAAACCATTAAATAAAGGTTCTTTCATAGAGTGTGTAGATTAAATACATATTTTTTGTAAATTGGACAGCAAATAAGAAAAATAGAGCAATTTTTCCACATGTAACTTCTCCGAAAATTAGTAGAATTAGTACTGTATATACGGTACTGCCAATAAACACCCCAGCAAACATATCAGTAATGATCAGATACTCACATGCACACTCTACAGTAATATCTTAATTTGCACCAGGAGAATATCCAATAGTACTTGCTCCACCTGACACTTGATAAGGCACACAAATTTTTTCATTGTTTCATTCTCTATTAGTGAACACTTACGTACAGATATGTTATATTCTTCCAATTTGCCTTTCACTAGTTGCTTACGTAGTGACACAGGGCTGAAAAATATTGGGAATGTGATGGCGTCCATGACTCTCACCTGTTGACAACTCATTTCCACTATCTTTTTTACACTTTGTGTGTAAAATTTTCATCTTGGCAGACATCTGCTGGCTTCTGCGTTTCTTTGTCTCACTTATTCGTGGCATTCTGGATGATATCACACCTTTAGTCGTGAAAAAATGTGGGTAAAACAAACGCCTACGCAATCACAATTTCAAAACACAGAGGTGGAGGGGTGAGGAAAGGGGTTGCTGCCGGGAAACACACACAGCCCTACTGATCGTACCGTATAACAACCGATTTTTTTTTAACTCGTAATAATCGAAAAAAAACATATATAATGAATAATATAATTCACCATATGGCAACACCGCGCACCCATGCGTATGTTGGCCGGGCCATCTAAACGGTTTAATGGGACAATATGCGTAAATAATCGTACGCGTGGCACCGCTACATGTCCAGGCTACCTCCAAGTGTCGTCAGCTAAAAATGCATAATTTCATGATTTTCCATGATTCAAGACAGGTATCTTCCCTTAACTTATACTGCATTGAATAAGTCAATAGTTGATATATTTGTCCTATATATAATATTAGATTTCTAGTTTTGATATATTTGTCTAATATAAAATGTTAGGTTACAAAGAAAGCAATGGCCTCCGCTAGCGGACCCAGGGATCTGGGTGCGCACGTCCTGTGTAATAGTAGTCCTTGGTTTACATATATAAATATATACATATATATATATAGATATATATATATATATATATATATATATATATATATATAGACATCAGTTTGTCCATGGTAGACGAAATCTCTAATCATAGAGAAATGATGCTACTTTACTGTACTGTGACTGTCCCTCCGTCATGCTGCCACTACCCTCCTATTAATAATGTTCTTTACCACTTCTCTGAGTATGTTTTTCAACTTCCGCCTTCCCCTGTGGTAGGGGGAAAAGAATACTGCCACTGAGTCATCCCACTCGGGCCGTAAAGGCGATTAAAACAGGACGGAGAATGAGACTAGGCATCCTACTCTCTGTAGCCCCAAAGGGAGTCATTCCTGTGAGAAGTCAAGGCATAACAGGGTCTGGGAAGAGTTTTCTAACCAGAACTCTAAGGTTTGGGTTTTCAATGTAAGTTAATGTAGTGCACATGAGAATAAAAAGGAAGAGATAGGCAGAATGTTTTTGAGAAGATAGATTGATGTGTTGGCATTTTAAGTGAGACTGCATTGAAAGGTAGGAGTGATTTTGGGTTTGGGAGTGTAATGGGGAGGGTGTTGGGAATGAGGGGAGGAAGAGGAAGGGAAGGAGTTGCTCTACTAGTAAGTGAGGAGGTAGGTAAGTGAGTGGTGGAGTAGAAGGAGGTTTTTTCAAGGTTAATGTGGACGAATGTGAATCTGGGAAGGGAGATGTGGGCTTTTGTAAGCGCATATAGACCTGATAATGAAAAGAGTGTAGGAGAAAGGGAGGCTTTTTGGACATATTTAAATGAATGTGTAGAGAGTTTTGGGAGGAATGTC
>NC_134812.1:44573339-44578339 GCF_046742065.1 Oratosquilla oratoria
ATCTATATATATATATATATATATATATATATTTATATATATATGTAATATATACATATATATATATATATATATATATATATTATATATATATATATATATATATTGATAACTTTTAATATTGACCCCAAGGATAGAAGTGCTGGTAATTGTGTGTTTGCATGTGTGTGTGTGTGTGTGTGTGTGTGTGTGTGTGTGTGTGTGTGTGTGTGTGTGTGGTGTGTGTGTGTGTGTGTGTGTGTGCGTGTGTGTGTGTGTGTGTGTGTGTGTGTGTGTGTGTGTGTGTGTGTGGATGTGTGTGTGTGTGTGTGTGTGTGTGTGTGTGTGTGTGTGTGTGTGTGTGTGTGTGTGTGTATGTGTGTTTGTGCGCTTTAGGTGTTGTGTGTGTGTGTGTGTGTGTGTGTGTGTGTGTGTGTGTGTGTGTGTGTGTGTGTGTGTGTGTGTGTGTGTGTGTGTGTGTGTGTGTGTGTGTGTGTGTGTGTGTGTGTGTGTGTGTGTGTGTGTGTGTGTGTGTGTGTGTGTGTGTGTGTGTGTGTGTGTGTCTATGTTCTTTCTAATTGTCTTACATCATTTCTTATTTCTGTGGGAAGAGCTCCTAAAAACATACTAAATAAATTGGCATTTGCGACGTTGTCTTCCATCCCAGCGAATATTTTCTTGTTGAATGGTTTTCTCTATGAAATTATTCTTGGAATTGGTGCCGGCAGTTACCATGAAAATAGAGTGGCTTGGAGATCGCTCCTGATTGGTCTGCTCACCTGCTTGAGACCCTGTTGAGGATAGGCTCTCCTCTACTACGTTGGCAGAATCTGTATGTGCTCACTTGTTCATTCATTCCCGGTGTCATGTCTGCGATGCATAACGCTTTTTATAGCACACGGTGGTATGAATTTCTTCTTCGCCTAATATTTACGTTGAGATATTCAGGCGTTGGTGGGTAATTGGAGTTTTATGGTTAGTTAGTCTCATGGTAAAATTTAATGGCATATTTGGCGTCTCGAGAGTTAGGTCCGTGTCGTCCCTACGTATTATTGTGGCCCAAAGTCTTCAAAGCTTTAAGTATTTATGTAGATAAGGTGCGTCTTCTACAGAGTCGTTGGCATCCTGACTAGTCGGATCCTGATTACGAGTAAAGATTTTTTTTTTTTTTTTTTTTTTTTTTTTTAATAGTAAAAGGTGACAGATACTATCTGGTTGGGATTTGTTGACTTGACGTTCTTGGTAATTATATTCTTATTTGCCTCTTCTTTTTCTTTGACTGTTCATCCCTTAGCTGAATAAAATCACAAAACAATGCCAGGGGAGGTTAAAGAAGAAGAAGGATGAATGCAAACAAAAACGGGGTTTCCAAATTTCTGCATTAGCACGAGATAACATACATTGAAACAAGGTAGACAAGGACACCTGACCTAGGGGAAGAATTATGAAATACAGATGAAGTGATGTCATGTCTCTACAATCGTCTGAGCCAGCGTTTCTCAACCAGGGTTCCCTGGAACCCTAAGGTTCCACAAAAGCTCCCTAAGGGTTCCGCGAGAACAAGTGAGATAAGCTAATGCACTTTTCATTTTTTATTTAATTTCAAATACGTAATACAATTGAAAACAAGACATGCAGTTTATTCTAAAGGTTACGCAAGGGTAAAAAGATTGAGAAAAGCTGGTCTAAGCACTCTCTTAGGTGGCCTTATGAGTAACTGTCTCTGGAAACTGGTACTATGAGAGGTGTGGAAATACCAACTGTGGGGTCATGGAAGACGAGTTTAGGGAAGTCAAGGGAAACAAATTCTAAAAACAATACTCCAAGTTCTACTGCAGAAGACCGGTAGAGTGAAACCTCTCCTTCGAAGTTGATCCTCAAGGGAGAGCTGCGTCTTGCCCTTCGTGAATGGAAGATGAGCGAAGGAGAAAAAAAAAATACAAATGAAGAAAAGGTAAGGCAAGTGTGGAAAGTTTACATAGAAGGCCTACGAAGATTAGAAAGGAGAATGGAGAACAAATAAGAAAAATATAAAAAGAACTACTAATGGTATATAATACTGTATATACCAGGTGAGTGGGATGGAGATAGAGAAGCGAGCAAGATGAGGGAGGTAGGAATATATATATATATATATATATATATATATATATATATTTATAATACATATATATATATACAAAATACATATATATATATATATATAAAATACATATATATATGCAATTATATATATATATTATATATATATAATACATATATATATATAATATATATATGCATGTATATTATATATATATATATATATATAAAACGTTCATGCTTTTACCTAACACCTGGTCGGTCAAAAAATACCACTCACTGTGTATCTTGGGCAGAGCACATACCATCACCGGTTTGCTAATCCTGTTGTGAGGTGTATGGTCACGTGTTCAATTTGTAAAGGTCAACCTTTGTATATATCCTTTGTAATTATCATTATTTTGTCAGGATAGAATACGGTGTATGAAGTTGTCAGTATACAGATATCTTGGTCATAGCAGTTAATATATTCAATTTAACCCCAAATATTATGAAGCTGCCCACTATTAACTCTCTAGGGTACGTGAGCGTTAATATTAGCGGCAATATTAATTACGAAGCCAGTGCCACACGAGTATTGAGTTGCATATCACCCCGATACAATCAAAACTCATTTTCTTTAACATAAGATACACGGCAAGACAACCTACACCCAGGTTTCCTCTCTGAGGAGTTTTAGCGCCACCCATAACTCCCATGTTCAAAGAAGTTTCTCTTCATCACAATAAAAAACAAAAACCGAAACTAGGAATTACACAACTTCTCTTGTATGCATACTTGCATCTGTCACACGTCTCACAGTAGTTACTCTAATACAAATACACAAATTACATCCAATATTTCTGACATTGTCATAAATATTATTATTATTATTATTTTGTAACAGAAATTCACGTGTAAAAGTTATTTGAATGTGCAATTGCAGGTGAAAAAATAATGGTCAGTATTGACAGAAAGTACTTTAAAGAATTCTCTGTTAAGAAATATGTTAAACTGTAGTGTTTAGGAATCTATTGGAAAGATAATATTCATACAAAGTGTTCTCTATTTATGTCAAATAATGGAATTTATGATAGATTGAGTTGACTATTTAGTAGAAACAATAAATACTAGAAAAGTAAAGAAACTAAAGGATGAGGCATACATACATGAATAAACACAATGAATATTAAACACAGATGATAACCATTACGATATTTCATTATATTTATTAAAAAAAAAAAAAAATAATAATAATAATAATTCCACTATCCCCCCCCAAAAAAAAAATGGAATCGGAAATCATACTCCAATTTCAATGTTGGGTTAGTTTTCAAAGGTACAACAGGCAGGATTAGATAGTATTCTGTTTTATATTACAAACCTTATCACGGAGGGAACTCACCAAACAAAGATAGCACACCACGGAGTGCCAACACAAATATCAAAAGCGTAGAACTGTCAAACAAAAGTCGTATTGTTTCTTGAAACCAATGTTAAATCAAAAGGGGAGTGTCATCATAAATAATAAAAGTGTAGAAATGTGTAAACAAAGTAATGTTTACAAAACTTATGGTAACGTATTTTCCAGCAAAGCATTAGGTAATTGGTCCCTCTGTCGCAATCCTACATTATTTAATAATATTTCATTTTGTTAATTTTTGCTTCCACCTTTAGACATCGGGTTTATGATGAGGGTACTGTTGATACTGTCCTTATTGCTCACCCATGAATCATTGAATGTTAAAGAAAGATTGTCCTACTGATTTGCTGCCCATTTATATTCAATGAATCTAGTATATAATCTTTTTCCCCGTCTCACGTAATGTTACACATTACTTTATACAAACCACGACAACCACGTGGAGTGAAGTGCACTGGGGTAACCTCATCATGTCTCCAGCAGAGATGGTTCATCTCGCCTCCACTGCAAACCGCATCGCAATCAACCACGGTCACTGCCACCGATGCTTGACATTCCTACGCCAACGTTCATCGAGCCATATTGAGCAACCTCAACATGTCTCCAGCAGAGATGGCCAGTGACTATCCCCTCTCATGCGTAATGCCCGCTTAAGCTAATACTATTCTAAAGGGGGAGTATTGTACAATCCACGACAACCACGTGGCGTGAAGCACAAACTGTCTCACCCACGCGACTAGACCTGACGCGCTAGCCACGCAAACCTGCCTATGAAAGTGCAACCCCTCTTGCCCCGACCGAACCTAATCCAATGCAATTATGTAATTACGCACCACGCGGTATATATTTCGGTTCCTGGTCGCATGCAAAATAAGGTCGAGGTCTTATTATGTCCTCAAAAAGCCACCTCACAGATATTGACGTCAGCCTCCAACTTCAAGTCTTCTGCCCCTGTGCCCCTGCCTCCTGAGCCACGATATCACGCAGTCGATATCCCTAAAAAAGGCCCGGTGGATATAGTCCTCTTTCATATATTACTATCTTTTCATTTTCATACAGACCTCTCATCCCCTCCTACAACTACCGATCTCATGCAAGCGGGTGGTCTTTCCTAGGTATTCCATGGTTCAGTTCCAACGAACTAATAAACAACAAACTACCAGCCAACACTCTTTTCTTCTCAAAGTAGTCCACAGCGGCTACAACTTTTTTTTCAAATAACATTATTTTGTCTTCCAACCTGGTGGTCGCACTGTGCAAAGAAAGTGACAGCCTGTGCCAGGACGCGCGTAGCTGCGTTCCAGGCCGTCACCTTTGCCCAATGCGTTTGAACTATTGGGGCAGGTAACATTCACTGCTGGGAATCGAAGATAAGTGCGAGATTTGAACCCACAACGAAGAGACTGTGAGACCAGCCCGCTTCCGATTATGCCACCGTGCAAAATATTACTTGACTTATGTGCAACTCATTCTGTTCTTTCTTAAGATAGTGGCTGTTACCTCCGATGCCTCCGAAGCCCCCTTAATGTCATAAAAT
>NC_134812.1:44590839-44593339 GCF_046742065.1 Oratosquilla oratoria
ATTGCAATGTGAAAAATTCTTATTTAGTTCCGTAGGAACTAGATCTCCGATAACCAAAGTTATCATTACGTGCTCAGGTATGACCTCATATGATAGAAAATTTCCAGATACTTCAAGGTAACAATATCAGGCATGTTTGTAATAAAGTTTGTAATCAGTGACCTCTTTTGTTCGATGACGAGAGTTGAAGCTTTTCTTTTGGTTAGGATTAAAAGTTTCTTCATTTCATTTTCATTTCCATTTCATTTCATTCATTTTCCGAGCAAGACTGCACCTAAGGTAATAAAGCTCTTTGTATTTTTACACTACTAAGTCGCTCTTAATAGATTTTGCTATGAATAATACTTGAAGTCTTGTTACCAGCTTAGAGGAATGAAAATGAAGGGGAGAGAAGAAAAGAAAATGAGGAGGAAGGAAAGAAAGGAAAGAGAAGGAAAAGGAAGAGAAGAGAAGGGAGGGGAAGGGAAAGGAAGGAAAGGGAAAGGAAGGAAAAGGAAAAGGAAAAGAGATATAAATGTGAAGTTATTGATATTATGTTAGAGACAACCAGAGTTTCGACTGAATTGTATAATGTTTATCGTAAAATAACTTAGAGAAATTACGCCAAGATATTGAAGTATTTAAGGTCAAATAAACCCATCAAATGTCTTTAAAGTCGAAAGCGTAGCAGGTAAAACTTTTTCTTTTGCAATGTTAGCTGCCAGACTGCTATCTATTTATTTTTTCTCTCTCTAGCTGGACGATATCGCACGGATAAGTTGGAGACATAGAGTTTGCAAAATGAGGATGAGAGGAATGGCAGAATGAAGGAACAGTAAAAGTCAAATGTGATATTATATCTATTGATTGATTTATCTATTTATCTAGTTAGTTAGTTTTTTGTTTGTTTGTTTTTTGTTTATTTATTTATTTATTTATTTATTTATTTATTTATTTATTTATTTATTTACTTATTTATTTATTTATTTATTTATTTATTTATTTATCTATTTGTTTATCTATTTATTTATCTATCCATTTATATGTTTATTGATTTATCTATGTATCTATCTATTCATTACATTTATTTATTCGTTTGCATATCTATCTTTATATCTATTCATTAAGCTATTTATCTATTTATTATCTGTTAATTGATTTATTCATGTATCTATTTATTCATTATATTTATTTATCTATTTGTATATCTACCTTTTCATCTATTCATTAAGTTATTTGTTTATCTACTTGTTTATACATTTTTACCTATTTATTTATGCATTGATTTCTGTAATTACTTAATTAATTATTCTTTATTTATCTATCATTTAGCTATACATTTATTTATTCATTCGTTTATTCATTTATTTATTTGCTTATTATTCATTTATCATTAATTTATTTATTTGCATATTCATTTACTGATTTCTTTATTCATCTATTTATTTACTTATTTATTTATTTATCTATTCATTAATTTACTTTTTTTGAGCGAATATTTGTTTTGAACCATGACAGGATGCTGCATGACTCTTGTCCATAAGGATGTCACTAACGTTCCTAAAATATTAAGCAGTTAATAGCCCCATACATGGAAGAGAAATGGAGGGAAAGAAGGAGAGGAGGAACATTCGTAGGGCATACGAAAATGTATGAAACACTGAAGAGGAAAGGCATAGGGGGACAAGGGAAAAGGAAGGGGACAAAGTTAAGGAAGGAAGTGAATAATAGATAGTTAAAAAGGAAAAAACGGGAGGGAAAGGAAGAAGGAAATGCAAGAGGGAGTTCAAGAATTCAGGACATAATATAGGAGGGAATAGCAGGAGTAGAAATGATATAAGGGAGAGACGGAGGAAGGAAAGGATAAAGGAATTAAAAATGAGAAAGGCAGTGGAAGAGATGAAGGGTAAAATAAAGTAAATGAAATGGGAGAAGAAAAGTAAATTATGAAAAGAAAAAAAGGGAGAGGAATGGATGAAGGAGGTAAGGGAAGTAGTGATTGAAGAAGGGAAGAGAGGAGGCAAGGAGGAGAATATAGAGACAGCATTGTCATGAGACCCGCTCTGTCGCAGGGAAGTTGGGTTACATGTGTAATTAATCGTTATTAACCGTCATTAGGTGTCATTATCTCGGTGCCTCTGGTGCTTTACGTTCCAAGATTTTCACTTTTATTTATTCTATTTTAGTTTATCTTTGTCCTGTATATTTACGGGCCACAATTGTCCTGTATATTTACGGGCGATAATTGTCCTGTATATTTACGGGCGACAATTGTCCTGTATATTTACGGGAGATAATTGTCCTGTATATTTACGGGCGACAATTGTCCTGAATATTTACGGGCGACAATAAACAGAAATCCTGTCAATCCATAGAGGCTTCTTGCCCTCCGAGGATATGGCGGAAAAAAAAAAAAAAATCTTCATGAATTCATTCAATTTAAGTTGTACACAATTTACTGTGCATATAATCAATGTATAGCTTATAAGTGTCCTGTTTTATTTTTTTTATTTTACCTTTC
>NC_134812.1:44608339-44625839 GCF_046742065.1 Oratosquilla oratoria
CCCACTCTTCTTCCATCTCTAATAGTATCTACCCCTCTCTACTTTTCAAACTGCCTCTCCTTTTCCACTTTCTCCTATAATGCTCTTCCTTTCTCACCCGTTTTATTTCTCTCTTCCCTGGTCCCCTACTAACCCCTCTTCCCAGTCCTCATTCTTCCTATATCATTTTCACTGTTTTTCCTTATTCTCACTCATTTTCCCCCTCATTCTCCTGTCTCCATTTCATTATCCCTTCCCATTCCCCCTCTTACACAACCTTCTACTTCCTTCTCTCTCCCAGCCTCCGTTTACACTTTTTCCCTCTCTCCCTTTATCTTAATCCTCTCCCACGTCCCCTGTTCCCCATCCTGTTTCCTACCTTTTCTATGTCCCTCCATCACTTCCTCTCTCCTCCCCCCTCCCGGCCTTCCTCTCTTCTCCCCCCGCCCCCGGCCTCCCGTTCCTCTATCCCCTTTTCTTTCATTTCCTCTTCCTTTTCCCTTTGGTCCCTCACCTTTTCTCATCCCTCCCCCTTCTCTCCTTACCCCCGCTCGACCTTTCCTCTTCCTTTTCCTTCCTTCTTCCTTTAATACGCCTGCATCCTTTCTCTTTCCTTTCCTCTTTACCTTCCCTGTCCCTCTTCACTTAGCCCTCCTCATCACTTTCCTTTCTTTTCATCTTCCCCCCTCCCCTCTCCCTGCTTCATTACCCAACTCGTCCCTCTACCTCTTCCCTTCCTACTCAGCATTCTCATCTCTTGTACCTTTTCTTATACTTAACCTCACTTTCCTCACAACTTCTCTAAACGCCTCTCCCACTTCTTTCCCTTCCCTTCCCTTCCCTTCCCCCTCGCCCTAGCTCTTTCCACTTCCCTACATCCTCTCCTGCTTCCCTTTTTATTTCCCTTTTCTCCCCATTCCTTTTCCCATTCACTTCCCTTCCACATATATTTTACCATTTTCCTCTCCCCGCGGAAAGAGAGAGAAAATCTGAATGACGGTGCATGCAGACAGACAGAGAGATAGATAGATAGATAGATAGAGAGATAGATAGATAGATAGATAGATAGATAGATAGATAGATAGATAGATAGATAGATAGATAGATAGATAGATAGATAGTAGATAGATAGATAGATAGATAGATAGATAGATAGATAGATAGATAGTTGAATATATGCCAATTAGTTATAGGGTAAAGTTTAATGAGCTAAGATTAAACGTATGGTAATGAGAGCAAGATTTATGCAGTTGAGTTGTAGATCAGATGTCAGAGAAATACAATGACAAAAGATACTGGTATGTTATTAAGGGTAAATGAAATTTGTACAATACTTAAATAGAGTAAAATCTGGAAGGGTAAAGAATGAATAGAGCAAAAATAATCAGGTTAAATGTGAGTTAGGGTAATGATAAAGAATAAAGGATAATGCATATATCACCTAATATTAAGACTAAAATGTTAAGGGATTAGAGCAAATTCTCGATACGGTAAAGGTCAGGTAGTTAATATAATGGTCAGTCGTCAGGTAAATGTTAAACAAGGGTAAATAAATTAGTGGAAAATCCAACTAAGTTAAGTTGGTAAATCGTAATTAGAGCAAAGATGAGATAGATTAAAGGTCATGATAAAGGTCAGGTAATCAATGTAGTATCATGTTTTGATAGGGTTATTTTCAAATGGTTAAGTTTTTCATCAAAGAGGAATCTAATTTAGAATAAATACTGGATACTTATGTTTAAGGTCAATCAATCAAATGAAATGTCAGAAAGTGTCAAGGTCAGTTAGGCTAGAAGTCGGGCATCAAGTGTGTGTGTGTGTGTGCATATGTGTTTGCATGTGTATGTGTGCGTTTGCATTTGCGTGACTAAGAATGTACCTGTGTATGTTCTATGTATATATCTACTATATTTTATTTATAAGGCTAGTGTGTCTTTCCAGTTCTTCCTTTGTTTCTGTACATATTTGTTCATGCATTTACTGTCAATATCCCTTTAGTTATATACATAATTGTCAGACTTATTTCTTTTCTTCATTTAATTTTGCATCCTTTTCAATGAGATATACCCTCTCTAATGGAAGACCGCTTTTAGATGATTAACCGATCCTCTCTATTCTACTTTTATCCCAACTCCCTACTTCTCTATCTTTGCTTTCTTCCTCTATTTCAGAGAAACAACACTATGATGGCAGAGAGAAAATAGACCAGAGCAATAGCAACTTCATTTACAAGAGGTTTTGGGAGAAAGTAAGCTAACCTCGAAAGATTTATTGTGTTGAACTTCTTTGAACTGAGTCTTAGAGTCTCTTCAGTTTAAGGCTTGTTTCCTTTGCTACGTCATGAGGATTTTTCCGGATTTCAAGTCTTCTATGTGGCAGGTAAACTGTTTTAACGAGATCTTTTATGGATCTTACGGACGCGTACATAAAAAAGTTAAGAAAGGGTAATTTGATCTTGTTCTCGCAATCCCAACCCTTGCTTCTTCTGAGGACATTTGTTTCTGTACCTGTGTGCTATGCGTGTGTGTGTGTGTGTGTATTTACCTAATTTACCTAACAGTATTTACCTAATTCTATTTACCTAATTGCAGTATGCAGGAAAGGAGCACGCTCGTTAGGTCCCGTCTCCGATTCTCTAATTTTGTAACATACCTAGGCTCAAGTTCATGTACAATTCCAATTTAATCTATACCTTTGATTTCCAATTATCACAATTAGATTTGACTTTATGCATTATTTGTACTTCAGCTATACCACTTTCTAAGCTATTCTACATATTTGTGTATCTATATGGAAAAATGTTTCTTCGCGTCCTATAGACATGTGGTCTTTCTTAATTTGTTCCCTTGACCTCTTACAGCCCTCCCATCTTTAATCAGGGGATTTCTTCTGTTAATGTGTGTGTATGTGTGTGTGTGTGTGTGTGTGTGTGTGTGTGTGTGTGTGTGTGTGTGTGTGTGTGTGTGTGTGTGTGTGTGTGTGTGTGTGTGTGTGTGTGTGTGTGTGTGTGTGTGTGTGTGTGTGTGTGTGTGTGTGTGTGTGTGTGTGTGTGTGTGTGTGTGTATGTGTGTGTGTGTGTGTGTGGTGTGTGTGTGTGTGTGTGTGTGTGTGTGTGTGTGTGTGTGTGTATGTGTGTGTGTGTGTGTGTGTGTGTGTGTGTGTGTGTGTGTGTGTGTGTGTGTGTGTGTGTGTGTGTGTGTGTGTGTGTGTGTGTGTGTGTGTGTGTGTGTGTGTGTGTGTGTGTGTGTGTGTACATTTAATTAACTACCATTTAGTCATAAGGAACCCGAACTCTACTGTTCCTCCTTATATGGATAGCATGCACAGGTCCCATGGATAAGGAAAGGACGAAGACGTTTTTCTTGCCACAGATTTCATTTTGTCTCTTTACTTATTTATCTACTTATCTTTCATTCATTTATCTTGTATCAATCTATTTATCTATTCATTTATTTCTATATTCTTTATATCTACATTTTTGTATTTCTATATTTCTATATATCTGAATTTCTATATTTCTATACTTCTACACTTTTATTTTTCCATGTTTCCATATATCTATATTTCTATATATCCATATTTCCACATTTTCACATTTCTATATTCATATTTTTGTATATTTCTATATTTCTATGTTTCTATGTTTCTATATTTCTATATTTCTATGTTTCTATGTTTCTATATTTCTATATTTCTATATTTCTGTATTTCTGTATTTCTATATTTCTATGTTTCTATGTTTCTATATGTCTATATATCTATATTTCTACATTTCTACATTTCTACATTTCTACATATATATATTTCTATATTTCTATATTTCTATATTTCCGTATTTCCGTATTTATATGCTTCTATGCTTCTATATTTCTATATTTCTATATTTCTGTATTTCTATATTTCTATATTGTTATATTGTTATATTGCTATATTTCTATGTTTCTATATTTTTATAATTCTATATTTCTGTATTTCCGAATTTCTATGCTTCTATATTTTTAGATTTTTTCTATATGTCTATATTTCTATATTTATTTAATTCTACATTCTATATTCTATATTTTATATTCCAGATTCTATATTCTGTATTTTTTATTCTATATTCTATATTCTATACTCTATATTCTATATTTCTGTTTCTGTATTTCTGTATTTCTATATTTCTATATTTCTATACTTCTATATATCTACATTTCTATATTTCTATGTTTCTATTTCTATGTTTCTGTTTATACATTTCCATATTTCTATATTTCTGTATTTCTGTATTTTCATATTTCTATATTTCTATATTTCTATATTTCCATATTTCTATATTGCCATATTTCCATATTTCCATATTTCCGTATTTCTATATTTTCATATTTCTATATTTCTGTATTTTTATATTATTTCTATATTTCTATATTACTATATTTCTATATTTCTATATTTCTATATTTCTATATTTCTATGTTTCTATGTTTCTATGTTTCTATATTTCTATATTTCTATATTTCCAAAATTCCATATTTCCATATTTCCATATTTCCATATTTCCATATTTCCACATTTCCATATTTCTATATTTCTATGTTTCTATCTTTCTATATTTCCATATTTCTATTTTTCCTTTTTCTATATTTCTATATTCTATATTTCTATATATCTATTTTTCTGTTTTCTATATTTCTACATAGATTTCCATATTTCCATATTTCTATATTTTTGTTATTATTATTATTATTATTATTATTATTATTATTATTATTATCATTATTATTATTATTATTATTATTATTATTATTATTATTATTATTATTATTATTATTATTATTATTATTATTATTATTATTATTATTATTATTATTATATTATTATTATTATTATTATTATTATTATTATTATTTTTTTTTTTTTTTTTTTTTTTTTTTTTTTTTTTTTTTTTTTTTTTTTCCGAAACAGTGTTTGAGGTGTGCATGGTCAGTACCTTTCTTTGACATTTCAGAAATGCAGTTGTACACGCTGTCACTGTATTTATACATATTGTTTTTCTGCTATGGCGCTCATCTCTGCGAATGAGCGCCAGTGGTCACCCTTGTCGAAGTTAAGATTAACAATTTAGCCAATCTTTCCGTCCTTGACACAAACGAGCAACACAGAAGAACTGATCTCTAGACTTCCAAAGGGCATGTATTCGAGAGCCCATGTTCTTCCTATACCC
This sequence comes from Oratosquilla oratoria, assembly GCF_046742065.1. Classification (NCBI taxonomy): domain Eukaryota; kingdom Metazoa; phylum Arthropoda; class Malacostraca; order Stomatopoda; family Squillidae; genus Oratosquilla; species Oratosquilla oratoria. Next base: position 44,613,522 of record NC_134812.1, read on the forward strand.
TGACGCCCCTTCTATCCACTTTTTTTTTCCCAAATATTTCTTTTCATCTACTCCTCTGAACTCGTCCTCCACATCTACACCTCTACACCTACTCCTATCCACCAGTTCCACTCTTTTCCTCCTCTTATATTGATTACTCCTTTCCTATTCCAATTTTCTGCTTCATCTCTTCCTCCCCTATCTCTCAGAGCTTATTTTTTCCACTTCTTTCCTTTGTGTACCAAAAATTATTACTTTTTTTCGTATTTTCCTTATTTATTCTTGCACTTATCTATATCATTCTTCAATAAATGCTCTTCTGGCCCTTCATGTGTGAATACATTCTACTACTATTTGATCACTTTCCTTCCTTTTTCTCTTCCACTATATCATTATCGCCACCTTCAGTGCTGTTCTAATTTCAATACGTAACTTAACCCTTGTTCACTACCGAGCAGGTTAGAGCAACCCTACTTGCGACAGAGGTTGAGGTGACGGCAGTTCGAACCTTCCCGCCAGCGAGTTGGACCCTATTTCATTAGATTTCACGATACAATATCTTCTGTAAAGAGCACCGTCCTAGCCTCCTGAAAGGGGGCAGTTTGCGACGTTAAAGCTAATCATCACTATCATCAATTACCCCCTGCACCTCGTTTTTTTGTTTAGCTCTTAGCTCAACGAGTTTCCTCACCTCCTGGTCATGTCTGTTACGCCTTTTTCTGTAAGTTTAGTCATTTACTGAACCGTTTTTAACCGTTTTCTTTCCACACTTCCTTTTGTTCCTTTGCTTTCTCATTACCGATTTTTACTCCAAACACTTTCTCGCCTTTCTTCCCTCTCAGTTTTCAGCCTATCTTCATCCCGGCTTACATATTTTATGTGCAATTCCTTTCCATTCATCCCACTCTTCACCTATCCATTCTCCACGAATTTTCCATCTTTTATCCTCTTTGAAAGAAGGTTCTTTTCACATTTTCAAGACTCTGAAGTTCTTTATTTTTCAATATTCATGCGCTGATTTATTCACTTTATTTGAGGCTTTACAAAGGATTACAAAGGATTACCAAGGAGGAGCATGCTGATAGAAGACCTTTTGGTTCATAACTAGGTCGGATGTGGAAAAAATATGTAATAATGATAAATAAATAAAAGAAAAATAAATAAGAATTATAATAATATCAATAATAATAAATAAGATAAATTCAGGGGTTTAGTTAAATAATAAACAAACAGGTAAATAGTAAATAATAACAAATTGACAGATAACTAATAATGAATAAAAAATCAAGCATATAACAATAAACAAACAAAAAGTAACAAACAAATAAACAAATAATATAAACAAAATGGCAATCATTACAGCATCTTGCTTAGGTGTTTATCTAAACGAATCTTAAAACTTCGAACCGAACTACATTGCACTGCTTCTGCAGAAAATTTGTTCCATTCATTAACTACACGGTTGGCGAAGTTGTTTCTACCCACTTCCAAATTAAATCTATTTCCTGATTGTTTGAGACCTTTATTTCTTGTCGGATTCTCATCCTGTGTGAAAATTTGGTCACTTTTGATGTTGTCAATTCCCTTTAGAATCTTAAATGCTTTTTTAGGGAAAACAGATTCATATGTTCAAGTCGATTTTTGTATGATTTATTTTTTATATTTAGAATCAGTTTTGTGGCTCGTCGTTGTGCTTTTTCTAATTTGTCAATGTCTTTAATGAGATTCAGTGGCCAAACGGAAACAGCATATTCCAAATGTGGACGAACTAACTATTTATATAACTTGTTAATGGGAGATGAACTTTTGAAGTCTAAAGATCGGGCAATCAGTCCTAGAATCTTGTTTGCTTTCTCAGAGGCTGAAATACACTGCTTAGATGATTTGAGATCGTTACTGATAATTACGCAGAGATCCTTTTCACTATCCACTTTTGTTAAAGAATTTCTCAATAACTTGTAATCGTACTTACTGTAATTTCTATCTATGTGCATAACCTTGCACTGATGTTGAAGATGACAGCCGACTTTCCACTTTTAAAATTACTTTAAGCATCTCTGACCTCACACAGAGAGGTCAGAGTTTCATCTATTGGTGGATTGTCAACCGTTACTTTAACATCACACGGAAAAATTGACGTCTATGAGAGCCATCCATGTAGAACAATAACCTACTAACTCTACGCCTATCCATGTCTGAAACTATTTGCCCATCTTCTGTTCAGATATTGTTCATTTGGGTCACATATTTGGAGAGAAGTTCCCTCAGGGCACTGTAAGCAGATCTTAGCTCATACACCTTGAAATGATCCTGAATATGCTCGACGACTTCTATGACATTCCTCTCCTGATCCTTTTTCGGGAACGTTTTAGTCCACTGTTTCAGTCCTCTATTGTTCCAAGCCCCCAACCAGTTTGGCAGAACGGCTCAATTTTATACTCTTTAGTGTCTCACGCGACACTTCACCACTCCTGGACCTTGGTAGATTTGTGGTGAATGGTAGCACCAAATTTATCTGACGTAGGACCTACTAACACGACTAAAAAAGGTGTATGCCACTGTTATTGATTTCTACTGTGAATTTAAAATCCAAAAGATTCTGTAGAAGAGGATTTTTTGGGGACCGATGGAAAGATGTCTTCTTTATGCCTACAGTAGATCTGTGGTTTCACATTCCTTCGTGTAATGCTATCACTTCCACAGTGGACATAAAGGCCTAAGCAAAAAGGACGTCTATAGATAAAACTACTGTCATGCCGTATTTTCTAACACATTTTATCCTTTAGACATATAAAAGGAGCATCAATGGCACATATACTAAGCATTTATTTCATCATATTTCTGGGCATGGAGAGTGATTGAAGATCACTATGTTGGTAGACATGATTGATAATAATGTCAATAGTTCTTTAAATGGAACGTTCGTAAATAGATTCCCGGCGTCCAGCAAGGTCATAAAACCATCAGTTCTGTTCACAATAATATTAGCTCTACTCACATTCTCTACTATTGGCCTACAAAAAAAAAAAAAAAAATAATAATAATAATTCTCAAAATATTGGCATTTCTGACTTTTTATTATTATTATTATTCATAGTATATCATTCGACAAGCAAAAAATCACGTGGCGAAGGTGATAAGGTTACGCTCGGAGGCACCTAGCTGCAGCCTAAGCCGTCATTTTTGCCCTTCGTGCTTGAAATATTTGACCAGGTAACAGTTACTGTTGAGAATCTGAGACGAGTGTGGGATTCGAATCCACAACTAAGCTAATGTTTTTGATTACGCCAATAGCGCCCTATAAAAACATGTGTTAGAATCAAGTTGTTCAGGGTGGCAAATAAAAGAGTTCATACGCCGGTAATATCACAGTTTATGCAAAATCTACACACAACATAGAGCGGGTCGGTCTTCGACCAATCCAAGTACAACACCATCTATCCCGCATGAGGTAACTCCAACGCGCATTGATAATTTCCTAGGGCAAACCTCCTAGGTGGCTTTATATGTACATAATTATATAAATAGATATGCATACACACTACAGACTCCCATAACATAGCTCGGCCACCAGCTCTCGGTGTCCTCACTGAGAAAACAACATTCGTGGTAGAGAACAGACAAATACAAGAAATATACATACAATGAAACATGTTACAAGAATACACTGGCCAGGATAATTCACCGAACGTCCTGAACATGATACAAATACAATAAGATATACGACGATACATAGGACAACGGAAAAATACATTAAACACACATTTGGGCAGACAGTAATAGAAGAGCTCTTGAATATAACTAAAGATTACATCCCCCTCGGTTATGCCAAGCACAACTGAGGTTGCACATATTTACACAATATATATACAGAATAGATATCAGTTACAATAAAAAAAAATGCACATCAAGATAGTTGTACACACTAATGTCACTCGACCATAAAGGTATTGTACCTTTTGAATCTAGATGATACGAGTGGTGAACAGGAGTAATACATTAGGAACAATGAACTTTGGAGAGGCTGGGTAAAAGTAAATATGGGTACCTGGGTCTTCTTAAGCCTATCAGAATGCCGAACCTCATAAAGTTCCTAAGATGAGTCAAAAATATTGAACTTATTGGAATGAAGCTTTGCGTCATCAGAAAAGGACAAGTAAATATGTTGTTTAATTCAGACTGTCGCCTCGGCATTTGTTTAAAACATGATCACCGACTTGGATGGAAACAGGTGTAGCCTTACTATTTTTGTTTCTGTATTATGTTTGGTTTTGAATCCTGATGATTCCGCCTGACAGAACCATATATGGTATGCGGTGTATGACACTGAAGGTGACTGTAATCTTTAAAGTTGTAGAGAGGACGAACAGGATTATCCAAAAGATTATACGGAAACCTCTTCTCAGAACCATAAAAGACATAATAAGGTGTCTTTCCCGTTGCTACTTTGATGGTACTATTAATGCAACCACTGACATGGGGTAGCCAGTCTTCCCAGGTTTCCTACAGGTCATTAGCAATGTGGCTTGGGATGTCAACTATTTTCCTATTTGTCCGCTCCACCAGACATTTAGAGGAGGGATGATAAGCAGTTACAAAAGTCTGGGTGATGTTATATTGTTTGGAAATGTTGACAATGACCTCATTCTTAAACCCAGTCCCATTGTCGCTAAACAACACCGAGGGAGTAGTGTAAGGACAGAAAACATGGGAGACTAGATCATGAGCAACTACCAGAACAGATTTATTTCACAATGGAGCCAATATCACAAAACGGTTAAGGTGATCAATACATACAAGAATGTACACTAAGCCTTGAATGCTATGGGGGAATTGCAAGAGATCAATGGTTACAATGTCGAAGGGGCGAGAAAGAGTACGATACTCTAGAATAGGAGCAGTGTGAGTAGAACCTTTGTTCTGAGAACAAGATTGGCACAGGGCTACATGAGTGGCAATGCCTAAACACATTCTAGGCCAATAATATTTCTTGCGAGCCATAGGAGTTTTATCACGACCTGGGTGACCAGCTTGAGGGAATCATGAGCAGGAGATATAACGTTACGAGTGAGAAGATTGTCTTGCAAGGAGAACTGAGGCAGAGGTACAGGGAATTTTGGCAAGGAGTATCATTGCCAGAATCTAGGGCGTAAATTTGATTTGAATCACAACAACAGCAGCTATGGGTACATTACGTGAAAGTGCATCAGTAACGTTGTTTGCACGTCTCGGGATATGCTTAAGGACTGGATTAAACTCGCTAATAGTAAGAAACCATCTGGCTAGGCGGCCTGAAAGATTTTTGCCTTTGAAAAGTTGTGACAGCACTGCGGTCTGTGTAAACTGTAATGATGTCATGAAAATACTTTAAAGCCTACATCACTGCTAAAGTTCCGGATGTGTAACCGCGTAGCAATGACATGCAAACGACGATAACCTACTTGCTGCATTAGGGCATCTCCAATACCTAGACCAAAAGCATCAGTGCAAATGGTAAAAGTAATAGTATAATCTGAGAATGCCAACACAGGCGCCTGAGTAAGTGCCTGCTTAAAGGTTTCAATACTTTTCTGATGAGCATCATGCCACTGAAAGGTAACATCATTTTTGAGGAGAAGAGTAAGAGGTGATGCTAGGGAAACAAAGCCTTTTACAAAAACACGATAGTATCCTGCCAATACTATGAAAGAACGTACTTGATCAACTGTCATAGGCGTAGGAAAGTTTTAAACAGCTTTGATCTTGTCATCTGTGGTATGAATGCCATCTTTGTATTGCTAAAGGAGGAGCGAAATGGCTTGTGAAGGTTGTGTGAACCTGGAGGACCGTCTCAGGATGTGTGAGGAGGAAATTCGTCTTCTCAGGAGTACGCTCTGTGAGAAGAGTGAGCCCTCCCCACAACCCAAAGAGCGTTCCACTTCTTCCCCTACTGTCACTACCGTGAGCGAGTGGCGCTCCGTGGGGTCCCGTTTGTCGAGCCAGCGTTCAGTAGGCGTGTGCCCTGTGGAGCAACCGCTGGGTCTAGCCAATCGTTTTGCTCTGCTGGAGGATGAAGTGGCTGAAAATCAGGAGTTCTTGGTGGTGGGGGACTCCATGGTGCAAGGCTATGATGACATTCTCCAGCGGAAGACTAAACGACGTTGCAAGCTAGTATGTCAACCGGGCCGTGGGATCGCCGATTGTACCCAGTCCATCAGGGAGCAAGGACGGACGAGCACGGTTACGATTGTTCATACGGGAAGTAACGATGTAGGTAGGGTGAGATCAGAGGAGCTTGTTCGGAATTACAGGGTCCTCCTTCAGGAGATGAAGGAACGTGGGAGCCATCACGTAGTCTGTGGGATCCTCCCGAGGATCTACGCAGGCTCGTGTTGGAATACTAGAGCCATAGGGATTAATGATAGGATATCGCAGTTGTGCACACAATTGGGATACCACTTTCTTGATCCTTGGTATCTCTTTTCCAGGTGTCATGACCTTTAAGCTTTTGATGGTATCCACCTTACCCGCAGAGGCAAAGATGTTCTTACAAACCTCATATGGGAGTTTGTAATGAACTAGTTCCTTTTTTGGGGTAGAAGCCCAAAGGGATGGGGAAATAGAGTGTACTTGGGAAAACAGAGTAGAGTATAGCATTAATGTAGAACAATATGCCAGTATAAGACACAATATAATTTTAGAATATAATGTTGGTAGGGGACGAAATGTTACATTAGGATGTAATGTCAAAGGACAAAATGTCACGATGGGATGCAATGATAGTGGAGGACAAAAGATCACGATAGGATGTAATGATAGTGTAGGACAAAATATCACGATGGGATGCAATGATACTGGAGGAGAAAATATCACGGTAGGATATAATGTCAGTGGAGGACAAAATATAATTTTAGGAAGAGATGCCGGACAGAATGACAATGAATGACGGGAGGCCGGTGTGAATCGCGGTGATGTAGGGGTGTAATTATAGTGGAGGAAAAAATATCACGGTGGGATATAATGTCACTGGAGGACAAAATATAATTTTAGGAAGGGATGCCAGACAGAATGTCAATGAATGACGAGAGGCCGGTGTGAATCGCGGTGACGTAAGGGGGATAAAATGTACAAAAGAGATCGGATGACCGCGAGCGACCAGATGTCCGTAATGGGGGAAATGTTAAATTTTATGGCAGATATGTTAATGAGGCATTGAATGTCAATGAAGGACCAAATAGTAATATAGAGCAAGGTGTTAATACATACATACATATACCAAGGCTTTTTCCCCCTTACAAGGGAGGTAGCCAAAAAGGAAAAGGCATAAAATAATTTCCACCCATTCCATCCCTGAATACACTCCACACCCCTCCACCCTCCCTCTTATCTTAGCACCTCCTGGATGACAGGTCATCCCTGCACCTTGTCCACTGCCCTGGGTCAGAAGCAGTGTCGCAAGACACAGCACATCCACAGCAAGGCTGTTTCATTAAATCGGCGACCCCCCTCTCCGTCCCCCCATTGCATAAAAGGAGAAGACGGGGAGAAATCCCTTCGGGCTGTGTCAAATTTTGCTCACACATACTACCTCACCACCTCATGCAATCACAACATCATCCATATACAACCATTCTCCATTCACCCCTGTCTTCTGTCCTCTCCCGTCCTTCCTCAACAGACATTCCCCTCTTCCCCAAAGCCCCGTTCACCCCATCCATCCACCTCATCCTAGGACGTCCCCTCATGTTCACTCCCTCCACATCTGCCTTCCATATCTCTTTTACTAGTCTTTCTTCGCTTATTCTTTCCATGTGTCTAAACCATTCCAATATTCTTTCATCAACCCTATCTCCCAGTTCCCTTTCCACCCCTGTTCTCCTCATCTCCTCATTTCTCACTCTATCTAGCCTAGTAACCCCCATCATACTTCTCAGACACCTCATCTCAAACACATTCAAACTCCTTCTCTCTTCTTCTCTTATGTTCCATGTTTCTGCCCCATACAGTGGTGTTGGCACAATCCCTCCTTCATACAGTCTCCTCTTAGCATCCATTCCCAAATGTCTATTCCTCATTACACTCTTTAAACCACCAAGGCATTTACTCGCTTCTCTCAATCTACATTCTACCTCCACCTTCACTCCACCTTTTCCTGCCACATTTGCACCCAAGTATCTAAAACCATCCACTTCCTCCAGTCGCTCTCCCTTAATGCTCACTTCCAGTCTGCTGACACTTTCACCCCTTGTACATCTCATCACCTTACTTTTACCCACATTTATCTTTAGCTTTCTTCTATCACATACTCTGCCACCAACTTCCTCAATCCCTCCTCCGATCCTGCCACAAGCGCAGTGTCGTCCGCAAACAACAGCTGGCTCACCTCCCACTTTTCTCCATTTTCTTTAACCATCTCCAATCCCTGACCCACTACCCTTGCATTTACCTCTCGCACCACCCCATCCATGTATAAGTTGAACAGCCAGGGCGACATAACGCATCCTTGACGAAGTCCCACCTTTACCTCGAACCACTCACTCTCTCCATTTCTAATCCTGACACAAGCTCTACTACTCTCATAAAAACTCTTGACAGCTCCCAGGAGGTGTTAATAAAAAACAAAATCATAATGTAAGACATGATATTGAAACTCAAAATGTGTCAAAAAGAAATAATCACGAGTTTCTTAAAACCATGTACTTTAATGCTCGTAGTATTAGGAACAATTTTCAAGAAATACAGGCGTATGTCAAAAGCGAAAATCTCGATATGATAGGAATAACCGAGACATGGTTAAGTTCGAAGTTGAATTTAATATTGCGGGATTTAAACTTTTTCATCAGGATAGAAACCACAAGAAAGGTGGAGGTGTTCTGTTGTACGTTAAAAACAATGTTCATGCATGTGTTTTAGAGAAAGTGAAACAGGATGCATATGATAGTTTGTAGGTTGAGTTAACCCAAACAAATGAAAAAAAAAAGAATGAATGTAGGTGTAATATATTGGCCAAAGGCATTATCATTAGCAGACGACAAACTGTTATTTCAAGAACTGTCTAGTTTCTGCAACCGAGATTTATTGATAATGGGTGATTTCAATTTTACTGACATTGATTGGATGACCCTTGAACATGGCCATATAGGTGGTCGCTTGATTGATTTCCTTGGTGATAATTACTTAGTTGAACATGTAAAAGAGCCCACAAGATATGGAAACTTACTCGATCTATTGATCACTAGCCGCGAAAGCATGGTAACTGATGTAGAAGTCGGTGAAATTGTTGCAAATAGCGATCACAACTTAGATTCAAACTCGTAAAAAAAAATCAGAATAAATACTTGTGTTTCTAAAATACCTAATTTCAGTAAAGTTTAGTTCATAGGACTACGTCAGGAGCTTCAGCTTACAGATTGGGAGGCAAAATTAAGCGAAAGACCTGTAGATCAGACGTGGGAAATATTTCAAAATACGCTCACTAAGATGATTCATACTTACATTCCTTTTAACGACAGACGTTCCCCAAATCAGGCTCGCCCAAAGTGGCTCGATAAAGAAACTGAAAAAGTATTGCTAAAAAGAGACAGGCTTATAAGAAATATAAGTGCTCGGGTGCATCTAATGACTATCAAAGCTATGTATCAATACAGAGAGATCTAAAAAAGACAATAAAAAGAAAAGAAAACGACAATACGAAATGAACATCGCTGATAAATCCAAAGAGAATCCCAAAGAATACTATAGTTACATTAGAGATAAAAAGGTTGTTAAGAATCACATTGGTCCACCATTATCTGCTGACGGTCAACTTGAATATTCAAATGAAGGAATGTGTAATATTTTAAACCATTATTTTAGCTCGGTATTCGTAAACGAAGCACCTCAAAGTGAACTCCAAACTGAAACCTGTGAAAAGGCTAGGGTAAACTTATTCACTACGGTAAATATAACAAAAGAAAAAATTAAAAGGTGTATAGAACTACTCAAAGTTAATAAAACACCAGGGGCTGACGGTTGGCATCCAAGAATCTTAAAGGAAATGAAAAATGAGATTGTTGTTCCATTAGGAATTATTTTCAAGAAATCCATCATATCCGGAGATGTCCCAGGAGAATGGAAGCTAGCTAACGTTACTCCCATATTCAAAAAAAGGTGACCAAAAAAATAACTATAGGCCTATAAATTTGACTTCAATCGTAGGAAAAATAATGGAAACTATCATCAGAGATGCTATCGAACATAATTTAGAAAGTGACCGTTTGATAAATGATAGTCACCATGGTTTCAGACGGAAACGTTCTTGCGTGACTAACTCGAATTCTACAACACAGTTATCTCGAATTATGACAAAAGAAACAATATAGATTTAATATATCTGGACTTTACAAAAGCTTTTGATACCGTCCCCCACGAAAGACTACTTACTAAATTAGCTTCACACGGAATAAGTGGTAGCCTATTAAGTTGGACTAGTAATTGGTTGAATGATCGAAAACAGAGAGTTGTTTTAAATGGAAAAACTTCTAGATGGAAAAATGTTACAAGTGGAGTTCCTCAGGGTTCCGTTCTTGGGCCACTTCTATTCATAGTATATATAAATGATATAGACCATGGACTAAAATCTACTGTTTCCAAATTTGCTGATGATACAAAACTGTGCGGAATGGCAAATGATCACTTAAACCAGTTAGATATTCAAGAAGATTTAGATAAATTACAGCAATGGTCTGAAAAGTGGCTAATGAAATCTAACACAAGTAAATGCAAGGTAATGCACATAGGTAAAAATAACAGTAGGTACAATTACAAACTATGTAGTTATTTGTTAACAAAAGTAGATGGTGAAAAAGATCTCGGCGTAATTATCAGTAACGATCTCAAATCATCCAAGCAGTGTATTTTAGCCTCTGAGAAAGTAAATAGGATTCTAGGGCTGATTGCGTGATCTTTTGACTTCAAAAGTCCATCAATCATTAACAAGATATATAAATCGTTAGTTCGTCCACATTTGGAATATGCTGTTTCCGTATGGTCACCGAATCTCATTAAAGACATTGACAGACTGGAAAAAGTGCAACGGCGAGCCACAAAACTGATTCTAAATATCAAAAATAAATCATACGAAAATCGACTAAAACATATGAATCTGTTTTCCCTAAAAGGGCGTAGACGCAGAGGTGACTTGATCCAGGTCTTTAAAATTCTAAAGGGAATTGACAACATTAAAAGTGGCAAAATTTTCACACTGAATGAGAATCAGACAAGAAATAATAGTCTCAAACTGTCCGGAAATAGATTCAATTTGGAAGTGGGTAGAAACAACTTCGCCAACCGTGTAGTTAATGAATGGAATAAACCTCCCGCAGAGGCAGTGCAATGTAGTTTAGTTCGAAGCTTTAAGAATCGTCTAGATATTCACCTAATCAAGATGCTGTAATGATTATCATTTCTTTGATATTATATGTTTATTTGTTTTGTTATCATTTGTCTGTTTGTTTATTATTATTTGCTTTATTGTCATTAACTATTAGTTATATGACAATCTGTTATTATTTACTATTTACCTGTTTGTTTAATATTTGATGATACCTATGCATTTATTTATGTATTTTATTTATTACTTAAATTGTTATAATATTTACTTATTCATTTATTCATTTATAAAAAAATTCGTATCCGACCTAGATATGGACCAAAAAGTCTCCTGTCGGCGTGCTCCGCCTTTGTAATCCTTTGTAAAAGAGACAGGGTTATAAGAAATACAAGTGCTCGGATGGACCTAATGACTATCAAAGTTATGTAATAAAACAAAGAGATTTAAAAAAGACAATAAAAAAACGAAAACGATAATACGAAATGAATATCACTGAAAAATGCAAAGAGAATCCCAAAGAATTCTAAAGTAACATTAGAGATAAAAAGGTAATTAAAAACCACATTGCCCACTATTATCTGCTGACGGTCAACATCAATATTCAAATAAAGGAAAGTGTGATATTTCAAACAATTATTATAGCTCAGTATTCGTAACGAAACACTTCAAAGTGAACTCAAAACTGGAACCTGTGAAAAGTCTAGGGTGAACTTACTACGGTAAATATAAAGTAATGATAATAATAGTAATAATAATAATAATAATAATAATAATAATAATAATAATAATAATAATAATAATATTAATAATAATAATAATAATAATAATAATAATAATAATAATAATAATAATAATAATAATAATAATAATAATAATAATAATAATAATAATAATAATAATAATAATAATAATAATAATAATGATGATGATGATGATGATGATGATGATGATGATGATGATGATGATGATGATGATGATGATGATGATGA
>NC_134812.1:44628339-44648339 GCF_046742065.1 Oratosquilla oratoria
AGAAGTTCCACAAAGTCTGTGCCAAGTTCGTGCCAAAGATCCTCTCCGACGACCAGAGGCAGTTTCGTGTGGAATGTTGCACTGACATTCTCGAAATGTTAAAAGGCTGATTCAGGTTTCCTGCGACGAGAGTTGGGTGTTCACCTACGACCCTGAGAGCAAACGTCAGAGTGCTCAGTGGAAGCACGCGACCTCCCCCAGACCCAAAAAGGGGCTCATTCACGTTGAATGGGCTCCTCAGGGTCAAACCGTCAGTAAGGAATATTACCTTACTGTTCTAAAAAGGTTCAGGGAGAAGATGAGGAAGAAGAGGCCTCAGCAGTGGAGGAGTGGTCAGTGGTGGTTCCACCAGGACACTACCCCATGCCACAAGTCAACGCTGGTGACCACAAGATTGGCCGACAGGGGAATGAAAGTGGTACAACACCCACCCTACAGCTCTGACATAGCCCCTTGCGACTTCTTCCTGTTCCCACGCATGAAAGACAGCCTCAGGAGAACCAGATTCCAGTCAACAGAAGAGCTGAAAGTGGCATCGGAAAGTTACCTGAAGGGACTACTGAAAAAGGACTTTGAGGAGGTCTTCCAGGATTGGGAAGGACGCATGCAGAAGTGTGTAGATGCGAGAGGCAATTATTTTGAAGGAGACAAAGATTTGTAAGCTTATGAAAATAAATAGTGTCTCTCCTGACATTTTCTCATTATTTATTGAGTAAGGGGATATCTAGATTTTGTAAAAGCTTTTGATGCCTTCCCCCACAAAAGACAGCAGCCACTAAAGGAACGATTTTGGACTGATCACAGTTAGTCAGTCTTTGAAATTGTGATATGGGCGCTTGTGAAAATGGGACTGAGTATGTATAAGGACTAAACTATAGTCTGCTCTCAGCTGCAAAATCTTGGAGCGCTGATCAGTAGAATGGTTACACTGTCCATGGACATGATAGTAGCTAGATTGAGGCTGAAATGACAGTCTTGAAAAGTCATGACCAATATTAGAAGAGGAAGTAGTAAAACGTCTATGTGCAGGAGGCTGTTTAGACTTTCGGTCATGACGCTTACGAAGGAAACAGTAAACACTAGAATGACATACTTTGTTACAATACGCGCACTGAAGAATGGTAGATGTAGATGTAGGAGTACTTTGTGTAGGCGTCAAAGGCAGAAGTGATGAAGAGGTGCTTTGTATAGGTGTCGAAGACAGAGGGGTGGTGGAGGAAGAGGAAGAACCTCCGTAGCCTGCTGTAAGTGATTAGGTAGTGCAGGAGCTAGCAAGGCACGAAGAGGCAATTCTTTTAACTTCCTAGAAAGGTTTGTTGTAAATGAAAGTAAACATTCATCTAGCTACTAAGAGAAGAAGCAATACTTTCTTCAGGAGTAAAAAACAAGATGTAGAATAGGTACTCCAAAACAAGTTGGAATCTATCAAGAGTGATGGTATTGTTTTCTGCCCAATGTGAATGTAGTATCAAAGGCTCTAATACTTCAGAGGCCACTGCATTGGCTCTACCTTGAGCAGGCATAAAATGGTCAGTGTTCGTAGAGTAAACAAGCACATCAGCCAAATTATCACCTATCAAGTTAGCATCAAACATCTCAAGAAAATTTAGCCTTGAATGTGTCGTAATCATAGTTTAAAGCTCTAAGATTGACGCATGAAACTGACATCATCTCAGAAGCTAGTGAATTGGAAACAAATTGAGACCTTACAAAAAGAAAGAAAAAATCCAACCATGTAATGACATTAATGTTGATGGCACTACCCCACACTGCTGCAGAAAGGCAAACATGATATAATTAGGATCCTCACTAGAGAATTTTACAACGGAGGGGTCCTGGTGTAATAGTGTAAGAGTGGGGTGAGGCATATTTGGGGTTGCCATTGTGTTACCGTGGAAAAAAGGAGACTTTGTCACTAGACATATTGAGATAATTACAGAAAAGTGGAGAGTCCGGTTTGGTTCGACAACTTCTAAGCAACATGTACACAGAAAACAATAACATACACAGAAACGCCTACATAGAAAATAACTACATATATAGAGGTGTATACATAAAAATAGAAATAATTACAAAAAGGCAAACTCCAACACACATAATTATAGGCGTCGTCTACTTGGATAGGGAAATTTGCTTCTTAAAGAAGCACCTTCAGAAGACAGGATAAGAGACATTTGAATGCAGTATGGCTCTCGTCTACACCGGCAGTAGCTGCAGATCAACAGCTATGCACGTGATCCTGGCTTACGCACATCCACAAAAATATGAGTATTGATAAAATAAAAATAAAATGAAACTAGTTTTTCACAATGCACGAGACTTAGGGAAAATATGAGGACTCAAGGGGTAACAGTAATAAAGATGAATCAAAATAGGTAAACAATGCGGCAAGTAATGGATACCGCGTGGGCTCGAAAGTCAATACTCATCTGACAACATCCACGCGCCCAACGATGGGAAAGCAGCGACTTTTGCACCAAAGGTTTGAGGAGTCTCGCAGTATTCTTATGATACAGACTGGGCTGACGTAGGTAGCGAATTGCCTGGAGGTAAGCACAAAACTTCGAAGGTGAAAATGGTTTAGAGTGATATCCCTCAGATATGAAAAAATCCGCAATTTCATTTTTTGCACTTTCACAAAAAATTATTTTACAATTTCGTAATAGTCTCCTTGCACTTCCGTAATTGTCGTAGTCCGAACCTAGCTGTGAAAATAAAGGAACAAAAATAAGAAAGAAAGAAAGAAAGAAAGAAAGAAAGGAAGTAGGTAGAAACAACTTTGCCAACCGTGTAGTTAATGAATGGAATAAACTTCCTGCACAGGTAGTGCAATGTAGTTCAGTTCGAAGCTTTAAGAATAATTTAGATAAACACCTAAGCAAGATGCTGTAATGATTATAATTTATTTTATATTATTTGTTTTTGTTTTGTTATCATTTGTCTGTCTGATTTTCATTTATTATTAGTTATATGTCAATTTATTATTATTTACTATTTACCTGTTTGTTTATTATTTAACTATACCTATGCATTTATTTATGTATTTTATTTGTTATTTACATTATTGTAGTTTTTATTTATTGTTTTATTATTATTATGATTTTTTTCGCATCCGACCTAGATATGGACCAAAAGGTCTCCTGTCGGCATGCTCCGCCTTTGTAATCCTTTGTAATCCTTTGAAAGAAAGAAAGAAAGAAAAAAAAAACATACGCGCGGAAACTCACGAAAATGGAGTTCACTAGTGCACTAGTTTTCACTGCGAATTGTCGCAAAAATGGTCAAACATTAAATTTCCGTTGCCACCATATATTCAGGGTGGCAAATAAAAGAGTTCACATGCTGGCTATATCACAGTTTATGCAAAATCTACACACGAGACATAGCGCGTCGGTCTTCGACCAATCTAAGTACAACACACCATACCCCGGATGGGGTAGCTCCAACGCGCATTTACAAATTTCTAGAGCAAATCTGCTTGGTGGCTTTATATGTACATAATTATGTAAATAAATATACATACTTTACACACTACAGGCTCCCATATCAAAGTGGAAGATTTGAACATTTCAAAATAAATATATAATTCATTAACAGTAAAATTTTTAACATAAAGTGGTTCATTTGATATTCAAAAACTCCTGTGGAACATTCAAAGATACCAAAATGAAGACTTATTGAATATCAAAAAATCTTGTGGAACATTTGAATATACAAAAATAAGGACTTATTGAATTATAATTTTTCATAACGTGGTTGCTCATCTGATAAACAAATTAATGTGGAATATTAAGAAATAAATAAAAATGGAGGTATGATTTACTAAATATTTATATTTCGTCAGCGATAACTTAGATTCTATCTCTGAGGACAATACAGCACCGAAAAAGTGGAGTCATAGAGGTAGTAAAGACATAAGGAGGGTAGAAGAAAAGTAGATAAGAGAATCTAAGATCAGCATTCTTTTCTGAGTAATGACCCACAATAAAAAAAATGCTGCGTATCTGGTCTATACAAATGTAACTAAAGTCTCTCATGTTTTGGATATAAACCTATGCAGCCATAATGTCAATACAAGTTATATGAATATCATGAAAAAGATCACTCACAACAGTAAAATATTTGAAATAATCAGCCTGGCTGTCCATGGATTGAGTCTTGCGACGGCCGGGTTGATTATTACATAAGTATGTTTAAAATATCATAATGAAAATATGTATATAGTACAAGAATGAATACCCAGATTCAGTCCAAATAGATAGTAAGGCCGACAGCGGCGAGAAAAATGTCTGGCTGTCTGCGTAGAAAACATAGAATACTTGTTTGATTCGTTAATATTTGTTCCTCTAATGGAAATTATGATATTGTTGTGAACAACTGACGCTTTCTCCACGAACGTTGTGAAGAAATGCTGTTTGAGCAAATGTCGTATGAGCAATTGTTTCGTGAGCAATTATTATTAGATCAGGAAGAATAGTAGTGCATGTAAAAAATAATAATGTTCTCTGAATACACTAAATTTTAATGCGGTGAATGTATCTAGGAAGGGTAATGTACTTTAATTCTAAGTTTCAACTGTGATTTTATCTACAAACATAATTACTGATTCTGGTAAGAAAAATATTTTCTGAGATATCAGGCCGCAAACAAAGGATGTCATCGACATAACAAAGCCATGTGGTTCTAGGGGAATAATCGTAAATTGCTCTTAAAAAGATCCATTTTTAGATTACTCAAACAAAGGAGAGGACTTTTTCATAACTAATCCGAATGTTTCTATATTAGAATTTGCCATTCATCTGCACCTAAAATCTAGAACTAATGAATGGAGAGGGTTGCCATGCATTGAAGAAGTGAGGGTACACCATCTTCGGCTACTGGGCCCTAATGTGAAAATGCTGTGTCTTGCTGCATTGCTTCTGACGTGAGCAGAGGAGACCCTACATCCAGAAGGTGTTGAGATGGAATGGACAGGTAGGGTGTAGGATGGCTGAAGGGTGGATATATGCTTTGAGTTGACTCCCCCCTTATATGAGGGAAAGGGACTTTCTGTATATACAAATAGGATATACACAATTAAAGATGCAAAATCAAAGATAAACCATGTCAACGAAACATGTGAGGGGGATAAGGAAGATAATTAAATGAGGTCAAGAGCTCTTGCCAAAGGATAATGAATGCGCTATGGTGGTTTGAATTCTCTCATTTTTATCCATGAAGGAGAAAAGATAAGTGATATAATGCAGCTTAGGAGCAATGAATGCAAAGCCTAAAGTGACATTGCCCCAACTGAGTAACTTGAATCTGTGGTGACAAGCCTCGATGTTTCCGAATGTAGCTACGCAGGACTTGCCGCAAGTTCCGTTCGCAATGAAAGTTTCGCAATTCATCGCTAACATAACCATTGTTCCCTCGCTAGAAATCAATGGCCACTCCTCAGCTGGGTCACAGTTGTTTCAATTTGCGGAAGACATTTCCTGTATCATACTGGAATTATAGCATTGTATGATTTGTGTTTATTTCGGAGTATCAACATTAGCATAATAATTGAAAATTATTCTTGACATTAACTTGTTTCTTCATTGATATAGATACTAATGCAATAAAAGTAATTATGATGAACTTTGTATTAGCAATGTTACTTGTAAATATAATAATTATAACCATTGAGTAGCATTAATATTAAATACAAAATTGTTGGTATGATACTTTCATTAAAATAACTCTTTTGTCAAACCTGTACAGTGTTATCTTCAAATGGTTATGATTTTTACTTTTAATTGATACTCTAAACATTGCTAAGTGTATCTAGTACCAATAGGTTATGATATAATCAATCTGAGGGTAAAACACGATATTATAGTGTTACAGTGCCATACCATAGCAGTGACCAATGGTATTATCTGGAATCATAGTACCCTTTTCGTTTATTGTACATAAACATGAAAAACATAACCAGCATTGTGTTATTATAATTTATAAATTGTTCTTCATATTTCACTAATACGTTTTTTCTCTTCCTTTTTGTCCAGGTTGGCTTGAACAGTCAGGCCATGTGAGCCCACTCCAGCGGAGTCCCCAAAAACCGTCGATATCACCGCCGCCCAAGAATCCGAAGACTTACTTTCGAAAAAAATCTGATTTCGACTACAAGGAATCAATATAGTCTAAATAATCTCTAAATGAAATACACACAAAGGAATTAGGAAGTGGACTGCTAATAAAGTGCCACACTCTTGGAATTCCCAAGAATAAGACATCAAACGAAACAAAGACGAGGCGAGAGACCGTGAAGGGTCTTTCTGTTCCACTTTCCTTGATTCTGAGTGGCTTCTCCCTTGAGTCCAACTGAAAGAGAAAGAATGAAAATCTCGTTAGAACGATCAGTACAAGAAGACGTCCGGAGTAGAACGCAAACGGCGTGGCGATAAAGAAACTATTGCATTACTTCTCAGTAAGCTAATGGTTGGTGGATCAGCACTGAAGTGCCTGCATGTTGGGGTACGTTGGCTGGAGCCATTAGGCATTCTAAGGTTTGAGTTAGACTCGTTATACATAGCCCCGCATGTCAGAAACTCCGTAATAATTCATTCATAAAGATAACCTTCATGTTATTGTGTTCAACATAATACATGTATAGTTGTATTACATATACATAAATATGCTATGCACACATATGTTTACACGCATTTACATTTGTGTGTGTGTGTGTGTGTGTGTGTGTGTGTGTGTGTGTGTGTGTGTGTGTGTGTGTGTGTGTGTGTGTGTGTGTGTGTGTGTGTGTGTGTGTGTGTGTGTGTGTGTGTGTGTGTGTGTGTGTGTGTGTGTGTGTGTGTGTGTTTGTGTGTGTGTGTGTGTGTGCGCGCGCGCAAGCGTTTGTGTAAACAATGTGCATGCATATGTATACATTTATATGTAGAGATGATATAGCGGAAGCTGACATGCGGAAACAAACTTTCAAGGTTGATTAAGTCTTCTTCCGTGAGGAAAAAGACGAACAGGAAAAGACAATAGAATGACCACCTGCAAGAAACGAAAAAAAAAAAAAAAAATTCTGTTCTGTTTATGGAAGCAGAAATTTGGTCGAAATGTATTCTTTTCAGCAAAATTTTGATCTTTTTTTCGTTAATCGAAATCTAAATGTCATCGAAACTCTACCGAAGACATCTTGATTTTTTTTCCTTCCATCGGGGATGGAAAAACCTATATATGCCCTAGGTCCTTACAACGCACTAAAACACGCAGGAAGGTGCCACTAGTCGTTAGGTTCCGTGGCAGCTAGATGGTCCATAGTTTTTTGGACGAACACTTGTGGTTTTGTACTGTCTAGTATTAGGGTAGACTCAGCGAAGGTCTAGATAAGATTAGGTCATTTTTCTTCGGACAGAAAAATAACAAGATGAGAAGGTGCGGCAGTCGACTCACTCAAGTTGTGTATTCATTTCGTTTGAACAGCGTTGCTCGAGGCAACCTTGTTCATATCGTTTATTTTTCTTCTTAAAATGAACTGAGCTATTCTTATTTAGACCTTTGACCCAGTATTAGAAAGAAAAAAAAACCGCGCGTGGTGGCTGAACTAGGCAGCGAAGATGGTCAAGTCTAACAGGACGCTTATGTAGAAATTACAGGTACTAGAACCGGAGAGGAAGGTTGGGTGGTGGTGGTGGACTTTAGAAATAATTACAAGAAAACCGTATATTTTGAGACTGCAGAAGAATGCCAGTAGTTCTCGAAAGGATCCGCATGGATTACGAAAATGATAAAGAAACTAAGGCTCCTGCCTCCAGTACGCTAGTTTTTATTACATTTCGATCTTTGATTTCTAGGTAACACACTGGGGGATGGTAATCTCTTTTTTTGTGAGTTCTGTAGGAGATTCGGGCGCGGCGCCCCTCCCTCGGTGGGTGGCAAGGGGCGCCTCCCCTCTGCCGTAATCTTCCCATGTCCCGTATGAGGGATAGAAAACGTAGCCTCATTCTCGGATTCCAGTCTATATGGGATTTGCATTTAGTAGCATTTATACTGTAAATAACAAGTTTTCATAAGTAAACATTGTACGTAATACTAAGATTACTAATAGCCATAGTAATACCAATGATTATGATAAAAGATTATATTGAGACTAATAGTCCTGTATCAAATAAATCATACTGCAAAAACAGTAGTTCGAGCTTGTCTCCACCTTTGGCAGACACTTGGGCATGTTGAGGCCTAGAAAAAGGCACCTTGATCTATCTCCAATCTCTCTCTCTCTCTCTCTCTCTCTCTCTCTCTCTCTCTCTCTCTCTCTCTCTCTCTCTCTCTCTCTCTCTCTCTCTCTCTCTCTCTCTCTCTCTCTCTCTCTCTCTCTCTCTCTCTCTCTCTCTCTCTCTCTCTCTCTCTCTCTCTCTCTCTCTATCTATCTATCTATCTCTCTCTCTCTCTCTCTCTCTCTCTCTCTCTCTCTCTCTCTCTCTCTCTCTCTCTCTCTCTCTCTCTCTCTCTCTCTCTCTCTCTCTCTCTCTCTCTATCTATCTATCTATCTATCTATCTATCTATCTATCCATCTATCTATCTCGCTTTCTCTCCCTCGTTTCATACATATACATATACACAATCTTGATACTTTTGCATCTGCTCGTTGTGAAAAAATCTTACCTAATTCCTTAAAGCATCTTGTTATTCCTAACAAATGAAATTACTACTTACTTCACCATTGTTCTGCCTCTCTTTCCGTCTGCCTCCTGTACCTCTTCTCCAACTCTCTGCCTCATCACTTCCTTTCGCGATCTTGCCCACAGACACAGAAGCTTTACGAACTGTTGACGTTTTCGGCACCCTCTCAAAGAGAAGAGCACACCGGAGAGACAGATGCATCGTCACGTAGTCCCTGATGGCACTCGCGCATTCAGACGACCAATTAGGTGAGACGGCGCTCAGGCTTTTGCTTTCTTTTTATGCAGTGCTGTTTATGCTTTCGCTGCAAAAAGTCTAACTTATACCGCCTGTTGCTGGATTTACGGATCTTTTTTGTTCATTACGGTGAGGTAATGTATCTAATCTTTTACAGTTCGATTATCGATAGGATGACGGATTCTTTACTCAGATTGCATTCCAATTTAGGGTTGCACAATATCAGCCATTTCACTCTGTAATCTTTCATCCGTATCGTAGTCATCAGGCCTTTCGAGGAAGCATCTGCTCTTCTTATTGGTTCATCATCTGGCGAATGCCGAAAGAGTAAACGGTTTGTAAACCTTTGCAGAGAGGATCCTGCTTCCCAAACACATAGCTTGCTTATCCTAAGACAGGGGTCGTACCTCAATGATAACCGAATTCTATTGTCGATGAATTAGCTTATAATCTCAGAGAAAAGGTTATTTCTGTAGTATGGCTCATTAAATTTGTCCTTCGTGGGTCTTAGGAAGATTGCAAACCACATAGAGTAGTTGGTCTAAAGGTAGCAGACCATCTTAACTGGTGTGTGATCAGGAGAATTTAAAAGCATCATCTGGACTCTATAGTTTGACTTAGTTTTATCACCCTGGTCTAGCTTCCAGTGGATCGAACATAGGATAGGTTTATATATATAAATATATATATATATAAATATATATATATATATATATATATATATATATATATATATATATATTATATATATCCTCTCCTTTTCTTTTCTTTTTTAATCTCTCCCTTTGACCGTTTCTATATTACATCCGTAAAGAGTGCTGGGATAACTGCTGTCATCAGGGTCATCTGTAGAGACAATTTGGCTACCATAAGTAACACTGTTACAATTGTTGTTATCACTCATCATCATCATGGTCATGGTTGACAAATGATATCACACTTACAACAGTAACTACGGACACATATGAAGAGGAAACACTACGTAATGATAAAACTTAAACTTTTATTAGTAGTACAACGCTTGCCTCATATTTTCTCAAGTACATAGATATTCTGAGTACAAACACAGTACCCCCAGAAGAGCAGGTTGGGTGTGGGGCAAATGAATATGATTAAACAAATTTTGATCAAAAGATTGTATTGTTTGTTGAAATAATTATGCGTGCGTATGATACACTCCTCACGCACGCACACACACGCACAAACACACACACACACACACATACACATACACACACACACACACACACACACACACACACACACACACACACACACACACACACACACACACACACACACACACACACACACACACACACACACACACACACACACACACACACACACACACACACACACACACACACACACACACACACACACACACACATACACATACACACACGCACACACTCACACACACACACAACCACACACAAACACGCAAACACACGCACACATAGGATGCGTGCAAACATCCAAACAAGCAATATGGGTACAGTCATTACCATTTGATAGACTACGATCATTTGGTTACAATTGTTGGACCACACCCATTTGTCTCCCCACGTTACAAACGTGCTTCCGTTTCTCTTGAATATTCTCTGCAGTATATACTCGGTTTGTGTATATGAGAGAGCTCGCATGACCAAAATGTTTTTTGTCCCTATTGGCTATAAAAACAAGATCAATGTAGTCACCACTATAACCTGGGGTCTATTGATATGATTATTGTTATCATTACTACCAGAACTGCCCCTGTCATTACCACTCTAACGTTACCATTATCATTACCATCATTAACATTATTACCATCACTATTTCTATTACTATCATCACTAATACCTTGGTCTCCTTCATTCTTGTAAGAGGCAGTAAGTATGCCATGTCTCCTGTAATAGTCATTATTATTACCATTTCAAGAATTATCAACACCACCGCTATTCTCATCATCGTTATTGTATGGATTGGAATATGGAAGTAAATGAATGATGTGCGTTTTCTCTGAGCCACTCCTTGTCCCCTTTATGCTGGCATTTGGTCCCCGGACTAGACCTAAGATCCCCATTAAAAGTCTGGTTTTGCCGGAGGCTGTCACCTACTTCCTCGGAGCCACAGATATTTTTGAAACGGACTCTGACACAACAAATAAATAAACAGAATAATAAATGTTAGCATCATGATTCAGATCATGATTATTTTCGTAATGTCACATAAAAGACACAGATGTCTGGGACAGACAGGCACCACTACAGATACTAGAGTAACTAGATAGTTTTCCACGTTTATTCTCTTCCAGAAGAGGAGTGACAAATCAAGGTTCCGCTTTCGAGACGTGATTACAGTCATACTCATTTTTCTTACTGATATCATGACTCATTGTCTCAGCAAGAATGACAAGGATATTTATACTTTTCATCGTTATTTTCATCATCGTCGTCATGGTCGTTACATTCTTTATCGCCATCTGCATAACCATCACTATCATCACCATTGCCGTCACCATCCCTTTTGCTATCACTATCTTCATCATCTGTATCACAGGGAGAGTAAGTGAGATTACAACATGGTAATTGTAGATATAATATGGGATTACTATGTCTAAAACAGTAATAGTAGAAATAAGTAGATAAATATGCCAATAAATACGAAAATCCATCACTTGCACTATCGTTCGTCGTATGTTGTGGCACAATTACATTAACATGTCTAAACCAGCAAAAATCAACATGACATAGATGTGATGATGAATGTTATTGTTATAATTGAAAAGATTCGTTGTCTCTCAATAAGACCAAATTCCTAAAGATTGCAGCATAACTATGTCTTTATAGGTAATACACCATATGACAGTAGTTTTGAATTCTATTGTTGTAATCATTCAAATGCAGTATGTACACACACACACACACATTATATATGCATATATATATATATATATATATATATATATACATATATATACATATATATATATATATATATATAGTATGTATGTATGTATATATGTATATGCATATATATATATATATATATATATATATATATACAGTATATATATATATATATGGAAATTGGTATGTTATAACATTTGTAAATGTTTACTATAAACCCACTATCGGAGAAATAATAACGGAAGTACAGGGAAACTGTATATTTCGACTACTATCTGTAGTCCTCTTCAGCAGAATGCTTACAAGAAGTTAAGGTACAAGTATATATGAGGTAGTGAGGGGTATATAAAAGGGGATGGGGAAAGTGGCGAGACTCAGGTTACATGCCCTTGAAATGGTTGGATCAAGGAAGGACAGTTGGTGGTATTTTGTCCGACCGCTCTTGATCATTAATTTGTTGACCGCTAACTTCATAATACAATCTGGGGGCCACTGACCTTTTGAGGTATTAAAGTTAGGATAATGTTTTATTAGAGAAGATTCTACAATTTTCCTTCGATAGGTACAGTGTGATTTAAAAATAATTGATGTATTATCCCAATCTAATCTATGGTCTTTTTGGCTGACATGAAGGAACACAGCGGAGTTAACTTGTCCATATTTTATGGAGTTTTTATGTTCCTTTAATCTCGTGGACAACTCCCTGCCAGTTTGGCCCCAGTAGACATCATCACAGTCTTTACAAGGCAATTTATATACCCCGGAGTTTTGGTCCACATCATCCCTCCGGTGTACATTTACTACCTTTCTAAAAATGCTGTTTGGATAATTGTAAATAAATTTAATTTGGTTATTAGGTAGAAGTTTGGAGACCGAGTTGATAGATTCATTAAATGGTAGAATTATGTTATTGTTACCCCATTTAAACTTCTCTCTGGAGTTATTTGGTTTATAAAAATTGGATTTGGCTTTATGTAGGGCTTTCTTTAAAAACCATTCCGGATAACCTACGTTAGAGAGTTGTTTTTTGATGATGTCAAATTCTATTTGCAAGAATTGTGGACTACAAATCCTAAGGGCTCTGAGATATAGGCCCGATGCAACACTAGATTTAATATTATCCGGATGGTAGCTAAAAAAGTGTAGGTAATTTCCTGTGTGGGTAGGCTTCCTATACACCCGGACCAATTGTCCTTTACTGTGTATAGGAAGCCTACCCACACAGGAAATTACCTACACTATTTTAGCCACCATCCGGATAATATTAAATCTAGTGTTGTATCGGGCCTATATCTCAGAGCCCTTAAGATTTGTAGTCCACAATTCTTGCAAATAGAATTTGACATCATCAAAAAACAACTCTCTAACGTAGGTTATCCGGAATGGTTTTTAAAGAAAGCCCTACATAAAGCCCAATCCAATTTTTATAAACCAAATAACTCCAGGGAGAAGTTTAAATGGGGTAACAATAACATCATTCTACCATTTAATGAATCTATCAACTCGGTCTCCAAACTTCTACCTAATAACCAAATTAAATTTATTTACAATTATCCAAACAGCATTTTTAGAAAGGTAGTAAATGTACACCGGAGGGATGATGTGGACCAAAACTCCGGGGTATATATATTGCCTTGTAAAGACTGTGATGATGTCTACTGGGGCCAAACTGGCAGGGAGTTGTCCACGAGATTAAAGGAACATAAAAACTCCATAAAATATGGACAAGTTAACTCCGCTGTGTTCCTTCATGTCAGCCAAAAAGACCATAGATTAGATTGGGATAATACATCAATTATTTTTAAATCACACTGTACCTATCGAAGGAAAATTGTAGAATCTTCTCTAATAAAACATTATCCTAACTTTAATACCTCAAAAGATCAGTGGCCCCCAGATTGTATTACGAAGTTAGCGGTCAATAAATTAATGTCAAGAGCGGTCGGACAAAATATCACCAACTGTCCTTCCTTGATCCAACCATTTCAAGGGCATGTAACCTGAGTCTCGCCACTTTCCCCATCCCCTTTTATGTACCCCTCACTACCTCATATATACTTGTACCTTAACTTTTTGTAAGCATTCTGCTGAAGAGGACTACAGATAGTAGTCGAAATATACAATTTCCCTGTACTTCCGTTATCATTTCTCTGATAGTGGGTTTATAGTAAACACACATATATATATACATACATACATACATATATATATATATATATATATATATATATACATATATATACATATATATATGTATATATCTGTATGTATATACATATATATATGCATATATATATGTATACACACACACACACACACACACACATACATATATATATATATATATATATATATACATATATATACATTTGTACCATATATACATGTATGCACACAAATAAACACTCAAACATACAGACACACATACATACACACATACACACACACACACACACACACACACACACACACACACACACACACACACACACACACACACACACACACACACACACACACACACACACACACACACACAAACACACACACACAGTTTTCTGTTTTTATTTCCAAACATCCGGATTAAGCTGCGTTGTTCAACTGTGATTTCTTGTAGTAATCTATCAAAAGCTATTTGGGAGTGTCCAATGATCCAATGGCCATTAGTTTTGGGGGAAAATATTTCGGAGTAATGAAACATAAGCAGTGAATTTTGTGTCTGATACAAAGCTCTCATCCCAACATCGGGGTATCTTAATCATCAATAATAAATTTAAAAAAATGTATAAACGCATGTATGAGCTTACCAAGGGATGTAACGAAACGACCGTGCTTAAGGTTGTCCTTCGCTTTCGAGGATATCTTTATTTAGTGAAAGTAAAGAAAACTGCGCAGGTGAAGATGTTAAAGTGTTGGAGGAATTGCGTAGATGCAGCACTCTCTTGACTCGCATAGTGAGTATCTGGTGGTACGAGAAGCCCTAGACAACCAGCAGCTTGGCAAGCTGCAGCCTTTTGCCAAGGTCTCCGTTACCGGTCAAACCTCCCCGTTTGGAGATGCCCCACCGCGATGCAGGACTTGATTAAGGCGTCCCTAACTCGCCTGATAAACCCGTTAATAAGTTTTTGCAATGTTTTTATTGGATGAGTGCTGCCTGCTCCCAACCCACTCTACTCTGGTATTAAGTTATAGCCATTTGGAGTACGACTGCATATTCAGCCTTGCCTTACGACAGGACCTTATTTGCAGCTAGCCATAGGGCCGATCCCAAATCCACAACTCTGGGGACGCGGACGATGATAGGCGGTAGCACCACACAAGTGAGGACAATATCATGTACTATATTCATTTATACCTAGTTCCGGTGCGAACCTAAACTAGGGGTCAATATCAAATTGTCCCGGCACTTGTAGACAACTTAGAGTGAGATATTTGTGTTCTACGTGTATAGTTTCCAAATGTTGACATTTGGTACCCTTTTCTTGTTGTATTTATTTTTTTTCATTTTCTAACTACATCATAAATAGGGTAGCCTAATATACGTCCAAAAGAGTCTTCTTAACTGCACTTATTTGGAGGTGCATCGTAAACAGCTTGACTGTAGTCATTCTTGTATGCGATTAATAAGGATTGCACATTCCACTTTGATGGACTGATATTCATTCACAAGGTGACTGTCTTGCATATTCTTGGGCTTTGGTTTTGGTTTATTCTTAATAGGGAGATCGGTTGTTTTCAGGCTTTTGTAATAGATCATTAGGTCTACATTTGCTACCTCTTTGATAAGTTTAATGCTTCTTTTTTCTAAAGGGGGGTTTCATCTTTCTTATGGGTAGCTCTCATATGTTTCCGAAAAAATGTTGGATCCTATTACGGTTCTCATTATTTCAATTTTTTCGGTTTCGCAGTTTTCCAAGCTGAGTCTGATTGTTTTTCTACACCTCGATATAATTGACAAGGACTTCGGTGGTTCTCTACAATTCTTTGTGTGTGCCCCCTCCCCCCGTGAAGAACAGGGTGACAGGGCTCTTATAACATATAGAGATTGAAGAGAAAAAAACACCCCTGTCCCACTGCTCCTCATGGGGGGACACCGTAAGGAATTGGAGAAAGCCATCCAGGTCCTTGGCGGCAATAAGTAGACTAATAGAGAAGTGCAGAAGGAATTCAGTTTCAGATTAAAATGATTGTACCTTCTGGAACACGACAGTAATGAAGACCATAACCAGGTCAAACATTTTTTTACAGAAATAATGTAAGTTCTACTTATAAAGAAGATGAAGTTGTCCTACGAAAAACTACCAGAAAGTGAATTAAACCGACAGGGGATAGAATATAAGGAAGTCACCATGTATATGACTATCAGTGTACTAAAGAGCACTGATCAACCTTTCTTAATTCATACATAGAAATGACTACAACCAAAAGGCCTACTATGCACCTCCAACAAGGCACTATAAAAGACAATTTGGACGGACATCAGACAACCCTATGTAGAAAGTATTTAGAGAGTAATATTAAAAGTATATATAACAAAAAAAGGGCAACAAATTACAGATTTTGCAATCTCTGAATATAAAGAATACTCTAAATTGTGGGAAAAAACAGTCTTGCACTATTTCATTTGTCAGGACAATTGACGCCCGGTTTAGGTTATAACATATTTAGGGAAAAATTGTCCAGGTACTTGATAAGTTTTTTTCGTGTCCTTCCCCTTTCAAGTGAGCTCACACCTTCAAATAGTATTTGTACTGATTTTTCTCGATCTGTCATTACCACTCAAAATACCCCAACACTGAAATGAAAGTTTTGAATCAAACCCAAATTTCACTGCTGATCCCCCTGCTCCCACGACCCACAACTCTTGGCCACTGAGCCATTGGACACCCAAGTGTCTTTTGGAGGAGAATTACGGGAACTCACAACTGAACAGGGCAGCTTAAGTCGGACGATTAACAACCGAAGCAGAAAACTAATCAGTGCAGAATCTACTACTACATTTAACAATATTTGTTTGAGGGAGGACATGGCTGTCCACTACATTACGTAGTCCATAGACTCTTATACAATGCATTTTTGAGATCTATCTGCACAACACAAAAGTTATAGACTCCTGATCTACGCCGTGTTAAGCAATGTTCAAGCATTAATTTGAAAAAAGAGGAAATTTACTAGTCTGGTCGACCCCTAAGTCTTGTTTGGTGCTAGTAGTCATCCATACCCCTTTCTTACTCCGTTCCTTTCCCCGAACACCTCGAGGACCCAGGGAACCTACCTCAGCAGGAAAACCCGATTTGGGGGCCCGCCTGAGAGCCCAGTAGTTTAGGATTTACTATAACTAACTTCGATTATTCATCATCAGCACGGTGACGTAGATCCTCGCCTTTGTTCAGGCTAAGGTTAGTCAATTTTATGCAACTTAGAGGGGTTGATTCGGGTTTGAACACGGGATGTACCGATTATAAACCCTTTTAGAGATGGAATCCGTCCTCATAGCTTTATAAAATTGGTCTTCCTGAGCCAGAATAAATCCAAGAAACGATTCACCGTCTTGTAGGGACTACATTCTTGAAGCATGGGACATAACCTCAATATCTTTGTGTTCGTATACTAGTCCCTCCCTACCATCATTATAGTAGAATACAACTGCAACCGAAAGATATCAAACGTATGTATACATCAATACATGAGCATATACATATATAAAAGGCTAATACGGGTAGGTATATGTATATATACATATGTAAGAAGTGTGTGTGTGTATGTGTGTGTGTGTGTCTGTGTGTGTGTGTGTGTGTGTGTGTGTGTGTGTGTGTGTGTGTGTGTGTGTGTGTGTGTGTGTGTGTGTGTGTGTGTGTGTGTGTGTGTGTGTGTGTGTGTGTGTGCGTGCGTGTGTGTGTGTGTGTATGTGTGTGTGTGTGTGTGTGTGTGTGTGTGTGTGTGTGTGTGTGTGTGTGTGTGTGTGTGTGTGTGTGTGTGTGTGTGTGTGTGTGCGCGCGCGTGTGTATGTGTATAGGTGCAAACGTGCGTGTTTATAAGTGACTTTTCTCTGTATGTATGTTATCAGCATGTACCTTTTTTCCTTTATTTTACAAATACATTTTGTATGTGTCGGTGATTCCACATTCCTTCCTCTGTACTTTGTTAACGGAAATACTTAGCAAACACATAACATGGTTAGACTTTACAAGGAATATTGGTTTCACTGACCTTCCGGCTGTCTTGATCCTTCCTGCTGAGGGGGTAGTGCCTTGGGTCTCATCCTTGTCCCAAATACTTAATCCACTTTATACGAATTAACGTTAAATGTGAGGGCGACCAAAAGAGGATTTGGTCTTTGTTCCTCGAAAAAGAAATAAGAAGAATCTGTTCCGGGTATAGCCTTGAATGCTTTGCTTAATTGTTTTTTTTTTTTTTAGGTCTAGGCGGCCTTGGTAGTTGTCAAGTAGAGCCAAACTACGACTTATCTTAAGTTTTAGGACGTTTTTCTTCGTGAAGCATTTTTTGGTATAATAATTTAAGAAAGCAAAAAACACTTTAAGGAACGTTTCCTATGGGTGTAAGTGACTGTTCCCTAACGGCATTTGCTTTAATACCTGAACGGGACGAGGAAACAACCACTCCAACGTAGTCAAATGCAAACTCAAAGTATACAAAGTCTGTTCACGTGCAGAGTAAGGCTTGTGAATGACGCCATTTTGCTCTAGAACGACTGAGAGATACATGATTTTGTATCGAATTCGAAGACAGTTTCAAGAAATGTGGACAGACTTTGTATGCTTAGACTTTGGCCAAATGGGCTTCACAGTAGCCTGTCCGTCATCGTTCCACCGCTTCCATGTGCTCAGCTCCTATATTTTAGGCGTCGCGTATCCGTTCTGTTTCAAGTCCAGCATACGTATGCAAACATTGCCTTTAAGCTTAATCCATCTTCGAATGGGTGAAAAATGGAAGATAAATAGATTATCCGTAGCAAACGGAAACGGAAATGTTTCCGGTCGTCTCAGACGGACACGCCATGTCGAAATCACACATATAACAAGTTCCGTACTACCGATGGCAGCTCTTGTACATAAGAGTCCTCATCGCAAGGCTTCTGCATCAGTACAACCACCGACGCAACACGTTCCGCAACAGTATACCTGGAGGTCCCAGGAAACTGTTTAGCTTTACGGATTTACCAAAGTGACTGAGATGTACAACTGGGGATGTAAGTTCTTCGAAGGCTCTTCGACATGTTGTTAGGTTCTAATAATAAGCATACAAATGGAAAGGCATCCGCCCGTCAGTTTTGGTAACAGAAGTAAACAAGAGATTCCAGTCCTTCATTTGTAACGATCTACAATACGACAGTTTCTTTGCCCTTGTTACCGGATACCAAGACTGCTCCACACTAAGAGGTGGTAAGATAAAGTTAATTCCTCTGCTGCACATGTCCTCGCGATGCAGGTTGCTAGTGTATCGTGACGTCACAAACTAGGTCATGAGAGGTTATGATCTCTATAGTTCGGAGTGCCGCAGGAGGGCCACCTTCAAGAAACTTTCAATATGTTGAGACTTGACCGGATAGATAAATAAATGCCTTAGATGCTCGCAGTGTCACTTGCTTCTCTCTCCTTCCCCCAGAAGAACGGACACATCGCCTTCTGGATAAATCCGGGTATGTGCTAAGATGTCGTTGCTAGGGTGCACAAGTCCTTACGAAAAGCGCTTCAGTTACGATGAGTAACAGACAATCGTAAAAACTTTACACCCAAAAACATACACAAGTGCACACACATACACGTACTCAAACACACACACACACAAAACACACACACACACACACACACACACACACACACACACACACACACACACACACACACACACACACACACACACACACACACACACACACACACACACACACACACACACACACACACATTAAGCACCACTAACCACGTCCGTCTTAAAGCTTAATTCAAAGGTCGTTCGGTGAGTGTGCCGTGGATCAAAAGCTTAGCGCCACACAACGCACCTAACGGCGCCTGGTCTTTGTCGGTTCGAGGGTCTGATGGAGCGTCTGTTGCGTCCTGAGAACTCAAAGTGGTGGTGGTGGTGGTGGTACGAGGCAGAGGAGCCGAGCGAGAGGATCCCATGCGGGTGAGCAACGGCTCCGCTAGGGAGAAGGTTGGCAGAGGTTTTCAACGGGGTTTGTCATGCACT
>NC_134812.1:44660839-44670839 GCF_046742065.1 Oratosquilla oratoria
TATATATATACATATATACATATATATATATATATATACATACATATATATACATATATATATACATATATATATATATATATATATGTATATATATATATATACATATATTAGTATAAATGGGCAGTAAGTTTTCTTGTAAGTATGTTCGATTGAAGACCAGAGCTAATTCAATATCCACTATCTTCTTAGTGATTTTCTCAATTTTTCTAATAGTTTGTTTGATTCTTGAGAGGAGGTCAAACACAAGACTTCCGAGATCCATGATGTTATTGTATCGAAAAACATAACACAAAATATAAAATACAAGCTTTCGGTTGAGTCATACAACCATCTTCACTTAAGTAAGATTACATATACGAAACAGGAGAGTTAGGAGTCAGGTACGGGACGGAGGTGAGATCTTTGCTTCAACAGGACGTAGCTGGACATCTGATCACAGTAGCTGGACGTTTGGTCGTTGTTGCCACGCAGCCTCGTTGTGTAGTTGTAAGGTACTAACTGTGTCTGTCTGTGTAATGTAGACTCTTTCTAAGATGTGTAGTTTCTTGGTGTTGTTACATTGTTTAAGTATTTTTGTATTGTTGACTAGATCTTGTCAGTTCGGAGTTTTGTTGTGTGTTTGTGTCATGTGTTTGCGTATGCTTCCTTCACGGGAAAATTTTCACTCTGAAATAATGCGCGTTAAACAAATCCTCATTAACAACGGTTTTCCCAACTTTCTCATTGACAAAGAGACGAGACTTTTCATCACACGCAACACAACACAACACGGACAAAACAACACACATTCCACACACACAGTTTATTTTAAAAACCAAAGTCACATGCACCAACCCACACGAAAAATTGACCCTCATCATATACTACAAAAACATAAAAGTCCTTAACCTTATAATGACAAATAACATGACTAAAAACAACTCTCTCCTCAAACAGACTAACGTGGTGTACCAATTCTCCTGCCCCGAAGAAGGTTGCAAACTTCTCCCCAATGCTTCTTATATTGGTGTTACCACTACCTCTGTGAGCAGGAGACTCACAATGCACGCCCGTGAAGCAAGCATACGCAAACACATGACACAAACACACAACAAAACTTCGAACAGACAAGATCTAGTCAACAATACAAAAATACTTAAACAATGTAACAACACCAAGAAACTACACATCTTAGAAAGAGTCTACATTACACAATACACTCCTATCTATACAGACAGACACAGTTAGTACCTTACAACTACACAACGAGGCTGCGTGGCAACAACGATCAAACGTCCAGCTACTGTGATTAGATGTCCAGCTACGTCCTGTTGAAGCGAAGGTCTCACCTCCGTCCAGTACCTGACTCCTAACTCTCCTAGTTCCCCCCTTTTTACTTGTATTTAAACTCCTGTTTCGTATATGTAATCTTATTTACCTGAAGATGGTTGTATGACTCAACCGAAAGCTTGTATTTTATATTTTGTGTTATGTTTTTCGATACAATAACATCATGGATCTCGGAAGTCTTGTGTTTGACCTCCCCTCAAGAATCAAACAAACTATTAGAAAAAAATGAGAAAATCACTAAGAAGATAGTGGATATTGAATTAGCTCTGGTCTTCAATCGAACACACACACACACACACACACACACACACACACACACACACACACACACACACACACACACACACACACACACACACACACACACACACACACACACACACACACACACACACACACACACACACACACACACACACACACACACACACACACACACACACACACACACACACACACACACACACACACACACACACACACACATATATATATATATATATATATACATATATATATATGTATATAATATATTCATATGTATATATATATGTATATATATATACATATATATATATACATATATGTATATTTATATGTATATATATATATATATATATGTGTGTGTGTGTGTGTGTGTGTGTGTGTGTGTGTGTGTGTGTGTGTGTGTGTGTGTGTGTGTGTGTGTGTGTGTGTGTGTGTGTGTAAATAAATCACAGAAACGCATGATTCACAAAATGTGTAATAAAACCACTTGGAAAATAAAATGAAAGGTGACAGAACGTTTTCATCTATTCAAGACATTTTCAAAGGTACAGAGTAAGGAAACAGTGATAATGTATATACAAAAGAAGCACACTAGGGGGAATTAGGACAGGTCCATTGTGACCTCACTCTCTCAGCACTGCCGGATGTTTGAGCCGTCTGCGGCCAACAATTTTGTATTTCATAAAGTTATCTAATTTATACATTCCCATACTCATATTCATGCTGTTCTCAAATGAAGCTTTTATATAACATGATTCTATGATATTCCTTACAAATTGTTCAATTGATTGATGTCTCTATCAAGCCCTCTTGTATGTATTATTTCCCATTCTTACATAAAAAAATAACAATGTTGATCTCATCGAAAAGCTATCTGGTCAAAATCCCTCCTTTGATTTTAATCTTGTTAGTTTTGATGTTACTAGTTTATTCACTCGAGTTTCCGTTTTAGATTTGTTAATATATTTAGAAGATGAATTGGAGAAATATAATATGTCTCTGCCGGTCCACACAATAATCAGTCTCATTAAGTTATGTGTATTAGATTCAAAAGTTGAATTTAATGGTAAATTTTATATGCAAAAGTTTGGAATGGGAATTGGGATTCCTTTATCTCCTGTTTTAAGCAACTTGTATATGGAATTTTTTGAAAGATATATTTTGTCTAAAATTATTCCTAAGAAAGCCATTTGGCATAGATATGTTGACGATATATTGTGTATGTGGCCTATTGACCAACCTTTAGACCATTTTTTTCTTAAAGTTAAACATTTTGGTACCATAAGGTAAATTTACAAAATAAATTGAACAGAGCAATAGTCTGCCCTTTTTGGATGTTATGATTTATAGATTTGGTAATAATTTTAAATTAGATGCTTACAGGAAACCTACCAATATCCTTTCATATATTCATTATTATTCTTATCACCACCTTAAGACTAAAGTATCAGTATTCACTTCAATGTTTCTAGGGGCCTTTAGAGTTTGTTGCCCAGAATTTTTAGACCAAGAAATTGAAACCATTTATGACATTGGTAATAAATTGAAATATCCAAAACACTTAATTGATGTAGCTCAAGACACAACAAAAAAAAATTTATAGTCTTACTCATAATCAGAAATTCAGTTTTAAGAATATTTCATCCCTCCCTTTTCATCAAAATGTTATTAGTTTAACTCGTACTTCTAATCAATTTGGTGTCCAAGTTGTCTTTAAAAATAATAGCACTTTTAAAAACAGGTTGACTAAAAATTCACCTGTTTGTAGTGAAGGCTGTGTTTATAGTATCCCTTGCAAAAATTGTAACTTTAATTATATTGGACAAACATACAAGGATTTAGAATTGAGAATAAACCAACATAAATATAACATCAGAACAGGGCAAGTTTCATTTTTTTTTTTTTACATTTAAGGGATTTTAATCATTGCATTGATTGGAAAACACAAACAAACTTGTCTTAAGGACATTAAGGAGAGGAATATCATAGAATCATGTTATATAAAAGCTTCTTTTGAGAACAACATGAATGTGAGTATGGGAATGTATAAATTAGATAACTTTATAACATACAAAATTGTTGACAGTAGCCAGTTCAAACGTCCGGCAGTCCTGAGAGAGTGAGATCACAATGGACCTGTCCTGATTCCCCCCTAATGTGCTTCTTTTGTATATATATTATCACTGTTTCTTTACTCTGTACCTTTGAAAATATCTTAAATAGACGAAAACGTTCTGCCACCTTTCATTTGATTTTCCAAGCGGTTTTATTACACACACACACACACACACACACACACACACACACACACACACACACACACACACACACACACACACACACACACACACACACACACACACACACACACACACACACACACACACACACACACACACACACACACACACACACATTTATATATATATATATATATATACATATATATACATGCATACAAATACATATACATATACATATACATATACATGTACATATAAATACACATATACATATACATATACATATACATATACATATACATATACATATACATACATAGATACATATACCAAGTCTTTTTCCCCCTTACAAGGGAGGTAGCCAAAAAGAAAAAGGCATAAACCCATTCCCACCCATTCCATCCCTAAATACACTCCACCATCCTCCACCCTCCCTCTTATCTTAGCACCTCCTGGATGATGGGTCATCCCTGCACCTTGTCCACTGCCCTGGGTAAGAGGCAGTGTCGCAAGACACAGCACATCCACAGCAAGGCCGCTTAATTAAATCGGCGACCCCCCTCTCCTGCCCCCCCCTATGCAGAAAAGAAGACGGAGAGCAATCCTTTTGGGCTGCGTCAATTTTTTCTCACACATACTACCTCACCCCCCATCCCCCCACCCATTCCACCTCATGCATCACAGCATCATCCATATACAACCATTCTCCATTCACCCCTGTCTTCTGTCCTCTTCCGTCCCTCCTCAACAGACATTCCCCTCTTCCCCAAAGCCCCCTTCACCCCATCCACCCACCTCATCCTAGGACGCCCCCTCATGTTCACTCTCTCCACATCTGTCTTCCATACCTCATTTATCTTTCTTCATTCATTCTTGTGTCCAAACATCCTAATACACTTTTATCAACCCTATCTCCCAACTCCCTTACCAACCCTGTTCTCATTACCTCCTCATTTCTCACTCTATCTAGTCCAATAGCCCCCATCATACTTCTCAGACACTTCATCTCAAACACATTCAAACTCCTTCTCTCTTCCTCTCTTATGTTCCATGTTTCTGCCCCATACAGTGTTGTTGGCACAATCACTCCTTCATACAGTCTCCTCTTAGCCTCCATTCCCAAATATCAATTTCTCATTACACTTTTTAATCCACCAAGGCATTTACTCGCTTCCCTCAATCTACATTCTACCTCCACCTCCACTCCACCCTTTCCTGCCATATTTGCACCTAAGTACCTAAAACTATCCACTTCCTCCAGTCGCTCTCCCTTAATGCTCACTTCCAGTCTGCTGACACTTTCACCCCTTGTACATGTCATCACCTTACTTTTACCCACATTTATCTTTAATTTTCTTCTTTCACACACTCTCCCAAAATCTGTCACTAACTTCCTCAATCCCTCCTCTGATCCTGCTACAGGCGCAATGTCGTCCGCAAACAACAGCTGGCTCACCTCCCACTTTTCTCCATTTTCTTTAAACATCTCCAATCCCTGACCCACCACCCTTGTAGCACCTATCCATGTATAAGTTGAACAGCCAAGGTGACATAACACATCCCTGACGAAGTCCCACCTTTACCTCAAACCACTCACCCTCTCCATTTCTAATCCTGACACATGCTCTACTACTCTCGTGAAAACTCTTGACAGCTCCTAGAAGCTTTCCTCCTATCCCGTATATCCGCAAAACCTCACACAGTGGCTTCCTGTCTACCCTATCATAAACCTTTTCCAGATCCATAAAAGCCCAAAAAACATCCCTACCTTTTCCTATAGCTTTCTCATATATCTGTCTTACCACAAAAATCTGATCTACACATCCTCTACCTGTCCTAAATCCACACTGTTCCTCACCAATTACTCACTCTGTTCCTCTCATAATCCTCTCAATCAAGATCCTCCCATAAGCCTTCCCAACTATACTTAACAAGCTAATCCCTCATAAACTACTACACTCACATTTGTCTCCCTTTCCCTTGTAAAGTGGAACTATACAGGCACTCCTCCAGTCCTCCGGCACTCTACCCTCTCTCCAGCAAATATTAAATAACCTCACCAGCCAGTCCACCGTAACTGTACCTCCTTTTCTTTTTAGACATTCTGCATGGCATCCATCCAGACCAGGTGCCTTACCTGCTCTCATTATCTTAACAACTGCCTTCACCTCATCCTTTCTTATTTCTCCTCCATTTTTCTCACCCATCACGGTCATTTTCTTAGCACTTCCCAATGCAACCATCTTTCCCTCCCTATCCTCTTTCACATTTAGCAACTCCCTAAAATACTCTGCCCACCTTCCTCTTACTGCCTTCTCTTCCATTATAATCTCTCCATCTGCACCTTTTACCTTTTCTTCTCTACTTGATTCGCCTCCTCTTCCTATCTTAATTTCTTTCTAAAGCATCTTTTCATTACTTTCAAAATTTTCTGTCATACTCTTACCCCATTTCACATCTGCTATCCTCTTTGCCTCCTTTACCTTATGCTTTATTTCTCTTTTCTTTTCTTTGTACCTCTCATATGACTCCCTCCCCCCTATTTTGTAACCAATCTGCGAAAGCTCGCTTCTTCTCTTCTACAACCTTCTTTTTTTCCTCATCCCACTATTCACTACCCTTTCTTCTATTTCCTCCCATCCTTCTTGTTCCACACACCATCCTTGCACACTTTATGACTCCTTCCTTGAACCATCCCCATTCCTCCTCCACTCCTAGCTCTACTCTATCCTTCACTCCCTCCCACTCCTATCTCAGCTTCTTTTTGTACTCCTTCTCCTTTTCCTTTTCATTTAAAGATTTCACTCCAAGCACCTCCCAACCTTTTTTCCTTTTCCTCTTTCTCCATCTATCCTTCACTCTCAGCTTACCTTCTACCAAAAAAATGATCTGATATTACCCCACTCTCTCTCCTTAGCACAAATACATCCTTAACTCTTCCTATTATACTCCTATCTACCACTACATACAGTAGTTCATTGACGCTCTATCAACCAACCTTCCATCCACCACCCTCTCCCATGTGTACTTATGGTTGACTTTCCTCCGAAACACTGTATTTGTTATCAACTCTCTTTCTAGACACATCTCCACCATCAACTCTCCGCTACGATTCTTTCCTGGAACTCCACATTTCCCGACCACTCCGTCAATTGGTTCATTTCCTACCCTAGCATTAAGGTCTCCCAGTACTACTACATTGAAGTTTCTCCCTAATCCCTCTATACATTTGTTTAAATCTATCCAAAAAGCCTCCATTTCTTTTATACTCTTCTCACCACCAGGCCCATATGCCCTTACAAAAACCCACATCTCCTTTCTCAGTTTCACCTTCATCCACATTATCCTTGAGGAAACCTCCTTCCACTCCACTACACGTTTACCTATCTCTTTACTTACTAGTATAGCCACCCCTTCTCTCCCTCTCTCTCTCTTCACTCCTGAACGCCTCCCAATTACACTCCCAAACTCACAGTCGCCCTTCCCTCTCAACTTAGTTTCACTCAAAACCAGTATGTCCATCTTTCTTCTCACAAACATACTGTCTATCTCTTCCCTTTTACTCTCATCTGTACCACATCCACGCACATTAAAAGACCCAAACCTTAGGGTGCTGGTTGGAAAACTCCTAGACCCTCTTATGCCTTTACTTGTTTTAGGAATATCCCCTGTGGGGCTACAGGGAGAGGGATGCCTGGTCCCAATCCAGGTCACGTTTTTCTCGCCTCTTACAATCCAAGTAGAAATACTTTGTGGCAGTATTCTTTTCCCCCCACCACAGGGTAGGTGAAACAAGGAAATTAAATTTAGAGAAATGGTACAGGACAGCAACAAGGGGTTGGGGACAGTATAACGGAGGGACAGTAGCAATAATGAAAGTTTCATTATTTTTCTATGAGCAGAGTCTTCCTCTATCACAGACAAAATTATGTGTGGCTCTGGTCCGTAGGGGCGCCTCATGTACATATACATATACATACATACATACATATACCAAGGCTTTTTCCCCCTTCCAAGGGAGGTAGCCAAAAAGGGAAAGGCATAAAAACACTCCCACCCATTTCATCCCTAAATACACTCCACACCCCTCCCACCCTCCCTCTCATCTGAGCACCTCCTGGATGACGGGTCATCCCTGCACCCTGCCCACCGCCCTGGGTCAGAAGCAGTGTCGCAAGACACAGTACATCCACAGCAAGGCCGCTTCATTTAATCGGCGACCCCCCCTCTCCGTCCCCCTTTGCATATAAGGTGAGGACGGGGAGAAATCCCTTCGGGCTGCGTCAAAATTTACTCACACATACTACCCCCCCCCCCACCCACCCCGCCCATTCCTCCTCATGCAGTCACAACATCATCCATATACAACCATTCTCCACTCACCTCTGTCTTCCGTCCTCTCCCTTCCTTCCTCAACAGACATTCCCCTCTTCCCCAAAGCCCCCTTCACCCCATCCATCCACCTCATCCTATTACGTCCCCTCATGTTCACTCCCTCCACATCTGCCTTCCATACCTCTTTTACTAGTCTTTCTTCACTCATTCTTTCCATGTGTCCAAACCATCCTAATATTCTTTCATCAACCCTATCTCCCAAATCCTTTTTCACCCCTGTTCTCCTCCTCACCTCCTCATTTCTCACTCTATCCAGCGTAGTAACCCCCACCATACTTCTCAGACACCTCATCTCAAACACATTCAAACTCCTTCTCTCTTCTTCTCTTATGTTCCACGTTTCTGCCCCATACAGTGCTGTTGGCACAATCACTCCTTCATACAGTCTCCTCTTCGCATCCATTCCCAAATGTCTATTCCTCATTACACTCTTTAAACCACCAAGGCATTTACTCGTTTCTCTCAATCTACATTCTACCTCCACCTTCACTCCACCTTTTCCTGCTACACTTGCACCCAAGTATCTAAAACTATCCACTTCCTCCAGTCGCTCTCCCTTAATGTTCCCTTCCAGTCTACTGCCACTTTCACCCCTTGTACATCTCATCACCTTACTTTTACCCACATTTATCTTTAGCTTTCTTCTATCACATACTCTCCCAAACTCTGCCACCAGCTTCCTCAATCCCTCCTCTGACCCTGCCACCAGCGCAGTGTCGTCCGCAAACAACAGCTGGCTCACCTCCCACTTTTCTCCATTTTCTTTAACCATCTCCAATCCCTGACTCACTACCCTAGCATTCACCTCTCGCACCACCCCATCCATGTATAAGTTGAAGAGCCAGGGCGACATAACGCATCCTTGACGAAGTCCCACCTTTACTTCAAACCACTCACTCTCTCCTTTTCTAATCCTGACACAAGCTCTACTACTCTCATAAAAACTCTTGACAGCTCCCAAAAGCTTTCCTCCTATCCCATAAATCTGCATAACCTCCCACAGTGCCTTTCTGTCTACCCTATCATAAGCCTTTTCCAGATCCATAAAAGCCCAAAAAACATCCTTCCCCTTTCCTATAGCTTTCTCACATATCTGTCTTACCACAAAAATCTGATCTACACAACCTCTACCTGTCCTAAATCCACACTGTTCCTCACCAATTACTCCTTCTGTTCCTCTCATAATCCTCTCAATTAAGATCCTCCCATAAGCCTTCCCTACTACACTTAACAGGCTAATCCCTCTGAAACTACTACATTCACACTTGTCCCCTTTACCCTTGTAAAGAGGAACTATACAGGCACTTCTCCAGTCCTCCGGTACTCTACCCTCTCTCCAGCAAACATTAAATAACCTCACCAACCAGTCCACCATCACTGAACCTCCCTTTTTCAGACATTCTGCATGGCATCCATCCAGACCAGGTGCCTTACCTGCTTTCATCATCTTTACAACTGCCTTCACCTCATCCTTCCTTATTTCTCCTCCATTCTCCTCACTCATCACTCTCATTTTCTTCGCATTTCCCACTGCAGCTATCTTTCCTTCCCTATCCTCCTTCACATTTAGCAACTCCCTAAAATATTCTGCCCATCTTCCCCTTACTGCCATCTCTTCCATTATCATCTCTCCATCTGTACCTTTTACCTTTTCTTCCCTACCTGATTCGCCTCCTCTTCCTCTCTTAATTTCTTTCCAAAACATCTTTTTATTACTTTCAAAATTTTCTGTCATACTCCTACCCCATTTCACATCTGCTCTC
>NC_134812.1:44675839-44688339 GCF_046742065.1 Oratosquilla oratoria
GTGTGTGTGTGTGGTGTGTGTGTGTGTGTGTGTGTGTGTGTGTGTGTGTGTG
Organism: Oratosquilla oratoria; assembly: GCF_046742065.1. NCBI lineage: Eukaryota > Metazoa > Arthropoda > Malacostraca > Stomatopoda > Squillidae > Oratosquilla > Oratosquilla oratoria. The sequence goes on from NC_134812.1 coordinate 44,675,892, forward strand.
TGTGTGTGTGTGTGTGTGTGTGTGTGTGTGTGTGTGTGTGTGTGTGTGTGTGTGTGCGTGCGTGCGTGCGTGTGTGTGTGTGTGTGTGTGTGTGTGTGTGTGTGTGTGTGTGTGTGTTTGTGTGTGTGTGTTTGTGTGTGTGTGTGTTTGTGTGTGTGTGTGTGTGTGTGTGTGTGTGTGTGTGTGTGTGTGTGTGTGTGTGTGTATGTGTGTGTGTGTGTGTGTGTGTGTGTGTGTGTGTGTGTGTTTGTGTGTGTGGTGTTTGTGTGTGTGTGTGTTTGTGTGTGTGTGTGTGTGTGTGTGTGTGTGTGTGTGTGTGTGTGTGTGTGTGTGTGTGTGTGTGTGTGTGTGTGTGTGTGTGTGTGTGTGTGTGTGTGCGTGCGTGCATGTCTCCGTGTGTGTGCGTGTATATGTGTGTTCACTGACGACATACCTACAGCCGAATGCAACAATGTTCGTCCAGCCTTTCCATAGATCTATTCTTGAATAAATTTTGCACTCTGTTTTGTTTTTTGTTTTTTTGTGGATTTACTTCTGCATTCATCAAAGGGAGTTTAACAGTTGGTGGTTTTCAGCTTTCTATATATAGACTCGTAGAAGAAGGAGAACCGAAGCTGATAAAGAGGGAGCTCGGGTTCTTGGAAAGGGCGCGGGGGTGGGTTGGTGGGGGTGGTGGGTGCTGTGCTCCACTTCCTGCTGGTCCTCACAGAACTTCGTCAACAGCTCTGGCTGCCACTGTCGCATCCAAGGACTCGCAATAGGCCAAAGGGCCCGGCTGGGATTCGGGTCTGCAAACAGAGAATAGAAAATGACTCTAGGCAGACACTTCAATCCATTGGAGGCGGAGACGCGCCTCAGAGGAGTTGAAAGAGCTGATTGTGCAGTGTTCTTCCTCTTTATACATTTTCTTTTCTTGTTCGTTAGGTGATTTTGTTCATCTGAGGAAACTCCCTTCTTTTCTTCCTTTCCCTATGATAATTCCTTTACCACTGTGTCCTTCTTCATACTAAACATTTACAAAACGTATGGCATTAGGCAGAATGGAATTTACAAAGAACGTCGTCACATTCAAGGAGTTAATAGATTGCTTAATGCTTTCATTATAGTAATACTCCTAAAGCTAAGTAAAATGGCTTGGCATTACGAATAATAGAAGAAGAGTACGCCATCAAAGTGAAAAAATTAATCGAAATAATTCTATTCCTTTCCCTCCGTTGACGTTGTATGATTCGGGTAATATTGCCTGACGTTGACCAAAAATAAATAAACAAATAAAAAAATATATAGAAAACTATAGTGCATGACAAAAAGCCTCTGTTAAAATGACTGGTAATAGATAAGATTTTATTCGCAAAGACACCATATTAAAGAACCTATATCTATTTTTCATTTGTACTGAATCTTGTATGCTGCTTCACCTATCTTATCCTATGTTAGTCAGAATAAATTCATTGAAGCATTGTGAAAGTTAAGTTTGTGTCTAGTGTTGCATACCACTTCAATTAGATTATAAGGGTTAGGCTTTCCGCGTCGAGAGGAGAACCTGTTCTCTTCCCCGCAGATCCTCACTTCTGCCTCAACACCTCTAAGTGGTGCCCCTTGAGGTCAAACCCTTATCAGAAAGGTCGATACTAGGTGCAAAGTTGTGACTGAATGAATGACTATACATTCAATTATTGCTATACCTTTCCCTCCGACAGTCTAACAAGAACCTTGATTTTTCATTTTAACTTATCCGATAAGATTCCCATGAGAATGGTGCATGATGATGGGAGAAGGAAAAAGCGATTTCTGGAACCCCCTAGTCACAAACCCACACGAGGACGATGCAGTCCAATGGTCTACTTGTACTGCGACAGTGCAGCAATACAGCTTGGCACTCGTCTGCACATCTGAAAACCCCTTTTCAGGATCCTCTCTGCTCACTCTACATAAGGAAATGAGTTTATATATATATATATATATATATATATATATATATATATATATACATATATATATATATATATATATACTTTATATATATATATGTATGTATGTATGTAAGGAGGCGTTCAGCAGGATCCAGCAGCCGATGACATATGGTAGATACATCGACGACATCTTCGTGAGAACCCGGACCAGTGAGGAACGCGAGGAACTACGCCAGCTTCTTCAAGAGATCTCTGGACTTCGGTTCACGACAGAGGAAGCTGAAAATGGTACCCTGCCTTTCCTGGACGTCCTCCTCACGCAAGAAGGTGACCATATGAAGACCGAGGTATATGTCAAGCCTACCAACCCCGGACTATGCCTGAGCGGTGAAAGTGAATGCCCGCAGCAGTACAAGGACTCTACCATTGCTTCCTTCTACAGAAGAGCCCTTACCCATTGCTCTTCCTGGACGTCTACGCAGAAGGAGTTCGACCGAGCAACACAAATGTTGGTTAACAATGGACATTCCAATCAGGATTGCCAACGTGTCCTGCGTACTGTTCTAAACAAATGGTACGTGGGACAACAAGCCGTGGTTGAAGAAGGAACCACTCACAGCCTCTTCTATAGAGCTTTCATGTCTTCCGCTTACCGCGAAGAAGAGAAGAGTGTGAGAAATATAATTAATAGGAATGTTCATGTTTACTAACCCTGTGGACCGTGTAAAGCTGGTAGTGTACTACAGGAACAGCCGCACAAAGGACCTCATCATGAAGAACGATAGCTCACCACGCCCTGGAGATATGGAAAGTACCTGCCTTGTGTACAAATTTTCTTGCCCAAATAGGGACTGTACGCCCTACGACGCTTACATAGGGTTGACTACTACCAGACTCTCCAGGCGCCTGAGCTATCATCTGACTCAGGGAGGTCCCAAACGCCACTTCCTGGAGAAACATGGCCAGCATCTCACAGGTGATGTCATTCGGCAGAACACTGTCATCATTCAGAGAGAGTCCGACAAGAACCGCCTTGCCTACCTTGAAGCTTTATATATTGCGGATAGTAGGCCGTCTCTGAATTCCCACCAAGACGCCCCTACTATACTACCTAGTATTAAGCCATTTAGGAGAAGCAAGCCCCGAGGCAGGACAGAAAACATCACACTACACTCCCGGCGTAGCGGGGCTCGAGAGAGCGGACAAGCCAGCCAATGAGCGTACGTGGGAAACTGTCCCGCCCTCTCAACCATGAGGGGACCAAAAAAGGTCATCCTTCCAGCCAATCACAAGCTGTGTTTCTGTATCTTTGTAATATATAATCTCTTGTATTTGTTCCATCTTTGTATTTTGATAATGACTCAGGTAGAGTCGAAACGTCAATAATGACCGGAATAGGAAATCTTCTCTTTCCTTTACCCTTTGCTATAAAGGATACCTTCAGGAAGTTGGAAACTCTGAAGAAGAAATTGATCAGTGCTGAATTTGCAGTTGCTTTTAACCAAGCCTGCCTAAGAGAAAATTTACTCCCGCGGTATACAAACATATGTATATATATATATATATATATATATATATATATATATATATATATATATATATATATATATATCAAACAAACATACGTGTCCTCATCAGTCCCATCTGTACTTCAAGTAAAATATTAATCAATCTCATCCACTCAGGAAACACATATTGCAGAAAGCCAAAATTCCTATCTCAAAAGACTACCTTCGAATCCCATAGACCACTTGTATTTAAAATCCACGTATCTCTATATCGTAATCGGATATTCACAGAAGCAGAATTTTTATGTTCTTTCTCCAACAGCAGACCAACAGCCCCAGTCCTAAGCATCATGTATTTTGATATGATATAACACTTACGTCCAACTTCAATATTCTTTATACTGAGCCTACTCAGTGGTGTATGGCTGGAGGACATCCTCTCCGGCTTTTGAAAATATGTTTCCCCATCTTTCTCAAATCAAGGAAGGACAAATCTTCCCTAAGTAACAACCACCCAATTGTTATCAGAAATATATGTGAGTAATTAGTATGATAAATGAGAGAGTGGATGGAGGAGGGATAGACAAAGGTGAGCTGGAACACTTTGTTGCTTTAATGTGTCGACCAACGTAGTCATCTACAAATTGACTACAAGCTGTGTGGACCTTAATCTATACTGGTACATATCCTCTATAGGTCACTCAGGTCCCTTTGCTGGACGCCTAAGAACTCTTGTCCAAGGAGTGTTGGTACATGAATCCTTGTCTACCTTCCCTTTATTATCATTAATCATCAGGCAATTTGCCATTTTGATGAGCACAAAGAGCCATTCCTATCACTACTATTAACAAAGATGCTAATATAGGTAATTTCGACAGTTTTTCTAATACTTTATTCAAGTTTTATGAAGGACTTCAGCTCCACTCCAGTAGGAACATATCTACAGTACAAAGGATTACAAAGGCGGAGCATCCCGACAGGAGACCTTTTGGTCCATATCTAGGTCGGATGCGAAAAAAATCATAATCATGATAAACAGATAAATGAATAAATAAAAACTATAATAATGTAGAAAATAAATAAAATAGATCAATGCATAAGTATAGTTACATAATAAACAGGTTATTAGCAAATAATAATAAATTGACATAACTAATAATAAATGAGAATCAAACAAATGATATCGGAACCTGCGCACATTTGGATACATTACTCCCAGATAAGGACCGACAGGCGAACCTAAGCCTAACAGCTGTTAGGACGAAGTACCAGATAAAATTATGTTCAGTTCCTAAACCCAACAGAAGACTGAAATGTGTTTCTTGGAGGCTTGGCTTATTTTGATAAATGTTTGGCTGAGTGATTTTAAGGAGGCAACTTCCGACGAAACATCGATAGGCAAAATAGGGCCAATGTTTTTGCCTTTCAAATGGCATCGGATACATTAATTCTGAAGAAGAATATCTTCAGAAAGTACAAAGACAAATGGCATTACTATCCCAGGAACTAAACCCTCAAATACAGTCAACAACCCCAGAAAACAAAAAATACAAGAGACCAAAGGAAAGCAGTAGGAAAGAATTACAAGACACATTCACAAATAATTAGCATAAATAAGGCGCAAGAAATGTCTATAGTGGTGCACCAAATCAATAGCCATTTGTTATTAGAGAGCTGTGAAAATGCGTCCAAAATATTTCTGCCAAACGAAGGATCAAAAGGAAGAAATACTTAAACCTTGAACAGGAATCAGACTACCTGGGAACTTATTTTCTTCAGGGAACAGTTTTAGTGTAAGAACTTCCTCTTTTCCAACTTGTTTCAAAGTGCTTCTCATACAAATTGGGAATCCGCCAGTCGATTCCTCTTAAATCTTCATCAAAATTTTTATTATTAATTTAATCATTCCTCAAGCTGAGGCAGATGAATGACTAACTCAAGCAAAAGTAATCAACAATGAAAGCAACCTTCATGTAATGAAGCCTTAAAAAGCCCACTGTGAATCACAAAAGAAACATTTCGAACATACTCTTAAATGCAAAGGCCTCGATTACAAAAAAATATATAGAAACAATTATAAAAGATGACATACAGTAAAACGTCACTTCGAGAACAGCTGTGTAATAAATAACCAGTACAGCTTCATTCTAAACATTCCTGCACCACTAAGCTATGATTTTGCAACATAGTGATCTCAAACCATGACAAAAGGAATAGTGCATATTTCATATATCTGGCGTTTACAAAAGATGATGTTATACTGTACGAGAGTAATAAGAGGTAACTTGTTAAGCTGGATCATAAACTGGCTGATCAGTTGTAAACATCGAGTTGACCTGAACAGTAAAACTTCTAGCTACAAAAATATGGGTGGAGTTCCTATGAATTCACTGATGATATTAAGCTGTACGGAATAATAAATGATCACTTAGATAATCTGGATATTCAAGATTTAGATAAACTAAAGTAGGGGTTCTTAACTCTTTTGTTCTTCTGTACCTGTCGGGTATTTTCATAGATTTCCGTGTATCCCTAAAAATTAAGGGAGGGAAACGGCTAAATATATATATCTTTATACGCTATTATGAAATATGCATGTGTAGACTGCATAAAAATCTTAATGGTCATAACATAAAAAAAAAATAGAATCAGGTATTTTACAAAATATTCTTATCCATTACATACACATTTTTATCATAGTTATCCTGAATGATCATTACTAAGTAAAAGTACGTAAAACTATTCAAAACTATGTAACTAAAACTAAGCAATGCTAAGATTCCCTTTCTTTGAAAGAATAAAAAATATAGACAAGTGGAAGAGTTCCAGAGCCTTCCAGTAGAGGGAAAGAAAGTGTATTGAAGGATTCTTGCAAGTGGAAGAGTTCAGAGCCTCCCAGTAGAGGGAAAGAAAGAGTATTGAAGGATTCTTGCAAAAGCTAATTGTACAGAAAAAAGGGGCTCATCTTCTTCCATTTAGATCACTCCTGAGAATAGTCTATTCATTTCACATATAGCGTGTCTGTAACCTCTACTATAGTCTGGCCTAGAGACTAGGAGGATTGTACATCCGCTGACATCATTATGCCCACATGGTAATCACTACGACACTCTTTCCAATCTCATTTGATAGTGACAAACACTTTTAACATCAAGAAATATAAGGACCCAGATTGACAAAAGATTGTTACTTGCTTCTGATATCCATTACTTAAGATCAAACTTTGTGACAGGAATGTGCAATACATTCCTAAATTACAATCATCATTATAACACGTCACGCTGTTTTTCACTCACATTTTCTCGCTTTTGTGTTAAACTTCAATAATGATCTGCAGTGCAGAGAACCCAAAGGCCTAAATTAACGTGTTATTCACATATACCATGAGTACCGAGTTGCTGTCATTTCTAGAAGTATGAGTATTCTGCCCGGGCAATGTATTTATTGTACTACAAATACTAACTTACTCTGTGCTAAACAATTAATACTTTTCTGACGCTCCTTTAGCAGGTGATCTATTTTTCTACGATGAAAATATATTTTTAACATGATAAATTACTTGTATGATCTTTTTTCTTGGTAAATATTGGTTTAATAGTGGATCTACCAGAAGAATTTGTAGTTTTAGAAATTTGTGTATTTTCTTTCGTCATTGCGAAGATCCGAGAACACCCACGATGGAAAGGATGCCACAGCATTCAATGTTGATTGATTGATTCAGTTTTACGTCGCGAACTCCCTCTATCAGGGGTCTAGTACAATGCCCTTTATAGAGGATTTTGAAGCTTGAAATTTAATAAGCCATGCCCTTGGTCCAACTCGCTCGCGGCAGGGTTTGAACTACTGTTATATTGACCTCCGTCGCAAGTATCAACACTAACCCGCTCGGCAAGCGAGCATGTGTCCTTCTCAACTACTGAAACATCATTTTCCTACAGGCACACTGACACTTCCTTGGAACTAGCTCTAAAAAACTCATCTAGCAGTGCTAGTTAAGCCAAGTTCTTTAATCATTTTATATTTCTTGAATATAACTGTTGATCAAACAGTTTCCTAATCTGACAACTAAAGTCCAAGTAATATAAAATTGTTTAGAAAAGTTTCTAAACTTAATCGATCGACCTCCGAGGCATGTTGATAGGCTCATAATATTGGAGAAATTATTAGTTTTTGTTTAGCATATTGGGCGTCGTCTAACGACATAAGCACTTTGGCTTCCTCCTGTAATTCTATATTGGAACAATACTGAACAATATATATATATATTTTTTTTACAATAAATACTACTACTTCAGAGATATAAAAAACATATTCACATTTGACTTCTTAAACTCTGAAACCAGTCGAACGTTTTCTATTAAATCAAACGAGTTACTTGCTACGCTACTGACTGTTCTTATACAATATTTTACACCTCTGCCATAATTCTGAGGGTTTTGCTTCCCCAAACTTTAACTATCATTCGGGAAGAAAAGAAGATTCTGTGATTGATAACTCAAAAAGAAATCTATTTTGATCTAGTCTGACACGATGCCTATATTTTCTCCAAAATCTATCTGATACCCAGGCGCTTGCTGTTTAGAAATCGCTTGTGACCAATCCTGCTAAGCCCACTAATCAAGCTTTTACCTACCAGTTTTGATTTGAGTACCGTAAGTTCTTGAATATCGTCCACACTAGAATTACTGACAGACATTTCACAAAAGTCTTTATCATTGATGAAATGCATTTTTGTTACAAATTAAAACTAAGTAGACCACAAGGGATGTAGTAATTTGTTTGGACTAGGTAACCAAATTCTATTTTACTAATTTCTTTCTCCTTAGGCCGAGGAAGTTACACGACTCAAATAAGCAAAACTAATGAGCAACCAGATTTCAAGGTAAGGTCGGCAGCTCCAGTCCCTGGGCCATTAAAGCACACACTAAAGAGTATAAAACACTTCGAGCAACTATCTAAATGTAATATTAGAGACATTAAGGAATAGGAAGAGAAAAAAGAAAGACAAAGTTTCAGTGTTTGAATAATAATTCAGGAATTACTTTTTGTATTTTGATAAGACCTAATACATTTATATTTAATAAATAACTTGATACTTAACTTCACTCAAACTATTAAACTAACCGGTACAAAATAAGGAGGGAGTGGAGATACTCAGCAAACTATGGCTGGTGTGCTAATGACTGATGAACAACCATGGGCAATGTAAACAACGTTGTGTAGTAACCACAAGCGGATACGGAGAACAATACTGTACTGGGTGAGTATGTAGAGACGAGCTAAATAGTGATTGTGCGCAGGTAGCAACACCCTCTGTGGCTTGCAAGTATGCAGCTGACCATCTACAAGTAATACCTCGTACAAAGCAAAATTTATTATGGATATCAAGCTTACTCCTTTGCCTCACCCATAATCGTTTGAATACGAGACTAATTACTCTCTTTTGGCCACGCCTCAGCACAGGTGGTTCCCGTAAAATCTCAGTGAAGGGTACATCTGTCTTTTTTTTTTATTTTTTTTTTATTAAGATATCTCTTTCACATCCAGATTTTTCCTCAACCTTCCCTTCAACTCTTTAACTTCACACTATGCATTTCCTTCCGACATGAGGATGACAAACATTTTATTCACAATGGTAAGTCGTTGATGATGAAATACAAAATTCATTCAAATAATCTGATGTTAGCTAGAATGAAATCCTAAAAAATGGGGCACTGTAAAGAAACCCATATGAAAGGTGAGTTCTATTTAATTCAGTATATTTTGTTCTGACAAATGCAGATAAACTCCTTTCATATAAAAACTCCATTCATGTCAGAAGCACCTTTTCACTCTGGCACCCCCTCACGGTAATGTAGAAGTTAAAGAGACCTCGAGAGAAGTGGTTCCCAAACTAGAGGACGTCCCTCAGAGAAGCGTGAGGAGGATACAAGAATGCGTAAAATCATCTGCTCGAAAATAATTGTGTATTAAGAATAATTAAATAATCCTAAGAACAAATATCTGCTGTTACATACGTGCAAAGTATATTTTTATCAGTTCCCTTAAACCATTTTCTTTTAGCATATAAGTAGAAAACACACGAAGAGAAAAATATAATTTCATATATATATACAAATAAAGTGTGCAGGTCTACTGGAAGCAAGGAGGCTTCATATGAGATGGTTTAAGAACCACTGCTATAGGGTGTAAAGCGTAAACGGAGGTTAAGTTGTTTGTTTCTATAGCAGTGCAAATCGGCCCTCTGCATCTGTCGTCAAGAGCCCATTGATTCATGTAGGTGAGAGGAGGCCCCGTCAATTTTAGTCGCGTGATTTGTGGATCCAACTGTCACGGACAGGAGGCTTAAAACTTTACGCACCTTCGCACGAGTCTCAAGTACCGTAAACTATGGCTGTTGCCAACCGAGTTCTTTCTCCTTCAAGAAATGTATCTTTCACAGCTGCGGCACTCTTAACTCGAGCCATATATATTGCCGAAGTATTGTCATATACAAGTGTATTGTATCATAAAGCTTCGCGAATTCATTCGTGTCCAGAGCTCTCCTCAGTTGAATCAAATCATCTGGCGTTAGAATAAGATACCAAAGGTATAGCATACTGTAGGTATAAATGGGTTATACGTGGTAGACTTAACTCATGCCTTAAATCCTCCTCGGATAAAATGAATAATCTGTGTAAACTGAAACTAGAGTAAGAAGCCAGTGCTACACGGGCACAATGGACTAATTTGTACTTTGTACATTTGTAGAAATTTGTATTTTGTACTTTATACTATTTTGTACAATATGGTGTAATAGGAACAGATAGCTACGATGAAAGTTTACATTTTCGGATATATGCATAACATAAGCCGGCAAAAACATTAATTTATAATTGTTTAAGTCCCCATAGTTATTCAAATCTGCATATACGAAAATAATGAAGATGTATCTAGAATGTTTTCATCACATTACATTTCAATTTAAGATAAAAATTAAAATAAAAGGCATAAGAATAGTAAATTTTTATGAATCTACGAGTATGTAAAGCTGTTTTGAAATACTCTTGCACAAATATATTTTCCAATGTAATTTTCAAAACATACATAGACCAAGTGGTTCTCTATATTTCATAATTTGTATCTTCGAATTTTGCAATCTTAATTTTTCCTCGAAAACGTTTGTTTTGGTAAGTATTCACTTGCAAATTTTGTTTATTTATTTGTTTATTTATTTATTTATTGTTGTATCAAGTGTATTAGTATTTCAAGAATTTCCACTTAGTGGAAGGTTCTAAACACAGTTTTTTCCTCATTCACTTGTATTAGGAAAATATACACTACACAGATCCCAGTGGATCTATGTTCTACTAATAACCGCTGGCCCTCGATTCGGCCATGGTTTCTATACCACTGTAATTTGCTGAGGTCAGCATTGGGTGCGAGGGTTGACAGCTTTAGCAATCGTTACCTTAGTTTAAATCTTAAGTATAACCTAATAAATTATTTCTATTATGTAGTTGTTCCTTGTGGTTAATTTGGGTTTGGGTTTATTTGGGGATGTGGTATAACGTGTATGTTGGGAATATGTTGTCTGGCCTTAGCCATTAGTCGCGCTGTGTGGATGTGATGGTGGTGGCCTAAGAGCGTGGATGTATGTATGTTTGTAGGTGTGTAATGATGTAGTTTTCCATGGGTGATATTGTTAATGTTACACAAGTTTATACATTTTAATATGAATCTTATGAGCTTTGCAAGGTCTCTGGGGAGAACAAGACCACTAAATTATTAGCACCATCTTAGGAAAATTATCGTGGCTTAGCGCTCGAATTAACTGAGTTTTCTTTTTCATTTTCTTTCGCAGGGTTAATTTCTATATAATCAGGTTTTATAAATTATGGCATATGAAAAAAAAAAATTGTATTTTTTTTATCCTTTAGTTCTACTGGGTCAAAAATAGCAATCCTATCTATGACTTTTCGTTTCTCTTCATATCATGTGAATACCAGAAGCAAGAGGTCCTTTTCTCTTATTTTCTATTGTCTTAGTTAACGCAAACAGAGTAGACATTATGAGGGGCCCATTTTTTGGTCTGGTCTCCAAGTTCTATTACATAGTAGCCATAATATACACCAGTATATATATTTTTTCAACAAAATACTTTGTAGACTTTTTACTAAAAATTTCCTACAAATATAACAAATAGATAAAGAGTATTCACACTAGCTCTTAATGCAAAAATATAGATATTAACGGAAGAAAAATCTTAGTTATTTATAAAGAAAAATGCCAATTAGTATAAAATTTACATTATTTTAGGTAAAGATTAATCTGGTAATAGAACAATGTAGTTGTCATGTAAATAAAATTTTCACATCTACTGTAATATACTGTAAGCATCTGTAATTTTCTAGCCTATTAAAACACTTAAGTTGCGCAATAGTAAACTAATTTTAAATTATTAATTATAATTATATTTTATATACATGACACAATAAAATGGATACGATTCTACATGTAATTATGCACATATAAAATCACAGAAAGAAAGATTACCTGAGGCGGTTTTTTGTTTGTATATCTTTAATTAAAACTTGTCAACTTCATATTTCGCTTTCGTGACAATAGGTATGACTACTCCATTTCCTGGAAAATGAGATCTCTATATGTAAATTGTTGTCAGTGCGTTGAATAGGTCATCAGAATATTCTAAGTCTATGTGATTGTGTAAAATACGATGTCCATACACCCAGAGCTACGCAAATGGAAATATCTAAGGTGAGTCTAGAACTTCTTGCTGAAATACTCAATAGTTCACAGGAGAAAGGAACATCTCGCAAAAATGAACTACGTGTGTGTGGATATAAATTCTTAGAAAAGAAATTGTATCACATTTTCGTGGAAGTTAAAAAGTAAGTGTCGTTAAGCAAAAGGAGATTCAGTATTCAACATATTTATCGTCTTCGGTTGACCTCAGTAGGTGAGCCTTTACGTACTAAATTTATTTTCTATGCCAGACTTAAAATTTATAAAGATCTACGCAAAATG
>NC_134812.1:44690839-44695839 GCF_046742065.1 Oratosquilla oratoria
ATATAAGGCTACACACCCGAAATTTGATACACATTGCAATCACTGGGAGGTCAGGGGAACAGAAGCAGTAATTTTTCCGTGGAAAATCAAATACTGTCACATAGACTCCTAGTTTGTGTCATCAAATACAAAAGAAATTATCTTCATGATATTAACGCAATATTGAAGCTATAGAAGTGAAAGGTTGATTATATGTTCGAAATTACCCAATAGAGAAAGAGCATTAACAAAATGAGTGGAATAATTAACAATAGGGAAGAGGTGTATAATGTTGGGTCTAACGCCAATAGTGTCAAGATAAGGGTGCTGAACTAGTTTTTCATAGTTATGTGGATGTACGTGGTTGTTTGTGGGTATTTGTGGCTATTTTTGCGAGTGTTTTAATGTGTGGATAGCTGTGAGTGGGTATGAGGTTGTAAGTGGGTGTGAGTAGGTGTGGGAGGGTGTCGGTGACTATGAGTGTCTGTAGGTGGATGTACGTGAGTGGATTATAGCAGTAAGGTTTATAACTCGAGAACAGAAAATTGATAAGGTTAGTGGTCATAGGGTATAGAGTTGGCTCAAAGAGAAAATGTACGAATGAAAAAGTATGAACATGTAAGCACGCTAATCTTTCTCTATACATACTATATGCTGGAGTGTGTTGAAAAAAATGAAGGGAAAAGTGGAGAAAGGAATTAATTAATGAAGAGAAAGGGAGAGTAAAAAGATTAAGGCGAGGAAGGAAGGGAAGGAAAGAAAAAGGGAGTGAAGGAGGAACGTAGAAAGAGAGGCAGATAGGGAAGAGGAGAGGGAGAGATAATTAAGAGAGGAATATAGAAAAACAGATAGGGAGGAAATGAAGGAGAGAGGGAGGAATGGTTTAAAAAGGGGGCAAAGGAGAGAAGGATAGAGGTAGGGGGGTACAGAAGGAGAGAGAAAAAGGAAGGGAAGCAGAAAGGGGAGGAGGGAGAAAGGGAGGGATAGAGAGAGGGGAAAGAGAAAGGAAGAAGTGGAAAGAGGAAGAAAGGAAAAGGTGGAGTAAAGGAGGAGTGGAGAACGGGGGAGATGGTGAAACGGTAGGACTGGAGGAAGAGAGAGAAGGAAAGAGGAAGTGATGGAAGATAATAGAAAAAAATTGTGAAAAGATTTCTTGCTTATAGGCATTACATGGAGAGTGTGCGGTGGATCATGAAAGGAAGGGAGGTACGGGACAAGAGGTAGGGAGGGAAAAAGTAAGAAAGAAAGGGAGGGAGTGATACAGGAAGTGATAGAACAAAATTAGAAGGATTGTGGAAAGAACCTTTGCTTACGGGCAGAATGAATGTAAAGGGTGTGGTGAGGTGATGGAGAGAAAGAGATAGAGGGAGGGGGAAAGGGGAAGGGCAGAGAAGCAACATGACGTCGTCAGGAATAGAATATGAAAGAGACTGAACAGAGGATAAAGAAAAAGCCTTGTGAAGGAAACACAGATGTTAGGGAGATTACCGGTGGAGGAGGAGAAGGAGGAAGAGGAGGAGGAGAAGGAAGAGTAGGAGGTGGAGAAGGAGGAGTAGTACGAGGAATAGGACGGGGAGTGGGAGGAAAATGTATAGGAAAAGGAGTAGAAAGAAAAAAGAAAGAAGGACAAGTGAATGTTAAGAATAAGTGTTTGACTCCCAGAAGAAATTTTTACTTTGGCACGGTCCCCGTCAGAGTACACTTCTGAGTGTCTACTGGAGTACCTGTCAGTACGAAAAGAGACCAGAAAGAAGGCATCACCTAACAACTTCACTGCACTCTATCTATAAAATATAATGTGGCAAACGTTATATTAAACAGCTAAGGGATCATTCTCTCCAGAATAAGCTATATACAGTGCCTATAGTGCTTGACCCAACGAATTCTTTACTTATTCAAGCGTAATACTAGATGTCCATCGGCTGATCTGACAGTGTAGATTTGGGTCAGATGTGTAAAGCAAAGTTTTTTGGTACTTATTAAGCACGTTTGAAGTCATTCGCATCTAAATAGCCCTCGACATCGTCTGCCATTTCCCTGAGATTCCTTTCCTTATTCCCATTTCAAGAGGAATCTAATCCGCCGTTTTGGTTCTGTATATATTTTGATCCACAGTCAATCTAGCAGCACGTCTTGCGCGACCCCACAAACCTTGGCCGCTCTCCACTGCAATCTTTGGCAGTCTTTAGAATTTTACGCCTGAAGGTATCTCACAATCTTTTAGGGTACTGAAGGATACCAAACATTTTACATTTGTTAATGAATGCTACTGCATACTCTTGGGCCTGAACATTTCCGGGTGAAATCAGCGTGTATTTCATTTCGGGGTGCACCTTGGACTTGACATACACTTTGAGTGTTGCATTCATACTACTCAGCTTGCCAATAAACCCTACATTTCTGTAGTACCCCCCAAAAATATTAATGACAAGTGTGTAACTGATTTCCTTGGCCACTCCTCGGGCATTACTGTATCAAGTCCACAGGTATTGCTCTCGTCTCTGGAACCAGGGACCAGCACTTGGGTCTACTATAGCGTGAGGTCTACCGCCATGTGTCGCTACCCAGGTGCAATTTGAGGTCTACCGCGTGCCCCGCGTTCCTCCGGGACGCTCCCCACACCTGTCCATCAAACATGTGACCTGCCCATATACATCAAAACGTGACCTGTCCACGTGACCTGACCTAACCTAACTTCTTTGTGTCATTCTCAGAAGATGTATGAAGTGTGTATCGCTAGAATAAATGTATGGAAATATATGATAACATGTTTTTTTTCATATTTCTTCCTTTAATATGAATGTAATTAGAAATCCAATTATCTAAGTCATTCCTAGGATATGAAAAAATATGTGTTTATTACTAAAATAGATATGGAAATGGTAGACCTCACGCTATAGTGCTAACGGGAGGTAGATCTCACGCTATAGTGTGGTAGACCTCACGCTATAGTAGCACCCAGCACTTCCTATTTCTGGATTTGGCAAAATTCAGAAAGAGAGACCTGTTGATGTTCCTGATTCCAAGGCAATGGAGACCAAACAACTTTAGCCAGTTCTGTTGATGCCGGCAAGCGCATTGAAGTCACCCAAAACAATTTTGCCCCGTGGCACGTACTAGTTCACCATAGAATCAAGCTTTGCAAACAACCTTTCCTCTTCAAGCTCAGACGCCTTAATATGAACATATATTAATGACAGAGACTAACCCTAATATCTAGTTTAACCTCAGTGACGTTATACACTCACCATCCTGAGTAACCCCCATCGTGGTAGATTGCAGTCGGCTAGGCATTTCTACAGCTACTGCCCTACCTAAAGCCATTATCACACTTGCCTATTTTTCCTACGACTGTTGGAGCAATTTTACAGCCAGCAGCTTTTGGAAAAGGATTTGATATGCAGGAGGAAAATAATTTCCCTCCAGCATATCAAATGACAGGGTGTATTTTTATGAGAAAACAAAATAGTGATTACAAGGGGTGAGAACTTCTGGAGGTGGGTGGTAACGCCGCTTAATCGGAGGCTAGAGGAAGAATAGGTAATTGTGATTGCCACTTTAGACTGGCTCCATTATTGTAGTCCGAGCAGAAGTAAGCATAACCGTCGCTACTCTTCTCACTACTACCTGATCGCTTTACCCCAGAAAGCCACTGTATCCATTCTAAGCTCCGGCTGCGCAGAATGTTTGGTGGATTTGATTTGGGCAGGTTGCAAACCCACCCTGTCGGAAGCACCATGTCTGAATGTCATATACACAGATATAAGGATTCCACCTCCATCGTTATGCTGGAAATTAGGGATTCAGTGCTTAAAGTTACCTATGTACGAAACCCTGGGTCTTTAGAGTTATCTTTAATTTGCGTTTTATCATAAACTCACCGATATATATTTCCCTCTTACTATTTTTTCTTATCAAGTTCTCTTCGTTTTTTATTTCCTTTTCCCCCTATATCTCTTTTTTCTTTTCTCTTTTTTCTTAATCCTCGCTTTACTTCCCTCTCCTCTCCTTTTGTTATTGCTTGCTCTCTCTCTCTCTCTCTCTCTCTCTCTCTTCTCTCTATCTATCTATATATCTATATATCTATCTATCTATCTATCCATCTATCCATCTATCTATCCTTCTATATATCTATCTATCTATCTATCTATCTATCTATCTATCTATCTATCTATCTATCTATCTATCTATCTATCTATCTATCTATCTATCTATCTACCTGTCTGTATGCCTCTCTGTCTGTCTATCTATCTATCAATCTATCTATCTATCTATCTACGTGTCTGTATGCCTCTCTGTCTGTCTGTCTATCTATCTATCCATCTATCCATCTATCTATCCTTCTATATATCTATCTATCTATCTATCTATCTATCTATCTATCAATCTATCTATCTATCTATCTACGTGTCTGTATGCCTCTCTGTCTGTCTATCTATCTATCTATCTATCTATCTATCTATCTATCTATCTATCTATCTATCTATCTATCTATCTATCTATCTATCTATCTATCTATCTATCTATCTATCTATCTATCTATCTATCTATCTATCTATCTATCTATCTATCTATCTATCTACCTGTCTGTATGCCTCTCTGTCTGTCTATCTATCTATCTATCTCCGTTTTTGTATCTTCAGCCTAGTAATCTATGTATCTATGCTCATTATATCCTTGAATAAATTTTCATTCAAGCTCATTTGGGTCGGTTCTTTCTTCCAGTGTTGTGTCCTAATTAAAAGCCTGACATAAACTCATGCAGGAGCGCAGCTTAGGTACTTAATTCCTCTTCAAAGAGAGAAAATTGAAAGATTATAGAAAATGAATGCATATTTTACCAGACGGTCCTTTGTTTGAATGATGACCATTTAAAACCTTTACGAGATGCTATTTGTTTTATTAGATATTTACGGTCGTCTGTTACGGTTGTCCAGTGACTTTAAGAAGGCTTCGTACATCACTGGGTAGCGTTTCTGCCTCAAGCACCGGAGGCCCGGATCTTGACTCCCAGTAAGCTC
>NC_134812.1:44705839-44728339 GCF_046742065.1 Oratosquilla oratoria
CCTCAATGTTGGAAAGTAACATTCGAGATTGAGTAAAGAAGACGATACCAAATCAAATTCAAAAGCTGAAAGAAATGGAGTCGGAGACAGGATGAAAAATTTCAGGGGGAAGGGAATTCCAAATCCTATTGGTGGAAGAGAAGAAATGACGAGCGTACTGATTGGCACAGAATATCTTAACAGTCACTGATTGGAATCCAAGAGAAGTGCGGGATTCAAACTCACAGTTGAGTAAATGCGAGACCACCACGTTTTCGATTATGTCACCAGTGCTCCTCGTGGGAGCGTTAATCTGTATACTAATTAAAGAATTCTTGTTGATATTGATCTAAATTGGACCGGAAACCGGAAATCCTTCAAGGAGACACGTCCCCTTCGGCCCCTGTTTGGTTGAGAGAGTGGTAACGTCAAAGCAACGGAGACGACTGATTGGCCGAGAGCGGTGACGCCACGGTAACGGAGACGACTGATTGGCTGAGAGCAGGACTCTTTGGGAGCCCCTTGGGACCCCTTGGATAGCCTCTGGGGAATCTCTGAGAACCCCTGTGGTGATTCCCTGTGAAACCCTCTGGGTATTCATGAGGAGCCCCTTAAGAACCCCACGGGACTTCAAGGGTAGCACTTGCGGAGCACTTTAGGTGCACTCTGGAATCTCTTGGGGAGCCCCTGTGGAACCCCTTGGAAGCCCTCAGGGGTGCCCCTGGTATTAATGATATAATGCTTGTAATCAGACCGGAAACTGGAAATCCCTTTTTAAGATACAAGCCCACCGGCTACGCCGGGGGGCTTGGCGTGCGGCGCTGCACCTTCGGCGCGGGCGCTGCGTGCCCTGGGCTACGCCCCTTTTTAGGAAAATAAAATATCAAAATCATATTGCTTTTTATTTCTTGTCAACATCAGCTGTTCTCGCAAATCATCTGTATAGGCGATTTGTGCTGGTGTTAAATTTCCGTTCAAAACACCCTTTTTATGTTTTTTATTATTTTTTTTCCTTTAATTAATAACTTTTTTCTACTTGCTTTTCTTGTTTCAATATTTTGCGAATTGTTAAAGCTTTTGCTTTGGCCTCTCTCCGTTCCTTTCTAGCCTCCTTCTTCTTCATTCGTTCTTCTTCTTCTTCTTCTTCGAGTTCTTCTTCTTCGAGTTCTTCTTCTTCTTCGAGTTCTTCTTCTTCGAGTTCTTCTTCTTCTTCGAGTTCTTCTTCTTCTTCTTCGAGTTCTTCTTCTTCTTCTTCGAGTTCTTCTTCTTCTTCGAGTTCTTCTTCTTCTTCGAGTTCTTCTTCTTCTTCTTCTTCAAGTTCTTCTTCTTCTTCTTCGAGTTCTTCTTCTTCTTCTTCGAGTTCTTCGAGTTCTTCTTCAAGTTCTTTTTCTTCTTCTTCGAGTTCTTCGAGTTCTTCTTCGAGTTCTTCTTCTTCTTCGAATTCTTCTTCGAGTTCTTCTTCTTCTTCTTCTTCTTCTTCTTCTTCTTCTTCTTCGAGTTCTTCTTCTTCTTCTTCGAGTTCTTCGAGTTCTTCTTCTTCGAGTTCTTCTTCTTCTTCTTCTTCTTCTTCTTCTTCTTCTTCTTCTTCTTCTTCTTCTTCTTCTTCTTCTTCTTCTTCTTCTTCTTCTTCTTCTTCGAGTTCTTCTTCTTCTTCTTCTTCTTCTTCGAGTTCTTCTTCTTCTTCTTCTTCTTCTTCTTCGAGTTCTTCTTCTTCTTCTTCGATTTCTTCGAGTTCTTCTTCTTCTTCTTCTTCTTCTTCTTCACCGCAGTTGGCGGTGTAACCGATTTACCCCCAAACGCCTCTCGCCTCAGGAAAAAGAAATAATTGTAACAGAATTTTTTTATTTGTAATAACATGGCCCGTAGGGCTGGGCGCCGAAGACGCCTACTAACGAAGCGAGCTTTGCCGATAGGCCGAGCCTCCGCGTAGTGGGGTCGGACGAAGCCCGTTGCTTATATTTAGTAGAGAAAAAAAATAAGAGTGATGATTACATGCCTGTGATTCCTAGTGAAGTAAATGAAGTATAGAAATGGAATCTACACCTCCCAAATAACCGGGAAAATCACAGCCGCGCGCTTGGTATGAACGCTTGGTTCTCACGTCTAAAAATACAGTGGACATCCAGTAAAAATACACAATCACTATAAAATAATAAATATACAATATTACAAGGGATATTCAATACTACCATTACACCTGCAAAATCCTGAAGTTCCTCGTGGAAATAAGCAATCAAATATCATTGTCCTCGATGTTGTTCACTCGGCGGTGATGCGGTACCAAATTGATTGCCTAACTCTTTTTTTATGGATTAAATCACCTTCCCAGCCGATGATTTGCTCTAGATTCTGGCTGCTGTCAAAATATTTTCTTTCCGTGACACCCAACCCTTTCACTAGCAAAGGAATTATAACCTATCTCAACTCCTTCTGTAGTGAATGGTACCTGTTAATTGATCCTGTCTACCATAAATATATTTCACCCTTGTTCGTGGCACCTTGATACCAAAAAGCTCATTCCTGGCACCACACCACAACAGCCACTTTTAGATGATTCTGCTTCTTTCCTCTGATCTGATCCCATGGCCCTTTTTCAACGTTTGCTGTCTTCCGTTGACACCTGTCTCAGCCCTATCAATATCCGCGCCACTTATCTTTATGCTGAATGCTTTCATCTGTTGTGTCTTGATATCACTTGCTCCGTTTTGCCATTGGTTCACTATAACCTGTTTAAGTTCAGTATTATCTATTAATATGTTTTCCAGTCATGCTTTTTCTTGGTATTCATTTGTCGTCCAGTTTCAGTTGTCGCCGTTTGCTTGGACTTTTTTTTTTTTTTTTTTTTGTAGCTTAAAATCGCTTGTTTTACTTCTATTAACCTATTTTGATCTCTGTTCTTATAATACATGGACCCTATTGCTATCAAACGGGTGATAAATAGGTGAACAGAATAGCCTGATGGCGGCTGGAATATGAAACTATCTACTACTCACAAAGGGATTCATGGAAAGAAATTCCGTACTGGGTAAATGGAGGTAGATCCGAAGCGGTTACACACACCAGAATGAAATAGCCTGGCTAAAGTTGGACTAATGGAGAAGTCCCAGTCAATGAGGAAAGTTAGTTGTTGTTGTTGTTGTTGTTGTTGTTGTTGTTGTTGTTGTTGTTGTTGTTGTTGTTGTTTTCTTATCTTTCATTTTCAGTATTTCATCTATTCATTCAGTAAACATCTGATAACAATTCTAGGAGATATGTATGATTAATCCTGGTCACATAACGATATCCCAACAATCTAGTAAAAGAAAAGAAAAGCATAGAATTGTTATCCTAAAACCAAACGAACTACCAGAAACCCAGCACCATACAGGTCTCATTCCTCTTTAACACATCTAAATTGATGGTGATGGAAAGATTAATACTAGAAATAATCAGAACACACGGAAGTACCTCACACGATCAATATGAATTCATAGAAGACTACTCCATCAACACCGTACCTTACCGTACCGGGTGCCGTATCGACTTGGACGTTGGCCACCATGGAGCTCCATTCCTGTCTGCACAATCTCTTCTTAACAAGGTGGCATTTGTTATTTCTTCTCCTACAGACGTCCTTAATCCGTCTACATATTTTCTGCGTGGTCCTCCTCATGTCCTCTTTCCTTCTATTTTTTCTGTTAGGCACGTATGTTCTAATAACACACTACTCACAAACTTCACCCAACAAGTGCTAGAATTGGTTTTAACAAGAGTGTCAACTGACAGAACAATAATGATAGCAATATACATGAACTTATTTTCAGTTTTTAGACATATCCTGTTGAAAAGATCATATAAACTTATATGTACAACAACAATAATGAATTATTGATTCACTTTCTAGTTAGTAGATAATGCACATTATCCCAAAATGATGATTTACCGGAGACCAAAAGACTACTTCACGTTTTCACAGAACCTCTTACCCCAAAACCAGAACACAACAGATTACCTAACATTAATAGAGTAGCAATGCAGCTACAAGATAGGAACCAAAGCGAACAAGATGAATACCTCAGTTAGATATAACTATGGCTGACACAAAAAATATCTCCATTCCCTTGGAGGTCTTCGGAGGTTAATTCAATTTTAGCCGACGTCATTTCTAATGTCGTCCATTGGTACGCGTTTAGCTTCATTGTTAAGCACATATTTAATCTGTTTCGCTTTTTATCATTACTGCGGCTGATAAGCCATAACCCAAAGGTATTGTGCTTTGCTGCATTGCCATCAATGATTTGGTGACCCTTTATCCACGTGATGCTGAGATGGAATGGGCGATTGGGTTTTATTGTATATAAATCAGGTGTGTGCTTTGAGTCGAACACTCCCCTATAAAAGAGAAAAAGGTTAATCTTTTACATTTGCTTTTGAAGAAATATATGCTTCATTCTGTTCATTATTAGATATAAACTGCTTTATCTTCCTTGTTATCATAGTGTGTTTCTTCTTCTGTTATTTATTATCAGCATTTTACCTTTGTTAACAGACCATAGTCATATGTTTCGTTTCTGCTTTTGTCCATCAGTATACATAACTTTCTTTTTTGCTCATGCTATTATCTAGAGCATAATAACACATGTCAATATCAGTTGTTTTTTACAGTAAGAGACATTCATTCCCGTATAAATAAAAGAATAAACAAAAATATGGCGGGACATTTTTTTTAATTATGGTCCTTGTTTGCATATTCACTTCAACTAATAAGGTAAAGCTTCCAGAGTGGAGATCGTGAAATTTTGCAACGGTGTTTTTATCAACACTATATGAAAAAATAATAATTTGTGATAATGCGCCATACCCCTCCTAGTATATCCTGTTTAGCTATGACATCAACAAAGAGTGTGGCCGTATTTCATCTCTCCATCTTCAGCCCTAGTAAAAATGCCTATACATTTAGTTCTTGTTCCGACAAAGAACTACAAGGAAGTAGGCAAAAAGTACTGAATGATAATGTTTTAGATAAGCACGAAGAATTACTTGAGACCTCTGCTTATTTAGCCTGTTTTGTTGTGATGTCAACAACCCCAGCTCTGCTATATTTCACCTGTACCATTGGACCGAAAATTGCCAAGCAGTCTAGACCCTATATAAAGAACAGAGGTTTACTTCAATTACGTTCCATGAAATATAGCCTATTCATCATTGTTAGACCAAAACGACTGGTTTGAACCCTATGGCTCTCCCTTTCACGTGCAGCGGTGAGGAGCTAATATGACGCACCACACCCGCTGTATGATTCGGTTTAAGGCCGCGAACTCCCTCCTATCAGAAGACTAGGACGATGCCCCTTACAGAGGACTCTGTAGCGTGGAATTTAATTGACCATGACCTTGGACCAACTCGGGATTTGAACCGCCATCACCTTGACCACCGTCGCAAGTACCGACGCTCTAACCCGTTCAGCCAGTGAGCATCCTATGGAATAGCATAAACACTAATGTGTTCCTTCCTTTCTCGCGCTTCTCCTTCAACCAGGCATCTTATTTTGTTCAACTGTGAGGTCGGTCCGCATGCTAGGGATGCAGTGAGGTCAGCAATGTTTATAAGCCGTATCTGTTGGAAATTGTTAGGCATTCTATTATTGTAAATACCGTCATCTGAAAGCGATGTTTGTTTTAGGAATATGTAACTTACCTTTCTATTTGTACTATGTTATGATTAACTGTTCCAGATATAGTTTCTTGAAGATGTTACCTTGAAGACGAAACGTTAAAAAAGGAAATATAGCTAAAACTGGTGAACTCATGTTTGTATATACCTCAGATGGAAGATATCTGGTTAGAAATTTTGAAAATACAAAGAAGAAAATAATTAACAGTAAAAAAATTCGTATTTAACTATACTTATACACAAGAGATTCTGCTCCCTTTATTTTACTAATGCATATACATGCATGTGTATGTATGCAAATGCATAGGCATTATGTAGCGAACCAAACTTCTTGTTCTATAGTGTGTAGGACGATAGTGCCTCCATAAGATTCCAGCGATTATCAACTTTTCCGTTCACCCTATCTCTGTCTCTGTTCATATAGGGACATAATATTTGTCCTTTCTCTATTGCTCCTTTTGGAAGAATTCAGGTTGATGCATCTTTTGAAATTATCCTCGTCACTTACCAATGCTTCTAGGCGCAGCCTGTTTCTCTCCCTGCTCTTTCTTGACACTATCTCATTATGTTTTTCTTTGGTATGCTTGAAATCTGCCGAGCTCATTGGCTTTTCGTATTCCACAAGTCTCGTTGTCATCCTCTACCCCGTCTCCTTCACATAGTTGTTAAATACTACTACTCAGTGGTATATTATAAACCAAGAGGTATGGCGCGTTGTGGCATGCCTTATGCGGGGACTTCAGTATTGTAAAATGGACGTTTGGTGGTTATTGTAGAAGAAGGAGGGAGCGTCGAGACATGCTCATGCCCGGTGACCTCCCCAAAGTAGAGTATAATTATGAAGTGACTCACTTTCTATCGTAACCTGTGAACACAAACGTCTCACAAAAATCGAAACATCGGGAATGTTCAAGAACTTTCTTAGTCCCATCGCTTTTCACATAGAGTTGTATGTGTGTGTAATAATACTTGTTACCCTGAATTCTAATGATTAGAAGCCTACAGCCCCATAGTGATCACCAACGGTCCTTCATGCATCTCTCAGAAAAGAAAATTTGTACTGTCATCTGTTTTGTATTAGTTTGGGACCAGATTTATTTAATCAGTTTTCTGATAATAGAGGTTAAAAATAGTCGCAAGTCGCAAGATCTTATATGAAAAGGTAAAGAGAACAGAATTGAAACTGATAGAGGCCTTGGGTCCGGCCCAGAGACACTTTGTGCTGAGTCTATTAGTCTGCACTTCCAGGTAGAACAAGATTGTTGAACTATGAAGTTGGCTGGCAGGAAGATAAATCTCTCTACCATTCATTTTGTATAACCCCATATATGTTCTTGTTTTATTTGAGAATATTTAAACTCCGTCTGGATTCACCTTCAACTCTGGTAATAAAGTTAGAAGCAAGCTGTTCATGTACAACATTGAGATGTGACTCGGATGGTGGAGGGGGGCACAGTTAGGTCTTCTATATGAATTTGGCTGACCTGAGAGGTTTTCCAATTTTTTTCCAAGTTTAGGTAGAGCTGAAGAGGAATCCAGGCAACTATTGTAAGGCCCTGAATATCATCACAGGAATTTATATGATTCTTTCTACGTGTATGTGTATTTGTGTATGTACGAGTATATGTGTGTGGACGGGAGTAAAATAGTCTTTTGTATCGTATTGTTGAGTATTTCACCAGCAGGAGGGTCAGATGATTTTCCTGTGAAATATTATAAACAAACTCTTATTCCACCATATTTTTGTGTGCCTAAACAATCAAGCACCAAGTAAATAGTTTCTTCTTATGTGTATTTGTATGTGTGAGTAAAAGTGTCAAATCATATGACATGTACATTTTTCCAATATATTGTGGCAGATATGTAGAATATACCACTGACATTTTCTGGTTCAATATACGTCTCATCAAAGACATACAAATGAAACACAAATGATGCCAACGACCTCTCGGAGAGCACCTACCAGTTGGAGAAAATTTCGTAGAATTTTGGAACTGTCAACCAAGCCTGACCACGGATCCTGACCGTGCCATAAAAAAAAAAAAAAAAAAAAAAAAAACTGACAAAGAAGTACGGTTAAACTTTTGTGATTTTTTTTTCTGTATCGAAATCAGCGCAAATAAAGTTTGTCATCATATATAAGAAATATCCTTAAAAAAAGAACATTAGAAATGCATATATTTCTCGGTGACTTTTTTGAACGAATACGATAAAAATGCCCTTTCGAGAAGGAGAGTAACGGAAATATATTGACTACAATCAGAATTCTGCCGACAGAAAAATGTGATGATTTACTGTGTTCTGCGGCGGGCACTGGTATACTATAGAGGCAAACTTGGCATAGAAAATCTATTCAAGATTATACGAGGCGCCTCGGTAGGAGCATATGTTGTAACAAGAGAGATAAAAATCAAGGTATATCTTATCCTTACCAGGATCATACCCTCTTCACCCGGAATAACCTCTATAACGTTAGACTGTAATGAGCTAGATATCCTCAAAGCTCGTGCCACGTCTACACTACACTGGGTGTCAGCTTAGCGGATTTGGTGGATTTGAAGGTGATAGGTCGTAATTCCAACCAAACCAGCAGCGCCATATCTGGATATTACACATACATAGCAAGATTCATCCCCACTCACCACAGAGTTCAACAAAGGAAGATCAAACGTTGACTTTATAATCTAACAGTCCTGCAGGTCGTTGGAAAGTCTACACACCCACTACCTTTTCACTGCGGCTGGCAGCTGTGAACAGTCCTCTGTCAGACCAGGCGGTAGCTGTTTAACTCAAAACAGGACTGACTCAAAATCTCGTCACGCCACCCATACTGGCCTGAATCAGTGAGAGAATAGGGGTGCTTATAGTATTAGGGGGGTGCTATCTCTTGCCCTGAGGCTATACGATTTATCTTTGTGTCACCTCGACAGAGAAGGAGTTGTGGCCTATCTCAGTTAATTTTATTCTTTATTGTTAATATTTATTTTCTGGTCTAACTGATATCGCACAATTTCATTCACATTTATAGCAGCTTTATCGGTAGCGAAAGGTTGTGTTCTATCTGTCAATATTTTTCTTATAGTGGCCCTGGTTTTATTTTGGCTGATGCCGAGCTATTTTTTTTATTCTCGTGGCACATTCATGATATCAAAGTTGTTATACTACGTACCCCTTCCAAGTGACCAGGGTGCTAGAGTAGACTAAATTATCACTCTACATCTGAACCCTTCAAGAGTATGCCGGCCTTCCATCTGTTGAATGAAATAATCTAACAATAGACAGAATAAACATGTAAGTCGACCTTCCCATTCAATCCTTTGAGCGCATAGGTGATTTCCCCAAACTGAATGAAATAGAAGAATATCGTTTAATTCTTATATTTTATTGTAATTGCAAAGTTTTGCCGTATGTAACTTATAACATATTTGATTGGTCTACGTAGCACGATTTTATAAAACGCTAGGCCCCATAACCACGGGACTTGTCTTAAGAAGAAGAAAATAATTTAGTACCAATAAGAGAAAATAAGTTCGGAAAAAGCATTCCCATAACGATGGGGTTAACTGTAGAATCCAACACTTC
This sequence comes from Oratosquilla oratoria, assembly GCF_046742065.1. NCBI lineage: Eukaryota > Metazoa > Arthropoda > Malacostraca > Stomatopoda > Squillidae > Oratosquilla > Oratosquilla oratoria. Next base: position 44,715,053 of record NC_134812.1, read on the forward strand.
AATCTCAGAGTTCGATCCTCAGCTATATATAAAAATCTTGCGTCAGTCAGAACAAATTCTGCAAAAAATGTCACAGTAGTAAAAGTGTTAAGTGATAACCTTGACCATTTTTTATGGTCTTATACCTTCGGCTGAAAAAAAAATCGTGTTTTAATAAGAAAATCTGTAAGGCGCACCATAATAGCGAGGGAGTTAGTAGTTTGTGAAATATGTGACTGTTGTTAAGTTTCCTTCTGTGCCACTGTGAACCATTTAGCTATGATCTGGTCCAGTGATGATGAAGGCTCTGGTTTGGTCCATAGCGCCAACTAGTGGCTGCCATTTGTTATGGCTTGACCGGGCAAACATGACTAAGGTGACAGCGTAGGCCACCACTAAGTGCTTCCTGGCGTAAACATCCTCAATTCATTTGAGAGGGATCCTGGGTAGTGTGTGACCATATACATACTCTCTCGCATGGGGCACGGTGATTCCAAAAGATTCTAGTCAGATTTACCGAAATAAAAGGGAAAGTAAAAGGCCACAGATAGCTCCTTAGTTTTTCTATCCTTATGAACAACACAGTGCGCACCGTGAGATTAAAGGAAGGAAAGTGTGTGTGTGTGTGTGTGTGTGTGTGTGTGTGTGTGTGTGTGTGTGTGTGTGTGTGTGTGTGTGTGTGTGTGTGTGTGTGTGTGTGTGTGTGTGTGTGTGTGTGTGTGTGTGTTTGTTAGTGTTAGTGTGTGTGTGTGTGTGTGTGTGTGTGTGTGTGTGTGTGTGTGTGTGTGTGTGTGTGTGTGTGTGTGTGTGTGTGTGTGTGTGTGTGTGTGTGTGTGTGTGTGTGTGTGTGTGTGTTTGATTCACCTTGGTCTTTGGAGCACGTGTTGGACTCGTGACCGACAGCTATTTCCCTCCCGGAAGAGAGCTCAGAGCTCGTATGACCGATCTATGTGTAATGCCGTGACCTTACACGCACAACACACCCCAACTTCACACCCACGAGAGTTGGAGTAACGACTCGAAGCGCAACGATACTGAAATTATTTCAGCCCTGGGAAGGATTCGAACCCGGACCGCCGTAGTGATAGTCAGGGACTCTACCAACCGCGCCCTAGAGTTAACGGTAATGATAAAAAAGTCAGGACCAAAAACATGAATATTGCAACAACCAAGACAAACTGTTGTGCATCTGCAATAGTTCATAGGCCGTTCCAATCATTCATAGGTCAAGTTATGCGCCATTTGATATTGGCATAACTATGGTTAATTGCATGATTACCCAATTGTGCATTTACCGTATAAAACGTGGTCCATTGTTGGTAATGGTACTAAAATTTTCAAAAGCCTAATTTGCTGCAGACGGTGACCGCTGACAGCTGGTGCTTAGAGCATTAAAAACTCTTACGGAGCCGTACTACAACTGCAACAGATGGCGATGACTGAGGCCTGTTTTTCAGACTCAGAGAACTACTTGGAGCTTCAACAGGTGATGCGACAGGGTAAAAGCGTTTATGTGTATGCCCTAGCCCTGCATTTGATCTTAGTGTTGTATGTTTAAACGATAATATGGGACCAGAAACTATACACATCATTGCAAATAGAGGTCATATTTTCTCTGAGCATAGGACCAATCCACTCTATAGATGATACTACATAGTCCATTAATGCCCTCATAACCACCCTGTCCTCCTCCACCCTTTCTCACGTATACTTGTGCTTTAACTCTCTTCTTAAACACTATGCTCGCTATCATTAATCTCCTTTCTAAATACATCTCCAGCATTATTTCTCCAATTTAATTCTTACCTGACAACCTAAATTTCCCTACTATTTCATCTTCTATCTCCTACTTAAGCATTGATATCTCCCAATTGTCCTCAGGTGGGGTTAGACATTGCCACTCTAAAGTTGGTATGGACACTAAGGAATTAACACCTTCACTAAAGTGGTGCTACGGAAACTAATAATATAGTCTGGTGACATCCAAAGTAAATGTAAAAATTACTCCCGTTTAAGAAGTTACCGGGGATACGCTGAATCCGTTCGCTCTCCCTTTTTCTACCGCAGAATTGCCACGGAGATAAATAAAATTACATAATCACACTGAATGGAGAAGTGTCACCCGTCGCGGAAAGGGGTGAGACGAGAGGCTGCTTTTAAGGCCCAACTCCCTCTGTTCGTGAAAATCGTGTTTCTGCAGCCAAACCAAATGACCAGCAATTTCTCGAGAATGACCTTAAGGCCCTTTACACGCCCTCTTTCAGACGGATCTGAGGGCACAAGAAGATGCCTGTTCGTCCGATTGCGGGTTTGATTTTCTCTCTCACTCTCTCCCTATTTCTCTATATCCTGTTCTCTAGGACCCCTGTCCTAGCTAGAATAAGCCGGGGAAAGCCACCAGTCGGATCTAGAGGAAAAGGCTAGTTCTAATACGCTACCTTACACTAGAGAAGGGTGTCAAGTAGATGAATAAAATAGGCTCGTGGCAACCAGAATAAAGGGAACACGACACCAAATAAGAATGTGATTAATGTATGTGACGAGAACAGACGTTAATTACAGATCGATTAGTTTCTTATAAAATGAATACCAATTTTTTTCCAAGATTCCTGCGAATCCATTACGTGAAAGTTTATTTGAAAACACGCCATAAAACTCGCAAAATTAGTAATGAATATTCTACTATAGCCATTTGCAGATGATGAGTCAATGTATCGAGAAAACAACAGAGTAAAATATACCTTGGTTTTAGGCGTTTTGCAGATTACGAAGAGGCCTTTGACTCAATAGAGCAAACGGACAGACGTACAATATTTCATATGTGTTGGGGCGGAAGGAGTTGGTAAGGGCTTCAGTACCCTGTTAGGTTAGCAAATTTCCCCGCATATATATACATACATGGGTATGTATATATATATATGTATATATATATATATATACATAAATATATATATATATATATATATATACATATATATAAATACATATATATATATATATATATATATATATATATATGTGTGTGTGTGTGTGTGTGTGTGTGTGTGTGTGTGTGTGTGTGTGTGTGTGTGTGTGTGTGTGTGTGTGTACACACACACACTCACACACACACACACACACACACACACACACACACACACAGAGAGAGAGAGAGAGAGAGAGAGAGAGAGAGAGAGAGAGAGAGAGAGAGAGAGAGAGAGAGAGATAGAGAGATTAAATTAAAACCAAGGATTCAACTTAGTGTAAGAGGCTCGTAGATATAGTTAGACAGGTGAGGTAGATACAGGGGGAGGTGGTAAGGATTTCATTTTTATGAGTTTGGTGTTTGGTAAACAATAGTTCGTAGGAGTTGCACAAAATCGATCTACGCCTAATGTCGTCAAACAGTAGCCGGGGACCCGATTTCGTTGCTGTATAATGTTCATGTTTATGATGATCTAACAATATATAGACTATGTCAGTGTGCAGTGAATTCGAGATTATTTGAGTTAGCAGTATTTCATGTAGGATCGGAACGGTGGATCTGAACGGAGAAAGAATGGAGGAGGAGAAAATTCAATTGGTTCACGATTGTAAGATCACGCCCATAGGGGAGGTTCTTAAATATAACATTAAAGATCATTAGACTAAAGAAATAATAAAGACATTGCAGAACTGACATACAACCCAAATTGAGTATTACCGAGAGGAATCCTCTGGTGCACCTAAGAGAATTACGTTGTAGAAAAATTCGTGAAGAAAATCAATGAAAAATGTCCGTTTCATTCCCCTCTCCTACACATAAGATATACTAAGTGAAACTTGACTAAGTCGGATGATTGGAGGCACATGGCCTTCCGACTAAAATTGTGAGTGACTATCATAAGTAACAAAGACAGTGGTAAAAGGAAAGTAGAAAGTAAAAGCACGAAAGACGTCACATAGAAATGATAACAGTGGTGAAAGGCGGACACATTATCTCTGTACCTTCCAACAGATTACCACATTCCAAAGTAGTTATTGTAGATAAACTGATTACTAAAATGTTATCGCAGGATGTCATAGAACCCAGTCAAAGTGAATGGAACTTCTGATTCTTGTGCCAAAATAAAGTGGTACCATGCATCCAATTAATTATTGACCATATGGAATTGAATAAACAGATAATACTTATCGACTACCGTTAGATATATTTCGTAGTTTGGGAACCGAGAATCAGTACTTTAGCACCATAGATATCAAATCAGCGTTCTGGCAAATCGAGTTGCACAAAGATTTACGAGATTATACAGCATTTTCTACAACAACGGGGCACTACGCGTTCAAACGAATGTCATTTGAGTTATTTAACAGTACATTAACTTATTTGAGATTAATGAATAAAGTACTAGATGTGTTGATAGGAAACTGCCAGTGTATTTCTAGATGATATATTAATAAGTTCCCAAACAGTGACTGAGCACTTTAAGAAATTATATATGGTATTCTCAAGACTAGTTGAAGCAGTGTAGAAAATGAAACTTGATTTTTTTTTCTTCATGAGTGTCGTTTATTTGAGACATAAGATCAGATATGGACTTAGTACAGTGAATTCAAAGGTAAGCAATAAAGAACTATCCAGTACCAAACAATGTAGAAAAAGTTAGGAATTTCTTGGTATTGACAGAGTATTATAGGAAGATTATTAAGGGTGATCCAGACATAGCTAATCCATTAAGTTCTCTATTAAGGAAAGATTCAAAGTTTATTTGGGGAGCTGCACAACAGCAAGCTTTTGACAAGTTGAAAGGTAAACCTACTAGTTCTCTAGTTCTGGTTTTTCCTAATTATGATAAAGAGTTCATTCTTTGTACTGATGCGTCAGGCGTAGGGTTAGAAGGCATACTAATCCAAACAGAGATGGAAAACTTCAACTGATAGCTTTCACATCGAGACTTTGTAATAGTGTAGAGAGAAATTACTCCATTACAAAGGGAGAAACATTAGCAGTGATATATTCACTAGAGTTTTAGGGATATGATACCGGGATATCTAATCAGAGTGTCAACTGGTCATACAGCTATTCAGAACTTATTCAAACATAAAAATCTTAGGGGCAGATTAGCCAAGTGGTTTACTACACTACAATGTTGCGAGTTTATTTTTTAATACATTCCAGGTAGGAAGACCGTTGCAGCAAATGCACTATCTAGGAATATTAGCCAAACAACGACAGTGTTGATGATTTCATCTGCAGCATTAATGAACTAGTAACATTAGATGAGAAATTGATAATAAGGGAACAAAGAAGAGATAAGACTTAGGAAAAAGAAACCCAGAATTTGATGAACCCACGAGGTATTCCTCCAAAACTACCAAAGAGGAATTTCATTTGAGCAGTGGACTTTTGTATAGAAAAATAGTTGTAAGTGGGAAGGATATTTCTAGGGGCACAGTGAGTCAGTTGATAATTCCACAAACTCTTGTACTAGATGTATTACAATTACTTTGTGATAGCGATTATAGTTCTCATCCAGGAAAAAATAAAACTTATAGACAGGCACAACTTAAATATTTTTGGCCAGGCATAAAGAGACATGTTTACTTACATATTAAAATTGCTTGAAATGTACTGACATAAAGAAAATACACATAATCCTGCTCATATACTATCATATCCTATACCACAGAAGCCATGGGAAGAGTTCAATTAGATACACTATAGTTACCTATGTCTGAAAATGGATATAAAGATGTGTTTGTTGCTATTGATTATCTCTCAGGATTTCGTATTTTACAACTCATTCCAAATAAGAAAGCTGAAACAATTGCTTCAGTAATATATCAACAAATCATCTGTAATTTCATTACTCCTAAGATCTTGGTTTCAGACAATGGTACCGAAATCAATAACACAATCTTGGAAGAATTACGTAGGATATTTAAGATAAACAAAATTAGTATTCAAGTGAATCATCCTCAGAGCAATGGAGTTGTAGAAAGGTTAAACAGGAAAATTATCACTTGTCTTAGAGGTTTGATAGACCCACATAGTATAACTTGGGATAATTGTATTCCTTCTGTTAAAATTATTCCAAATATGAAAAAATAAATCATACGAAAATCGACTAAAACATATGAATCTGTTTTCCCTAAAAGTGCTTAGGCTCAGATGTGACTTAATATAGGTCTTTAAGAATCTAAAGGCGATCGACATCAAAAGTGGCAAAATTTTTACACTGAATGAGAATCCGACAAGAAATAATGACCTCAATCAATCAATCAATCAATCAATCAATCAAATCAGCCATCCTGAGTCCACTGCTGAATAAAGGCCTTCTTCATAGCATCCCATGATTCACACAGCCGCGCCATCATCTGCCACGTCACTCCTGCAAACTTCTCAATCTCGTCTCTCCACCTTCTGTCTGGTCTCCCTCTTCTACGCTTCCCATCTCGCGGCGTCCACTCAGTAACGCATTTGCTCCATCGCTCATCAGTCGTTCGCACTAAGTCACCTGCCCAATTCCACTTCCTCTCTTTTAATGCTTCCACAATCTCTTTCACTCTAGTCTTCTCTCTCACCCAACTTACTCTCTTTAGGTCTCTCAGCGTTATTCTCATCATTGATCTCTCCATTCTCCTCTGTACAGTCCTTAGTTTTGTTTCCATTGCCTTTGTTAGTCTCCAAGTCTCACACACATTGATTGTAAAATTTACGTTTCAAACATAAAGGTAGAGAGCCTCTCAGGATCTTATTATACTTTCCAAACACTTTCCAACCAATTGTAATGCGTCCTTTTATTTCATTATCATGATCTTTCGTCACTTTCACCATCTGCCCTAAATAATTATACTCTTCAACTTCCTCAAGACTCTCATCATTAATTACAATCTCTTTACTTTGAACTTTCGTATTGAACATTACTTTGGTTTTACTCTTATTCATTTTTAAACCTACTTTGACACTTTCCTTGTTTAGATCACTCAGCATATCTTGCAAGTCTTCTACTCTTTCTGAAATAAGAATAATTTCATCCGCAAATCTTAGGTGGTTCAAATATTCGCCATTAATCTTTAAACCTTTCTTTTCCCAGCTCAATATTCTGAAAATATCTTACAAGCAAGCTGTAAATAGTTTGGTTGAAATTGTATCGCCTTGCCGTACTCCTTTCTCGATCTTGATCTTTTCTGTATTTTTATGTATTCGAATTATAGCGGTACCTTTCGCATAAATCTTTTCTAAATCTTTTACGATCTGTTCGTTTGTACCCTGCTTACGTAGCGAGTTTAGTATTGCTATTTGTTCCACCGAGTCAAAGGCATACTCGTAATCTACAAAAGCTAAACACAGAGGAATACTGTATTCTGTTGTTTTCTCTATTATTTGGTTTATCGCCTGCAAATGATCTAGGGTCGAATATTCGCTCCTAAAGCCTGCCTATTCTCTCGGTTGGTTTCCATCTAAAACTTGACTTAGTCTATTTGTAAGGATCCTGAAGAATATTTTATATACATTTGATAGCAAGCTAATCGGTCGATAGTTACTAAGGTCCTTCTGGCCTCCTTTTTTTATGAAGCAGAATCACTATTGCATTGCACCACGCATCAGGAACGCTTTCTTGACGTAAGCACTAGGTGTACAACTCAGCTAATTTAATATGAACTAATTTCCCTGCGTCTTTCAACAGATCTATCGATATACCATCTTCTCCGGGTGCTTTTCCTCATTTCATAGTTTTTAGAGCAAATTCTACTTCTTCCTTTGTAATCTCTGGTATACTACTAACGTCTACACATGAATTTACTGATTCAACTAAGGTCTTCGACGAGTAAAGCTCTTGATAAAATTCTTCTACTCTTTTTACCATTTTGTCTCTACATTTAATTATTTCCTCATTTCTATCTTTCTAACATATCATTTGCTGTCTTCCTAAAGCGTGTTTGCGCTCGGTCACTTTAATACTTTTACCCCTCCGGATAGTTTCCTCTATTTCATCCCTGTTTCTCTTTCTTTTCTCTAATCTCTGCCTTTTGTTGATAAGCTTGTTTAGTTCTACTCTTTCTATTCTGTATCTCCTGCTTTTAATTTGCATGGTTCTTCTTCTTTTAATTAGGTCATTTGTAGCTTGGGAGTATTCATTTTCTTTAATGTTTTTTGTACTTCCTACTTCCTCTGCCAATTCTCTAATGATGTTCTCTAAATTCAAATTAATATCTTCCACGGTGTCCTCATTAGTCCTTAGATGTTCGAATATCTTTTTAATTTCTAACTGAAATTTCTTATTATTATCCTTAACCTTTGCAAGGCTTATTTTCTTTCTTAAAATTAGTTTATTTCTCTCGACTCTGAAATTCAATTTAGGTATGCAACCTACCATTCTATGGCCACTACCTATGTTGAATTTATATATCACCGTAACATTGTTGACGCTTGCTTTTGGAAGAAAGTGTTCATTATCTTCATGTTGTAGTTCTCTGCAAAATTGACTAACATCTCGCCTCTGTCATTTCTTTCACCTACTCCAAACTTACCAATGCACGTCTCATCGCCCATCTTCTTCCCCACTTTAGCATTAAAGTCGCCTATTACCAACGTGTACTTACTTTTTTCTTGATCCATTACTTGAATTAAATCACCATAGAACGTCTCAATTTCATTGTCTGAACTCTGTGAAGTTGGTGCATAAACCTGAATTATTTTTAGAGTGTACCTTTTACACAGCCTAATCACAATCCAAGCTACCCTGTCTGACAAACTACTGAATTTGACTACGTTGTCAGCAACCTCTCGGTTTATCAAGAATCCTACTCCACTAGATCTTTCTTTGTCCTTACCTCTATAGTAGAACAGGTGGTGACCATCCTGTATTTGTATCAGCTTTTCTTCCGCTCTTCGGACTTCGCTCAGTCCTACGATGTCCCACTTGATGTTGTCTAGTTCTTCCATTAAACTCTCCAGCCTGTGATCTTCTGAGAGACTTCTTACGATGTAAGTATAGATCTTCATTTTTTCATGTTGTTTTACGTCCAAGACTTGGATCTGCTTGGCCAGTGCTTACTCGCCTATCCGAGAGTTGACACCTTGACGTGATGGATAGGCTTGAGAATCTTAACGATTACAAAAGCTATGTCGATAGAGAGACAATCTCTTCAGGGTCACCCATATCAAACAGGTTTTGTAAGAAAGATCAGACAAAGAACAGCTCACACGTACAGTCGCAGGACCCACTGCAAACTGGTACGTCCATGATGGCGAACAGGGAAACTTCTCATATATATATGTGTACCGTCATAATGACGGCGTGGACCATTGGGCACCCTATGGATATAGGGCTTCACCGAATATAATGAATAAAGTGACATCAGAGAAATATCTCACCAGAAACCAGTTGACACGGAGGTGAGATTACTGCCAATCCCCCTTCATAGCCAATATGAACAGCACAACCAAAACAAAACCGGGCGTTCCTGTTGGATCATGGTCTCCTAAAGGTCCAACCGCATTGCCTCAGGTGCTTACGGGCAGTGTGCCACCGAATTAGCTCAAACTGTCAGGAAATGAATTTGATTTGGAAGTGGGTAGAAACAACTTTGCTAACCGTGTAGTTAATGAATGGAATAAACTTCCTGCAGAGGCACTGCAATGTAGTTCAGTTCGAAGCATTAATATTCATTTAGAAAAATGTAGGTAAGATACTGCAATGCCAGCCATTCATTTTATATTGTTTGTTTATTTGTTTGTTATTATTTGTCTGCTTGTTTATTATTTGCTTGATTTTCATTTATTATTATGTATCTGTCAATTCATTATTATTTACTATTTACCTGTTTGTTTATTGTTTAACTATATCTATGCATTTATTTATCTTATTTATTATCATTTATATTATTGTAATATTTTTTTCATTTTTTATCTATCATTATTATATATTTTTTTCGCATCTGACCTTGTTATCGACCAAAAGGTCTCCTGCCGGCGTGCTCCGCCTTTGTAATCCTTTGTAATATGCATTCAGTAACCAAATCAATACAGCTAGGCCACAGGTTAAACTCCACACTATATTATCTACGGGGAATACAAAGCTCTCCCATATGGAATCTTGGTTGCAGAACCGAACCCAGTGTATAATATAGATGATTACATCTCAAATGAGGGAGGAGGGTGGAGGGAAGTGGAATATGTAGGGGATGGAATGGGTGGGAGTGGTTTCTATGGCTTTTTCGTTTTGGCTAACACCAGCCCCCCCACCCCACACCCCACCCCCCGTGTAAGGGGGTTAAAAGCCTTTGGTATATGTATGTATGTGTGCATGTATGTATGTATGTATGTATGTATGTATGTATGTATGTATGTATGTATGTATGTATGTATGTATGTATGTATGTATGTATGTATGTATGTATGTATGTATGTATGTATGTATGTATGTATGTATGTATGTATGTATGTACATCCCAAATAGAATACATACACTACTAGCCATACACCAAATAGTCAGGGAACACATGAAAGATTATACACAAGAGATGAAGAAGCAACAACATAAAATAGCACACAAAATATAATTACGAATAGATTCGGTCATGGCCAAAATGTATATAATCAGTTATAAAATTTCACCAAGATACTCTGGTTCATATAGAATAATTCATTTTGCAGGTGGAAATAGATACAAGCTTTTACGTTTAGAAACTAGAGAAGTGTCAGTTAGATATGTTGATGATTTAAAAAGGACTATGATGGGACATGATAATAATGATAATTGTGACAATGAGGACGGTAGGACAACTCTTTTGAGGAAGAAGCAACGCAAGATTCACACTCTATACATTATACTGGGAAAACTTTGAGTTCTGAAGAGTATCAGAAATATGTTGATAATATTATGTATGAGCTTAATATCAATACAATCGATTTTTACAGATGAAACTGGATTTATAATATTGATATGTGTGGTGCATACCTGGGATTAGAAAGCTATGTGATCTGGAGCATTAGCAATGTATAAAAACAACGCCATTAAGCATTGTAAGATCACACTTTTCTTTTCGTGTTCCATGAAGCATTAAAAATTTCTTGTGAAGCTTCACTAGAGTGTGTCTGTGATGCAAAATTGTCATTACAATAAGATATTTGTAAATCAGGTCACTCATAGTAACATAGGAAGTTCACATATCCCATTTTTTTCAAATCATGACCAGAGTATCTATTATCTGTCCTGAATTAGGTCCTAGGTTGATATCAGTTGAATGTACTATCTCAGTTTCTAACAAGTGTGAAATTCGTGTAGGGACACTCTTCACTATCGCTCATACCCTTAATATTACCTTACCAAACAACTCACCATCTTTGAAAATAAGAAAACATCCTCCATTGAGATCTAACACAAACAACTCTTTTATTATTTCTTAATTGTTCTTTTCTTCTCCTTGTTTGTTGCTTTCTTAACATCATTTGTTGTAATCAGAAGGATAAAGACATCAAACACTATTCGACACTAACCGGCATAAAGCTCTAGTATGCTGAGGCCTGTAACTGGGTAATAGAAAAATGTTGGTCGGGGCGACCAAGTTGTAGCTGCCGAGCCCTATAAGAGGCTGATAGAAAAGAAGGTAGAAAGTGGGGCAGAAGACGGATGTTACATTTTATGGGTTACGTGCTTATAAAGCAATATAGAGAGCAAGCAAGTGCGTTGCTTAAGTTTGCTTTCTGTCTTGTGTAGGTAATAAAACTCTTGTTTGTAAACAATGGCCGGCGGCTCGACTAAATTGCTGACATGGTATCCTTTGTAACCTAAGTGAGATATGTAGAGATTAGAGATTATTTAATTAAGCAATATTGCCATATAGACTTGTAACAATGAATCTAATTAGTGAAAGGGTGGAGGAGAAAATTCAATTGGTTCACGATTGTAAGATCACGCCCTTTTTGGAAGAATCTTAAATATAGAGTTAAAGATAATTAAATTAAAGAAATCACTACGTCACTGCAAAGTTCACGTAGGATCTTGCATACGTACTCTCGGAGGATTCCTTTGGAGCTCGCTGCATAAGAACTAATGGAACAAATATGCAGAAGGAAAAAATCTAAATTTAATTTCTCCTGGACAGAAGATTATAACTACATGGAACTTGACAAAGTTGGATGATCGGAGGCAACAGGGCCTACCAACTAAAATATGTGAGTTATTATATCCATAAATGTGGAAACAGTGGAAACAAAGACAATGATAACAAGAGAGAAAACAAGGTGGGAGACAGTGACGAGAGGGGCAAAGGTAGGCGAAACAAATGCTGTGCACATATTCATAGACTGGGCAATCAGACTTGTAGACGACATTGACTTCCTGTAAAGGATAGATGGGAGGCTGGTAGTTGTTTTTCATAACAAGGGTGTGAATTTTGGAGGTTTTGTAATATATGATGAGGCGGTGGGATGGACGTTCTGTGAGATGATTCGTTGTATATATATATATATTTATTTTTTCGTCTTCTCTGTAACCGGTGTTCATAATTATGTCCTTGGTAGTATAGGTACAGTGTTGAGTGTTCTTGTTGTTGGAAAACGAAGGAGTTCACTTTTTTATGATAGAGTCGATCAAATGTTCTGGATGGCCGTTGTTCTTTGATGGGTCAAGATGTGTTGGAGTTCAATGTTGATGGTGGTTCTAGTGCTGCAGTGGGAGAAAGCTCTATCAATTAATGACAGGATGACGGTGCATTTATAGTGCTCCAGCCATCCGCTGTTGCCGCTGGGACACATTCCGAAGTTGATTTTTCTTACATATATTTAAGTCTTGAAGCAAAGTTAAAAAGTGGCCAGTGTTTTATTTTATTTATTTATTTATCTTTCTTTATTATTATTATTATCTTTTTTTTTTAGTAAAACTTAATTTCTAAAAATGAGGTAATCTGGTCTGTAAGGATATCACTAAAATTTCCAAATTATAGTCTACATAATACTTATATACTCAATACCCCATACAGTTTTATCCTATGACAGCGGGAACGATGAAAGAAATATACAAAGCAATAGTTGTGTTGCTTGTTACATGTAGGGATGGGGTCTGTGTGATGAAGTCGAGTGAAGTGAATGGAATTGAAATGCTTAAAGACCATAAGTAGAGTTATGATAGTGCTAAAAGACAGATTTTGTGAATGGTAGTTTTAAATGACAGATCTCGTGAAAGGACAGGGCTGTACATGGTATTGAATGAATAGAACTCGCCCTCCTTAAGTGGCTTGATCTTATTATGAGAAAGAATGGTAGCAGGTATCATTCATAAATCAGTAATGCCAGTAGTGAAAGCAAGGTCCAGGCTAAGGAAAGATGGGTAGGTGCAGTGA
>NC_134812.1:44733339-44735839 GCF_046742065.1 Oratosquilla oratoria
TTCTTCACAATGAGCTCTTTGCCAAGCTATCCTCTATTCCTTTCTCTTTGGGGCCTTTCATGCTTACTCTCCCTCTCATCTTCACCCCTCCCTCCCCCCCGACCTTCCCCAACCCCCCTCCCACCCCCAACCTTCCCCAGCCCCCCTCCCACCCCCCGCCACCCCCCACCCGCCTGGCCTTCTCCCCCTTGTTCTCTTCAAACTACTTCATGTGAAGGACAAGAGAGACTATGTTGCCCTATCCTCGAAGCTGTTGCCCGTAGAAAGTGGGAAATTGTTCTTTCCTACTTCCTTTGATGTCGCTGATGAAGACGGTGAGGGCCTCGTCTACTGACGCGAAGAAGTTCAAGTCTGTTTTGAAAAGGATTCCAGTTTATCTTAATTTCAATGAAGTTGTTGGCCAAGGATATACATATACACATGCATATGCATATATATTGTACACATAAAGGGTGATCCAAAAGTTACTCTATCGTAACGTTGTCTTGGTAACATTTTTCAGTAGAAAATAATATATATATATTTTTCGGCCAAAACTAGGAAGATGTGTCACTGAGTAAGTTTAAAGTTATGTACATAAGTAAAAAAGTATACTGATACTACAAGTTATTAGAAAAAATGTATATGTATTCATTGTGAAGAACGAACAGCATGTCTTTGGAGACTAATTGAAAAAAAAACCGCTTGAAATATGCTCATCACTTCTAACGTCTATTATAATTCCATTCTGCCACCCTTATTAAACTTCTCTTCTACCGCCTCCACGATGACTCTTCTTCGATGCGGCGCATTATGCTCAAGTGGTTATTACTGACAAAATACTCTCTGGCTTCTCCTCCTCCCCTTCTTACTTATCTCTTCGTTTACTCTTCTTTCTCTCTCCTCTTTTCTCTCTTTCGCCTAGCATTCTTCTTTCAATTGCCCCTCCTTCTTTTTATTCTTTCATCTCTTCTCCTACTCCTTCTTCTCTTCCAGTAAGGTCTTCCGAAGAAACTGTTATTCCTAAAATCTTAAATTATGCAGGAGGTCAAAACTTGAAACTTACCTCAACTTTAAAATCGCAAGATTTTAAAGTGTTTCGTGAGTCAGCTTCGAACTAAGCTCAGCTTTAAAAAATAGCGAAGCTTTAAGCTCGGCGCCGGTTAAAGTTGCTTTAGTCTTTGAGCTGCGAAGGCCTTCAAGTTCTGCTTTCGATTCAGGGAAAAACTCTTGAAGGTTTGCACAGGAGAATGTGAGCATATCTTTAATCCCCTTCCACCACTTCCATGTACTTGGTACATGCTACTTGATGCTTGGGACCTGTTGATTGTTACTCGTTATTTTGTTATTAGTCAACTGTTACTTGTTATTCCTTATTACCCCTTGTTATGATCTAGTTGTTACTTGTTATTTATTATTTGTTACTTGTTAATCTTATGTCTTAATTGTTCATTAATTGTTACTTGTTACTTTTTACTTGTTACTTGTTATTTGTTACTTGTTACATGTTATTTGTTACTTGCTATTTTTTTTACTTTTTACTTGTCATTTGTCACTTGTCACTTGACACTTGTTGCTTGCTACTTGTTACTTGATTATTTATTTATCTATTTTTATTCTTTTTTCATTAATTCGCTTGTTTATCTACTGATCTACTGAGAAGGACCATTACTGGGTACCTGTTTTTGGTGGTCCTTTAAGGTGGACAGAAGGGTTACCTATTTTCAAAACCCGTCACTTTCTTTAGCTTCATTGGGAGGTGCAGCCTCGAGAGGTTCACTCGGTCCCCGTATTGGGCTCATGGTCCTTCTCTTTTAACATTAACTGTATTTCTCATACCTTTTCACTTATGGACAGCTTCCAACCGGTGACCACTCCTCTCCTACCACTTTAAGCTGGTAAAATAGAAGCAGCCCCACACCATTAAAACAAGAGAGACAAGAGTCCAAAGTTTCTTCCCAGAGAGATCTGTGGGCGGGCCCAAGACCATCCCCAGCCGCTGCGATGTCTTTTTGTACATACAAATTCAAACAACTGAAGTTAACTTTCATGAATTACAATGGGAATAGTCCTAGATTGAGTTTCACAGAACAGTGTATGGTTTGATGCAAAGTCATCCCAGCGATACACCATGATTATCCGAAGGAACTTAATACCAAAAACGTCGAGACGCCTCTACAAGTCAACATTCATTTTCTATATCGCAGTCGTACAGCAAGACAGGGATCACAAGTGACTTGTAGATTTGGACCTTAGTCCATCTGGGATATGGAAAATAGCTATATACTCTGGATGGATGAATCTATAAAACAATGGGTAAGACCAATCCTTCGAAAGACTTGAAACTCGAGGCAGTAGTTAGTTTACTATTGCTATGTTTGTTTGCCAACTGCTTCTGACCCGAGGTGCTAAGATAAGAGAGAAGGAAGAGGGTGAAGGGGAGTGGAGTGTGATGGGGATGGAATGGGTGGATGTGGTTTTATGCCTTTGTTTTTTGGCTACCTCCCTTATATGGCAGAAA
>NC_134812.1:44743339-44750839 GCF_046742065.1 Oratosquilla oratoria
TGTGGCTGTTCGTGTCTCGCCCCTGTCTATTTTCCTTCTTTGCGGTGCCGTCTACCTTTTCACTACTTGATTCGGGTAGCCATTAGCCCGGAATACGCCCCTCAACCTGCTTCTTTCCTCTTTCAGCGACGCCTCTGTGGAGCATACCCTCTCCCCTGTTCAACAACTTTTTCACCACGCTCTTCTTGTGGCAGATCGGGTGATCATTACCGAAATCCAGCAATCGATCGGCATGCGTTGCCTTCCTGTACACGCTAGTGACCAAGATGTCACCCACGCGTTTCACCATTGCGTCCAGGAACGGTAGTTTGCCTTCTGCCTCCTTCTCCATCTCGAATTGGATAGCCTCATGCTTCCCACTGAGTAGTTACAGGAACCCATCCACATCTCTGTCCTTCAGGATTGCGAACACGTCGTCCACATACCGCGTCCACAGCTTCAATGATGCTGGTGCAGCGGACAAAATCTCATTCTCGAACAGCTGCATGGTGATCTCAGCCAGGATTACCGAATTTGGCGAGCCCATGGGGGTCCCAATTCTCTGGTGGTACACCGTGTCTCTGAAATTAAAAAAAGGTTGAGTCTAGGCATAAATTCACTAACCTCATCAATTCACTGGTGGAAAGTTTTTCATTGTCCAGGTAGCCTCGTGTTTCCTCCATCTCGGACAACACCGCCCGTTTCACGAGGTCCTGCGGTAAAATCGTGAACATGGACTTCGCATCCAAAGACACCATAACCTCATCACTCTCCACACTGACGTCTCACACTTTCTCCAGAAATTCACTTGAATTTTTCAACATCCGTGTCGAGCTCACTACCAAGGGTCTAAGTCTTTTGGCCAGCACCGACGCTAGGTTGTATATGGGGGACCCTCTGAAAACAATAATTGGTCTTGGGCAGACCGTAAAATTTCGGAATGACCAACACACCTAGCCTCATCCTCTCCCACTCCCTCTCCGCAAATAAGTGTCTTTCCTTTAGTTTGTGTAGCTTACCTTCTACCTTCTTCTGCAGCTTGGAGATCGGGTCGTAAGGTACAACCTCATAGGTGTTACGGTCCTGTAGCAGCGTGGTGGCCTTCCGCTCGTAGTTCTACTTATTGAAAACGACGGTAGTCCGCCCTTTGTCGCTGGAGAGAAAAACAATTGACCGATCGTTATTCTCTCCAGCGACAAAGAGGTGAGATTACTACCAACCCTCCTTCATAGCCAATATGTATAGCACAACCAAAACAAAACCGGGCGTTCCTGTTGAATCATTGTTTCTTAAAGGTCCAAACGCATTGCCTCATGAGCTTACAACGTAATAACTCTCTCAGAGGACCACAAGCTGGAGAGTTTATTGGAAGAACTAGACAACATCGAGTGGGACATCGTTGGACTGAGCGAAGTCCGAAGAGCGGAAGAAAAGCTGATACAATTACAAGATGGTCACCACCTGTTCTACTATAGAGGTAAGGACAAAGAAAGATCTAGTGGAGTAGGATTCTCAATAAACCGAGAGGTTGCTGGTAACGTAGTCAAGTTAAGTAATTTATCAGACAGAGCAGCTTGGATTGTGATTAGGCCGTAGGCGTGATCGGTCAATTGTTATTCAGAGACACGGTGTATCACCAGATAATTGGGACCTTGACGTGGTGGATAGGCTTGAGAATCTTAATGACTACAAAGGCTAAGTCGATAGAGAGAAAATCTCTGCAGGGTCACCCATATCGAATAGGTTTTGTAAGAAAGATCAGACAAAGAATAGATCACACGCACAGCCGCAGGACCCATTCCTAACTGGCACGTCCCTGATGGCGAACAGGGAAATTCCTCATAGGTATATGGGGTACCGTCATAACGACGGCTTAGACCATTCGGCACCCTATAGATATAGGGTTTCACCAAATATGATGAATAAGGTGACACCAGAGAAATATCTCATCAGAAACCAGTTGGCACGGAGGTGAGATTACTACCAAAAACACCCGTCATAGCAACCATGAACAGCACAACCAAAACAAAACCGGCCGTTCCTGTTCGATCATCGTCTCCTAAATGTCCATTCGCATTGCCTCGTGTGCTTACGGGCAGTTTACCACCAAATGTGAGTAAGCACTGTCCAAGCAGATGCAAGTCTTGGACATTAAACAACATGAAGAAAATGAAGATCAGTACTTACAGCGTAAGAAATCTCTCAGAGGACCACAGGCTGGAGAGTTTAATGATAGAATTAGATAACATCAAGTGGGACATCGTGGGACTGAGCGAAGGCCGAAGAGTGGAAGAAAAGCTGATACAATTACAGGATGGTCACCACCTGTTCTACTAAAGAGGTAAGGACAAAGAAAGATCAAGCGGAGTAGGATTCTTGATAAACCGAGAGGTTGCTGGTAACGTAGTCAAATTCAGTAGTTTGTCAGACAGGGTAGCTATGACGAGGGGTTGGCAGTAATCTCACCTCTTTGTCAACTGATTTCTGGTGAGATATGTCTCTGGTGTCACTTTATTCATTATATTCGGTGAAGTCCTATAACAATAGAGTGCCCAATGGTCCACGCCGTCATTATGAAGGTACCCCATATATCTGTGAGGAATTTCCCTGTTCGCCATCACGGACGTGCCAGTTAGCAGTGGATCCTGCGTCTGTGTGTATGAGTTGCTCTTTCTCTAATTTTTCTTACAAAACCAGTTCGATATGGGTGACCCTGCAGACATTTGATCTCTATCGACATAGCTTTTGTATTCATTAAGATTTTCAAGTCTATCGACCACGTCAGGGTGCCAACTCTCGGATAGGATATATATGTATGTATATATATATATATATATATATATATATATATATATATATATATATATACATATATATACATATATATATATACATATAAATATATATATATATATATATATATATATACATATTCATATATATATACATATACATACATATTTTTCTATATATGCTAGGGCATTGTGACAAGTAGATGAAGGTGGAAAAAGAAGTCAAGAGTCTAGTTCCGAGTATTTGAATTTATTCCAACTCAAATACTCGGAACTAGATCCGTGACTTCTTTTTCCACCTCTATCAGTTTGTATATATGTATATGTATATATATATATATATATATATATATATATATATATATACTTTATATATATATACATATATATATATACACACATAAAAATATACATATATATATATATATATATATATATATATATATATATTGATAAGTATTTTTAGACAAATTATTTGGATGATGGAGAACATAAACACAGGGGAAGGCTCGGAACCCTAAACACTCTAACGTTTCGTTCGCGTAGAACTTCTTCAGAGAGTGTATGTAGAACTGCAATTGAAGTTTATGTACTAAATCTAATTATCTTTTCGGACACTTGGGAAAGGTCGTTTTTCTGGCGTGCTTTAGAATTAAAATACTAGTTTCTTTAGCTAAATTGATAAACCCTCCTCGATGATTCGATGAATTATTAGTTGAAATATATGCTGATTCAACAATTCTTCTAGTGAATTTATCAAAACCTTTATGTAGCACTTCAGCTTCTCTCCAGTTTGGTAAATGATCGAATTTTTCCGCATGAACTACTAAAGAATTAGATGTCCTATGTGCTTTTATGTCGTTTTTATGTTCATAAATTCTTTTTTCTAATCCTCGTGACTATTCGCCAAAATAAGCCATTGAGCAACTATTGCACGGGATTTTGTATACGACGCTGTTTTCGGAATTGGTTCTCTTTTCAGAAGTCTTTATTAAATCACCTATCCTCTTGTTAGTTATTTTAGCTATGTTCATACCTGATTTTGTATGTATATTAGTAGTTCATGCGGAAAAATTCGATCATTTATATATCTACAGTACATTTTGTACTGTAGATATATTGACGATATTTTCGTATGTACATTCTCCAGAGAGCACCTGGAAAAATTAAGACTGCGTCTACAGGACATTTCGGGTTTGAATTTCACAGTAGAAATGAACACAAATGGTAAACTTCCTTTTCTTGATGTCCTGGTTGATTCCACCTCTACTAATTTTATTACCAGTGTTTACCGTAAACCCACCAACTTAGATAAATGTATGAACGGTAACAGCGAATGCAGTGATAGTTATAAGAAAGGTGTTATTAGAGCATACGTCAGAAGAGCTATAAAAGTATGTTCGTCCTGGGAAGCACTACATGCAGAACTCCAGCATGTACGACAAATGCTCACCAATATTGGTTATGCTAACTGTGATTTTGACCGCATAACCAATAAATTACTGTGTGAACTTGGGTCCAACCAAAGCGCCAATAAGCCTAATTTTATTAACGTTTTTTATCGTAACACCTTCAGTGATGCCTACAAAAAGGATGAAAAAGCAATCAAGGACATAATTAAGAAAAATTGTCACCCCACTAAAGAGAACCATGAGATCCGAGTCCTTATATACTATCGTAACCCTAGAACCTGTTCAATGGTGATGAAAAACAACTGTAATAGTCGAGCTGACTTTACATCTAAAGCCAACGTGGTGTATTTATTCAAATGTCCAGCCGAGAATTGCACGTCTCGCAATATCACATACGTCGGGCACACCAGATGTACTCTCAGCCGAAGACTAACCTTTCACCAACAGGACGGAGCGATCAAGGACCATTATTCAAAATATCACAATAGAAATATTGACAGAGACACCTTAGTTCAATGTACCAAAATTATTGCGTACAATGAGGACCCTAGAAGGTTGAAACTCTTGGAGGCATTCCACATCAGGGACTCTGCCCCCACTATAAATATTCAGTCGGACATGACGTCCATCATTAAACTGTACAGTAGCGCTAACCTGAGACATCGCTACATTGAGGTCCCCTCTCCCCCTCCCCCTCCCCTCCTACCCCCCACTCCCCCACCACTCAGACGATCCGCCAGACTCCGTAATGGGAACTCGGATAGCAGTTTATGTATTTAAACCTTTCTCTCTCTCTATCATTTGTACTTTCCTTGTAGACGTAAGTAATAACTCTCGTTATATATCTTTTGTTCTACTGTTTATTTGTATTTTTTGTATTTTTGTAATTTATTCTTGTAACTTATATTCATTATTGATTGTATTCATTATTGCAGAAATTTTGTCAATCAAAAGAAAAGAATTGTATCATCAACAACTGGAAAACTTGTACAACTGGAAAAAGTAGAAAAGACAAATAGAACATTTAAAAATTTAACAATTTCAGAATGCTGTCGTATTTAATTCTACATGCATCAAAGAAAACCTGCTTCCTTACTTCACGAATATATATATATATATATATATATATATATATATATATATATATACATATATCTTAACAACCACGATGCACTTTGATTCTAAGCCATCGACATCGGGAGACCCAATGGAAGCCACAAGCAGAAATTGAAATGCGGTACTACCGAGGACTCGAACTCAGCTATCTCATGACAAGTGACGCATTGACTTACTGACTACGCTATCTCTCTTGATAGCGTAGCTGGTAAGTCACTGTGTCACTTGTCATGTGATAGCTGAGTTCGGGTCATCGGCAGTACCGCATTTCAATTTCTGCTTGTGGCCTCCATTGGGTCTCCCGATGTTGATGCCTTAGAATTAAAGTGCATTGTGGTTGTTGAAATGTAGCTCTAATCACTGGGACCCATTCAGTATTGTACATATACATATACATACATATATATATATATATATATATATATATATATATATATATATATATATATATATTTATGTATATATATATGTATATATATATGTATATATGTATTTGTATATATATATATATATAATGAGTTGAAAATTACAGCATTGTTGTAGTTATTCAGATTTTTCCTTGTATTTTCGATTTTCTTGATTAGAGTTTTGCCATTAATCGGGTGAATTGAAACTAGATCACTGTATTCTTCCATTTCTTTTCATTATTTGAGCTCAACGTTTTGTCTTAATGAATACATTTTCAAGAGTAACCTGAAATAATAAAAATTACACAATTACAGTAATGGTGACAATTGTGTAAAATTAAAATATACAAGAACAATATTGGCAAAATATGTGGGATACAATACAAATGCATATAGATACGATGACAAGGTACAAAAATGAAGTATAAAATAAAAAATGAGAGAGCGATAAGGAAACAAATACTTACATTTAAAGGGAGGTGAGACAAAAAATGACAAGTTAGGGATGTACGGTATATATACGCATGGGTCAGGTGGTCGGAAAATGCGACCTCAGAGGTCACAGAGTAAGGGGGTGGGAGTGGGGGGTTAGGCGGGGGTGGTTACCGTAGAGGAAAGCTGGAGGAAGAGGGGAAGTGGGAAGGGAAGAGGGGGAGGGGTAGGGGGAAGGGAAGAGGGGTAAGGGGGTGGAGGTGGAATGGGAGGAAGAGGAGACGAAGAAGAGAGATGGATGGAGGGGGGTGGTATCTTTTTTCTATACCTAGAAGAAAACAAGGGGATACTAGAGGTCATAGTAGATTGGATGTTAATGAATGGAGCTCTGTCTCTAATGTGAAAGGCTTCGAGCAATTGTAGCCTCCTAGGGTCATCACCCGTTCCCCTTCCACCTCCACCCCCTTCCCCTTCTTCCCTTCCACCTCCCCCCTCTTCCTCCAGCTTTCCCCTACGGTAACCACACCCGCCTAACCCCCACACACCCCCAGCGCTTTACTCCTTTACTTAGAACATGTACACCCTTAACTCTTCCTACCATACTACTGGTCACCACTATATAGTCCATTGGCGCTCTATCTGCCACCCTTCCATCCACCACCCTCTCCCATGTGTACTTATACTTGACTTTCTTCTTAAACACTGTATTTTCTATCATCAACTCTCTTTCAAGACACATCTTCACCATCAATTCTCCACTACGATTTTTGTATGGAACTCCATACTTCACAATCACTTCATACTTCATTTCCTACCCTAGCATTAAGGTCACCCAATACAACTACATTGACATTTGTCCCTAGTCCCTCTATGCACTCATTTATATCTACCCAAAAGTCTCCCTTTCCTCTACACACTTCTCACTACCAGGCCCATACGCATTTACAAAAAACCCACATCTCCTTTCCCAGCTTCACCTTCATCCACATCAACCTTGATGGCACCTCCTTCCACTCCACTACCCGCTTACTTATCTCTTCACTTACTAGTATAGCCACCCCTTCTCTCCCTCGTCCCCTCTTCACTCCTGAGTACCTCCCAGCTACATTCCCAAACTCACAGTTGCCCTTTCCTTTCATTTTAGTTTCACTCAAAGCCAGTACATCCATCTTTCTTCTCACAAACATACTGCCTATCTCTTCCCTTTTACTCTCATCTGTACCACATCCACGCACATTAAAAGACCCAAACCTTAGGGTACTGGTTGGAAAGCTCCCAGACCCTCTTATACCTTTCACTTTCTTTTTTAGGAATGCCCCTTTTGGGGCTACAGGTAGTAGGACTCCTAATCCCATCCCCCGT
>NC_134812.1:44755839-44760839 GCF_046742065.1 Oratosquilla oratoria
TTGTCTTTCAATGTGTTAATGGAGCGGTGAGTGATATGATTATGAATATGTTTCCGGAGGCTGGTATTTGGTGGTTGTGGAGGAAGAGAAGAGAGTATCTGTGCGTGATAAAGGTCTTTGGGTGTTGTTTTAATGTTTCTTGGTGTGTGTGGGTGTTCTGCTATGTAGTGTAGCGGGTGTAATGTGTTTGTGGTGGCTGCGGCAAGTGTTTGTGTGCCTCTCATGTCGAAAGGGAGTTGGGAGATAGGGTTGATGAAAGAGTATTAGGATGGTTTGGACACATGGAAAGAATGAGTGAAGAAAGACTAGTAAAAGAGGTATGGAAGGCAGATGTGGAGAGAGTGAACATGAGGGGACGTCCTAGGCTGAGGTGGATGGATGGGGTGAAGGGGGCTTTGGGGAAGAGGGGAATGTCTGTTGAGGAAGGACGGGAGAGGACAGAAGACAGGGGTGAATGGAGAATGGTTGTATATGGATGATGTTGTGATGCATGAGGTGGAATGGGCGGGTGGATGGGGGATGAGATAGTATGTGTGAGCAAAATTTGACGCAGCCCGAAGGGATTTCTCCCCGTCTTCTCCTTTATGCATGGGGGGACGGAGAGGGAGGGGGTCGCCGATTTAATGAAGCGGCTTTTCTGTGAATGTGTTGTGTCTTACGACACTGCTTCTGACCCAGGGCAGTGGACAAGGTGCAGGGATAACCCGTCATCCAGGAGGTGCTAAGATAAGAGGGAGGGTGGAGGGGGTGTGGAGTGTATTTAGGGATGGAATGGATGGGAATGATTTTATGCCTTTTCCTTTTTGGCTACCTCCCTTGTAAGGGGGAAAAAGCCTTGGTATATGTATGTATATATATATATATATATATATATATATATATATATATATGTATATATATATACATATATATATATATATATATATATATATATATATATATACATGCATGTATGTTGTGTTTCGTTGTGACTAATGAACCAACAAGCTCCACCGCAAGTAATCGAACATTGCATTTACGGCATTACAAGGGAGGTAGCCAATGTCAAATGCATAAATCCACCCCTCCCATTCACCACCCTTCCTCTCTCTTTTCTTGATTCCTCCTGGATGACGGATCATCCCTGCATCTCGCCCACTCCACTGTGTCAAAACACACCACACCCACAGCAAGGCCGCTTCATTTAATCGGCGACCCATCCCTCTCCGTCCTCTCATGCAGAAAAAGAGAAGACGGGAAAAATCTGTTCGGTCCGCGTCAAAATATCATTCACACAATACTCCCTTACCCCCATCCCCCACCCATCCCCTTCCTTGCATCACAGCATCATTCATACACAACCATTCTCCACTCACCCTTATCATGTGTCTTCTCCTTTCTTTCCTCAACAAACATTACCCTCTTTCCCTATAGCCCTTTTACCCCATCTGTCCATCTCATCTTTGATTGTCCCCTCATACTCACTCCCTACACCCCTGTCCTCCACATATCTTTCACAAAATTTCTTCACTCATTCTTTCCATGTGTCCAAATCATCCCAATACTCCTTCATCAACTCAATCTCTCAACTATACTGATGATATCATTACGTTTAGAGTTTGGTTTTGTACTGGCGTGTCATTTTATATGTGCTGATTTGTGGCATCTACAGCTGCAATTCTATGCGTACTGGTTTGTGTTGGTAAGTGTGATGGATATGTAGCACATGTAACACTTACTGGATGGGCGTGAGAAATTTGTAACTTAAATTGTTTAGCCCTGGGTTTCTGCGTCTCCGACTCCGTACCCAAACATTGACTTCCATTATATATATATATATATATATATATATATATATATATATGTATATATATATATATATATATATATATATATATGTGTGTGTGTGTGTGTGTGTGTGTGTGTGTGTGTGTGTGTGTGTGTGTGTGTGTGTGTGTGTGTGTGTGTGTGTGTGTGTGTGTGTGTGTGTGTGTGTATTTGTAAAAGAAGGGAGCAGGTTCTCGGTAATACACGTGGAGTTAAAAACGACAGCATTGTTGTAGTTATTCAGTTTTTTCCTTGTATTTTCGATTTTCCTGATTAGAGTTTTGCCATTAACCGGGTGAATTGAAACTAGATAACTGTATTCTTCCATTTCTTTTCATTATTTGAGCTCAACGTTTCGTCTTAATGAAGACATTTTCAAGAGTAGTCTGAAATAAAAAATATATATATAACACAATGTAACACATATTTTGTTTATTTGTATTTTTTCATGTTTATATGTGTATTTTGTGTCACTGAATCCAAATATCACATTAGTTTTGACGTAACATCGATATTTCTTGATTTATTCTTGATTTTATTGTTATATACGCAACCTTTCTCTACAGTAGTTAATTGATTCAATCTACTTTAGCATTCTAAGGATAATTATACAACATCTAGTATTTTTTTCATAATGTGAAGTGTATTTAAGAGCTACAATATTAGTAAGAACAAAATAAACAACACAACTTTGCACTGCAAGTGTTTTGATGACTCTTCTCATGATTAGAAGTGCTTTGACGATCGAGATTTTCTAGAATGCATGCTTTCGTCTTTTCTGACTAGTGACCATATGTAATCTCCCATCATAGCAGTATTCCATCGTCCTTGATATCTTCTTTCCATAGTTGCGATATCCTGATGAAATCTCTCGCCATGCTCCTCACTGACAGCCCCCAAGTTTTCGGGGAAGAAATCTAGGTGAGAATGCAAGAAATGTATCTTCAAGGACATACGACAACCAAGTTTCCTGAAGTTCTCAAAAAGCTTTGCCACTATTTGTTTATAATTAGGGTCCTTGTGATTTCCTAGGAATCCACGAACTACATCACGAAATGAACACCAAGCTTCTCTTTCAACTTTCGTCATCGCTCTTTCCAGTTTCTCCGACTTCAACATTTTGTTTACCTGGGGTCCAACAAATATACCACCCTTGAGCTTAGCCTCAGATAGATTGGGAAACATGAGACAAATTTCTTGGAAAGTTTCGCCTCCAAAATCCAAAGCCTTCACAAACTGGTTAATTAACCCTAGCTTGATATGAAGTGGGGGTAATAAAACTTTTTTCGAATCTACTAGAGGCTGTCTGAGAACATTTAACATTTCTGGCTGCAGTTCAACTCTTGGGGGCCAATGAACTTTATTATAATGATCATCATCAGCCCTGCTGTCCCATAAACAAAGAAAACAGGAATACTTTGTGTATCCCCCTTGTAAGCCAAGCAAAAAGGCTAGCATCTTGAAATCACCACAAACATCCCATTTGAATTCAGCATAATTGATTTTTTCAAGAAGCTGTTTGACATTATGATAGTTTTCTTTCTTCTGTACTGAGTGTTCAAGAGGCAAAGGTGGGTTTTTATTTCCATTGTGGAGCAATACTACTTTGAGACTTCGTGTTGAGCTATCTATGAACAGTCGCCATTCTGCAGGATCATGTTCGAGTCCAAGGGCTGTAAACAAACCAGTAACATCCTTACAATAACACATATCATCACTAAAGTTATAGTAGATTTTAAATTCTTCATGTCGTTTCCGGTACACAGATGTCCTGCAGTCTTCTCCTAGTAGATTCCATTCTTTCATCCTTGATGTAAGAAGCTCAGCTCCTGACTTAGTAAGACCTAAGTCTCTGATTAAGTCATCTAGCTCACTCTGACTTGGAAAGTGAGGCTCCGAAGTCGTTCTTGGTGCGAAATCTTCGTCTCCCATTTCATGGCTGCTGCTACCTGCTGACCCTTCAGATGAAATTTCCATTGCATCTTCCATCTGGAAAGAAAGAAATAACTAAATATAGCAACTTCAACAAAGACGAATATCATTAGTATTCCATATATCTTTAGGAAAGTGAATGTATATTAAGTACTTAATATTGAAGTTAATTAAAAGTAAAGAGAGTATGATAAAAATAAACTTGCATTTTCTGGTGGTTGTGGTACTGGTAAGCTATCATCATGTGGGACAGGTGCTCTAGATGATGGTGTCTGGATACTGCAGAGCTTGTCTTCCTTTCACTTTCCTGTACTTCGTCACATCAATCATACAAAAGTAGCAGTCGTCGTGATGGTTCTTCGGCTCTCTCCATATTCTAGGAATGGCAAAAGGCATTGCCCTTCCTGTACCTCTCAGCCATCCTTCTAGAGTAGATCGGCAGCTTCCACATATCCCATGAGGTGCCCATGGCTTGTCCTGGTCACCCATGGGCATTCCGAAATAGAGTCTGTACGCTATCCACACTTTAGCACCTCTCACGATCTTATGTAGTACTTGTTTTTTTCCAATATAATAACCACACACATAGCAAAATGTATCAGGAGAATTTTCACATCCTCTAGTAGCCATCTTAACAGGTAAATAGTTCAGTCATTGATCTGAAAGAGAAAATTAGATAAACATTTAGTAGCAGACCACATAACAATTCCAAAATATACATGGTAACATTGAAATTATATGTATTTCTATAACGGTCGATGATACAGAAAAAATAATTGCATATTTGAAATCAGCAGGAAAAATGGATTAATAAACTCTAAAATAAATACAATAAACAAAACTTTTGAAAAAAAAATAATACGTTGTGTAATTGCAGTAATGTTGACAATTGTATAAAATTAAAATATGCAAGAACAATATCGGTAAAATATGTGGAATGCAATATAAATGCATACAAATACGATGACAAGGTACAAAAATGAAGTATTAAATTCAAAAGAAGAGAGCGATAGGGAAACAAATACTTACATTTAAAGAGAGGTGAGAAAAAATGACAAGTTAGGGATGTACGGTATATATACGCATGGGTCAGGTGGTCAGAGTGGGGGAATATCAGATCATTTCCTGGTGGAAGGTAAATTGAGAGTGGAGAATAGGTGGAGAAAGAGGAAAAGGGCAGAAGGTAGGGAGGTACTTAGAGTGAACTGTTTAAATGAGGAAAAAAAAGGAGAATGAGTATAAGGAGAAGCTGAGAGAAGAGT
>NC_134812.1:44765839-44768339 GCF_046742065.1 Oratosquilla oratoria
GTAGTTCTTCTGCGCAGGGGACAGCTTCTTGCTGTAGTAGGTGATAGCGTGAAGAACTTCATTGTGTTCTTGCAAGAGGGCGGCACCGATACAGGTGTCGTTGGCTTCGACTTGCAGAAGAAAGGGTCGTTGGAAGTCGGGTGCCCTTAGAACTGGTGCGTTAGTGAGAAGGGACTTCAGGTTTTTGAAGGCCGTCTCACAGGTAGGTGTCCACACGAAGTCGTGGTCTTTTCTCAACAGGTCAGTCAATGGTTCTGCTACATCTTGTTTCTCAGATAAGTGTCCTACTTTTATCTGAAGATTTTGTAGTATCTGAGAGTTTTCCAAGGGAATCTCAGGAGGATTAGGCAGGTTATCAGGAGGCTCTTCCGATTCTATTGTGGTAGAGCTGCAAATTGGAATTGGATTTCTGGAATGATAAGGTTTTAAGGTATTTATGTGACAGAGACGGGAACTCTTCCTTCTGTCTGGAGTTTTGATTATGTAGTTGAGATCACTGGCTCTGGACAAGACTTCATAGGGTCCTTTGTATTTAGCCTGCAATGGATCTCCTGGTATGGGAAGATAAAGTAACACTTGATCTCCTGGAGAGAAAGTTCTAAGTTTAGAATTTTTATCATACCGACCTTTCATTTCTCGTTGAGCATTCGCCAAGTTCTCTCTTGCCAACTTCCAAGCTTCTAACAACTTCTCGGTGACCTGGGACACGTATTTCAAAGAAGGAACAGGTGGTTCTTCTTTCATCCATTGTTCATGAAGTATCTTTAGGGGACCACGGACTTCATGACCGAAGACTAATTGTGACGGGCTGAATCCAAGGCTTTCTTGAATTGTTGTTCGGGTGGCGAACAACAAAAAGGGGAGTCCGTCTTCCCAATTTCGAGTGTTCTCAGCACAGAAGATTCTTAACATTGTCTTGAGCGTTTGGTGAAAGCGCTCTAGAGCACCTTGTGATTGAGGATGATAGGCGGAGGAAGTTACATGATTTATACCTAGTGTTACAAGAGTTTCTCTAAACTTGTTGGAAAGAAAATTACTTCCTTGATCACTTTGAATGTTCTTAGGAAATCCTACCATAGTGAAATATTTCAACATTTCTCTGATTATGTTTTGAGCTTTAATATTTTTCAAAGGAATTGCTTCTGGAAAACGAGTGCTCATACACATGATTGTGAGAATGTACTGATTTCCTTTACTTGAAGGAGGTAAAGGTCCTACACAGTCAATAAGAACTTTTTTAAATGGCTCTTCCATTACAGGAATGGGATGGAGTGGAGCTTCTACAATTTTCTGGTTGGGCTTACCTACAAGTTGACATGTATGACATGTTTTACAATATTGGGCAACATCTTTGACAACCGTGGGCCAATGGAAATGTTGGGTTATGTTGAACAAGGTCTTTCTTACCCCTAAGTGACCTGCTAAGGGAGTATCATGAGCCAATCTTAGAACATTATTCCTGAAACCAAGAGGGAGGACTATTTGATTCCTTACTTGCCATGGCTGGTCAGCGGTTGCAGTGGATGCTCTCCATTTTCGCATTAGGACTCCGTTTTCTATATAGAAACCTCGTGACATATTTTCAACTTCTTCTGGAGAAGAAACAATCTCGTACAAATTTTTAAGAGAAGGATCTGACTTCTGTTCTTTGATTAATTCTGCTCTAGATAGAGAAACTGGTGAAGAAGAAGATGGGTCAGTTTGGGAGAATAGGGATTCTAAATTATAGGTCTCCTCTTTAGATTTCTTGTACTGAGATCTGGTTACAGCACAAGCGGGAAACAACTGTAAGTTATCTGAAGGTTCTACTGAGGTCTTAGGGTTATTTGTTATTAAGGGAGAAATGACTTTGCTTCCAGCGATGTCATTGGCCAACAATAAGGATATTCCTACTATGGGAAGAGAGTCTACTACTGCTACTTTAACCATTCCGGTTGTTAAATCAGACCGCAAGAAAACATTATGTAATGGACATTTTACAATTCCTCCAACTCCTTCTATCAATATATCATAACCTGTATATGACTCACCCAGATTCTGCAAGACAGAATTTAAAATCAGACTTTGCTTTGCTCCTGTGTCTCGGAGTATGGAAATAGGATATTGTTGTGAACTACTACTATGAGATATAGTTCCTGAAGATACAAATGGTTTGAAACAAGGATCATGATTTGATGAGGGGGGTTCTACATTACTTGACAATACCGGCTTCTTTGGTAGTTTATCCTGAATAGAGGATTTTGAATCATCTGATTTTATATTACTTACAAGAGTTGGTGTCTTATTGGAGAATGAGGGTGTCAGTCTCTTTCTGCAATTAGAAATGTGATGGCCAACCTGTTTACAATATGAACAAGTTACAGGGGGATTAGTCTTAAACCTTTCCATTCTTTGCCAAGGTTGGTTTGGAGGATATTGATTGAAATCAGACCTGTAACTGAAATGTGATGGGCTAGACTGATTTTCAAAGTGTTTCTTTGGGGACCAAGGATCAGAGTAT
>NC_134812.1:44775839-44778339 GCF_046742065.1 Oratosquilla oratoria
ACTTTCTACTCTTCCTTCTTCTCCTCCTCTTCTTCCTCTTCCTCCTCCTCTTTTTCCTCCTCCCTCTCCTTCGTTCCCCCTCCTTATTCCTTCTTTCTCCTTCACTTTCTCCTCCTCCTCTTCCTCCTTCTCTTCACACTCCTTTTCCTCCCCTCTTTCTCTTCTGATCCTCTCCCTACTTCTCCTTTTTATTTTCATTATCCTTTTTCTCTTCTTCCTCTTCCTACATATCTTCTGCCTCCTCCTCCTCCTCCTCCTACTCCTCCTTCTACTACTACTACTACTACTACTAGTACCATATATACTACTACTACTACTACTACTACCATATATACTACTACTACTACTACTACTACCATATATACAACTACTACTACTACTACTACTACCATATATACTACTACTACTACTACTACTACCATATATATACTACTACTACTACTACTACCATATATACAACTACTACTACTACTACTACTACTACTACTACTACTACCATATATACTACTACTACTACTATTCCTACTCCTACTCTTCTTCACATTTCTCTTCTCCATCTCCTCTTCCTTGTTCTCTTCAGTCTCCTCCTACTACTCCTACTCCTCTTGATTAACTAGTTAGTTAGTTAGTTAGTTAGTTAGTTAGTTAGTTAGTTAGTTAGTTAGTTAGTTAGTTAGTTAGTTAGTTAGTTAGTTAGTTAGCTAGTTAGTTAGCTAGTTAGTTAGCTAGTTAGTTAGCTAGTTAGTTAGCTAGTTAGTTCGTTAGTTCGTTAGTTAGTTAGTTAGTTCGTTAGTTAGCTAGCTAGTTCGTTAGTTCGTTAGTTCGTTAGTTCGTTAGTTCGTTAGTTAGCTAGTTCGTTAATTAGCTAGTTAGTTAATTTGTTAGTTAGCTAGTTAGTTAGCTAGTTAGTTAGCTAGTTAGTTAGCTAGTTAGTTAGCTAGTTAGTTAGCTAGTTAGTTAGCTAGTTAGTTAGCTAGTTAGTTAGCTAGTTAGTTAGCTAGTTAGTTAGCTAGTTAGTTAGCTAGTTAGTTAGCTAGTTAGTTAGCTAGTTAGTTAGCTAGTTAGTTAGCTAGTTAGTTAGCTAGTTAGTTAGCTAGTTAGTTAGCTAGTTAGTTAGCTAGTTAGTTAGCTAGTTAGTTAGCTAGTTAGTTAGCTAGTTAGCTAGCTAGCTAGCTAGTTAGCTAGCTAGTTAGCTAGCTAGTTAGCTAGCTAGTTAGCTAGCTGGTTAGTTAGCTGGTTAGCTAGCTGGTTAGCTAGCTGGTTAGCTAGTTAGCTAGTTAGCTAGCTAGTTAGCTAGTTAGCTAGTTAGCTAGTTAGTTAGCTAGTTAGCTAGTTAGTTAGTTAGTTAGTTAGCTAGTTAGTTAGTTAGCTAGATAGTTAGCTAGATAGTTAGCTAGTTAGTTAGCTAGCTAGTTAGCTAGCTAGTTAGCTAGCTAGTTAGCTAGCTAGTTAGCTAGCTAGTTAGCTAGCTAGTTAGCTAGCTAGTTAGCTAGCTAGTTAGCTAGCTAGTTAGCTAGCTAGTTAGCTAGCTAGTTAGCTAGCTAGTTAGCTAGCTAGTTAGCTAGCTAGTTAGCTAGCTAGTTAGCTAGCTAGTTAGCTAGCTAGTTAGCTAGCTAGTTAGCTAGCTAGTTAGCTAGCTAGTTAGCTAGCTAGTTAGCTAGCTAGTTAGCTAGTTAGTTAGCTAGTTAGTTAGCTAGTTAGTTAGCTAGTTAGTTAGCTAGTTAGCTAGCTAGTTAGTTAGCTAGTTAGTTAGCTAGTTAGCTAGCTAGTTAGCTAGCTAGTTAGCTAGCTAGTTAGCTAGCTAGCTAGCTAGTTAGCTAGCTAGTTAGCTAGTTAGCTAGTTAGTTAGCTAGTTAGTTAGCTAGTTAGCTAGTTAGCTAGCTAGCTAGCTAGTTAGCTAGTTAGCTAGTTAGTTAGCTAGCTAGTTAGCTAGCTAGTTAGCTAGCTAGTTAGCTAGCTAGTTAGCTAGCTAGTTAGCTAGCTAGTTAGCTAGCTAGCTAGCTAGCTAGTTAGCTAGTTAGTTAGCTAGTTAGCTAGTTAGCTAGTTAGTTTGCTAGTTAGTTTGCTAGTTTGCTAGTTAGTTTGCTAGTTAGTTTGCTAGTTAGTTTGCTAGTTAGCTAGTTGGTTAGTTAGATAGCTAGGTTAGCTCATTAATTAGTTAGTTCGTTAGTTAGCTAGCTAGTTAGCTCATTAGTTAATTAGTTAGTTGGTCAGTTAGCTAGCTAGTTAGCTAATTAGTTTGCTAATTAGCTAGTTAGTTTGCTAATTAGCTAGTTAGATAGTTAGTTAGCTAGCTAGCTAGCTAGTTAGCTAGCTAGTTAGTTAGCTAGCTAGCTAGTTAGCTAGTTAGCTAGTTAGCTAGTTAGCTAGTTAGCTAGTTAGCTAGTTAGCTAGACAGCTAGCTAGACAGCTAGCTAGACAGCTAGCTAGACAGCTAGCTGGTTTGCTAGCTGGTTTGCTAGTTGGTTTGCTAGTTGGTTTGCTAGTTGGTTTGCTAGTT
>NC_134812.1:44788339-44800839 GCF_046742065.1 Oratosquilla oratoria
ATATATATGTATATATATGCATATATATATATATACATATATACATATATATATATATATATGTGTGTGTGTGTGTGTGTGTGTGTATGTATGTGTGTGTGTGTGTGTGTGTGTGTGTGTGTGTGTGTGTGTGTGTGTGTGTGTGTATGTGTGTGTGTGTGTGTGTGTGTGTGTGTGTGTGTGTGTGTGTGTGTGTGTGTGTGTGTGTGTGTGTGTGTGTGTGTGTGTGTGTGTGTGTGTGTGTGTGTGTGTGTGTGTGTGTGTGTGTGTGTGTGCAGAAAAACCGCCAAAGAAAATAACAAAATGCTATTTAGACATCTTCAGGGTACATACAATGATAATGCAAACGTGAGTATATATACAAAATGGGAGGCCATTGATGGGAACAGGAAAGAGTTGTGAGGGAGTCTTTCATGGTTAACTTATATCAGTCGCGGCAGTGGATGTTTGGGCCACCACTTTTTAAACAATAAATGTATCAAGTTTACAAAGGATTACAAAGGCGGAGCACGCTGACAGGAGACCTTTTGGTCCATATCTAGGTCGTATGCGAGATAAAAATCATAATAATGATGAATAAATAAATGAATAAATAAAAACTATAATAATGTAAATAATAAATAATATACATAGGTAAATGCATGGGTATAGTTAAATGATAAAAAACAGGTAAATAGTAAAATTGAAAGGTTCATTACCATCCAACAGTGTAGGACATGGTGCATATAATTATTGGGTTAGAAACAGAGAAGTAAAACAAGGTGGTGGAATATAAATGTGAGGAATGATACATATGGAAAGAATAGAGTGGAAATGATCATGAGGGAAATAGAGGACAGGGACAAGAAGAGCAGCAAGTTTGTGGTAAATTATGTGCCTCCTAAAACGGCTTCGTGGGAAGAGAGAGAACACAAGAATATGTCAGAAGACACAAAGATAACACTAAATATGATAATGGATGATGGAGGAAGAATGATTATAATGGGTGACTATAATTGATATGATTATAGAACATACAATGACACAATGGATACAAGAGAATACTTGGTATAGAAATGAGAAAGAGCCATCGAGACTAGACCTAATAATAACGTCAGAACCTAAAATAGTAGACAAGATTGAATATATGACACCTCTAAGCGACCATATATTAGTAGAACTGGAACTAAATGAAAAAAATACATGAGAAAAACAAACAATATAGCAAGGGAAGAATGATGTATGAAAAAACAAATTTTGATAAGATGAGAATTATTTTTCAAAAAGCAGACTGGGAAAGGATATACAAAGAGGAAACAACAGTAGAGGAGAAATGGAAAATTTTGACAACAATTTATAAGAAAGGAGTGAAAAAGTATGTTCTAAGACAAAAACAAGAAAAAGGATATGAAAAATGTTGGTACAACAAAAGATGTAGAGAGTTAAAAGATAAAAGGGATAATGCTTGGATAAAATGGAGGAAAAAACGAAAAATGGCAAATATATACTAATTATAGAAATGAATATGTACAAGTGCGCAGAGAAGAAAAGAGAGATTGCGAAAATTATGTCATAGAAAAATGTAAAGATCGACCAAAACTATTCTATAGATTTGTAAACAACAAACTGAAAAACAAACAAGAATTAGTGAACTACGACAAGGAGGAATAGAATACACAGAGGAAATAGAAATGGCAGAAATTTTGAACAAGCATTTTAAATCAGTGTTTACGACGGAAAACATACAACTGAGAGATGACGAGTGGGAGAGGAAAGTCCACCTATGAAAGAAATAGAAGTAACAAAGAATGAAATAATTAATCACTTGAGTAATCTCGATGTCAGGAAATCACATGGTCCAGATGAAAGGGCAAACTGCATTTTGAGAGAATGGAGAGACGAACTAACAGGCAAAATGCATAGCCTAATGAGCAGTTCATTGAAGGAAGTAAAAGTTCCAAAAGATTGGAAAAGAGCAAATATAGTATCAGTATATAAAGGGGAAAACAAAGAAGACCACGTAAACTATATACCGGTCTCCCTTATAAGTACGGTAGCAAAAAATTTGTGAAAGAATCTTCAAAATTAGATGGGTAAAGCATTTGGAAAAAAAATGTACTAAATCCGAGGCAGTTTGGATTTAGACAAGGAAGATCATGTGTCACAAACCTGATGTGTTCCTATTCAAGACTAATAGATATAATACAGGAAAGAGGTGTATGGGCTGATTGTGCCTTTCTAGACCTGATCAAGCTTTTGATAAGGTGCCACATAAGAAATTGCTAAAGAAATCAGAAACTGTAGGAGGAAAACAGGGCAAACTACTTAGGTGGATGGAAGACTTCTTGCATGAAAGAAAAATGAGAGTGGTGATAAGAGACAAACATTCCAATTGGAATGAGGTGATTAGTGGAGCTCCACAAGGAACAGTACTGGCCCCAATAATGTTTGCTATATATATTAATGATATGGATTAAGGAATTGAAAGTTATATGAGCTTCTTCGCAGACGATGCAAAAATTTTGAAAAAAGTGAACACCGAAGAAGATTGTGAATCACTACAAAGCAATCTCAATAAAGTATGGGAATGGAGTAGGAAGTGGGAGATGGAATTCAACATTAAGTGCAGTATAATGGAATTTGGAGGAAGCAAAAAAAAAAATAGTGGATCATATAAATTGGGAGAGGAAGAAATAAAAAAAAGTGGAAAAAGAGAAGGACCTCGGAATTATGAATAATAGATCCCCTGAGAAACATATAAACAAAAGTTTTTGAGAAACTTATAACTTAATAAGATCAATCAAAGTGGCATTTACATACCTGGACGAAGAAATGGTGAAGAAAATACTAATCACTTTGATAAGACCAAAATTGAAGTATGCAGCGACGACGTGGTCACCAAGTACAAAAAAAAATGTATAACAAAACAGAAAGAATACAAAGAGCAATTACGAAATTGGCACCAACGCTCTCAGAATTATCTTATGAGGAGAGGCTGGCAAAACTTGAGCTACAGACATTAGAGCAAAAAAGAGAGAGAGGAGACTTGATAACCATTTATAAATCATGAAAGGCATGGAAATTATTGATAGAGAGGATCTAATAAAATGGGATAGTAGAGATACAAGAGAACATGGAAAGAAAATCAAGAAAGACAGTTATAGAAGAGACCTGAAAAAGAACAGCTTCCCCTATAGGATAATAGACGTTTGGAACCGATTAGATGAGAATGTGGTGTGTGCAAAAACGATACACGAATTTAAAAACAGTCTAGATAAAACGAGATATAGAGACGGGACATCACGAGCATAGCTCCCTTTTCCGTAAAATACAACTAGGTAAATACAACTGGGTAAATACACACACACACACACACAGTTGGTAGAGCGCTGAAATGGGAAGCAGAAGTGCTCCTAGTACC
This sequence comes from Oratosquilla oratoria, assembly GCF_046742065.1. Taxonomy (NCBI): domain Eukaryota; kingdom Metazoa; phylum Arthropoda; class Malacostraca; order Stomatopoda; family Squillidae; genus Oratosquilla; species Oratosquilla oratoria. The sequence goes on from NC_134812.1 coordinate 44,791,740, forward strand.
CAGTTCGAATCCTGCCCAGGGCCGAAATTATTTCGGTATCGCTGTACCTCGGGTCGTACTCTGACTCTCGTGGGCGGGGAGTTGGGTGTGTGTGTGTGTGCAAGGTCATAGCATTACCCATAGATCGGACCTACGAGCTCTGAGCTCTCTTCCAGGAGGGAAATAGCTGTCGATCACGAGTCCAACACGTGATCCAAAGACCAAAGACCAAGTGAATACACACACACACACACACACACACACACACACACACACACACACACACGCACACGCACACGCACACACGCACACGCACACACACGCACACAAAACACTCACCTCCATGTCTACATGGATCATATTTCTGTCAAACACGTTCCTTTACACATCTATTCATCCATCCCTCCTTCTACAATATCCATCCCTTCGCTTACTAACACGGCCATGCATAAATTGCATAAATCAGGGTATATGTATGTACAGCTGCACAGAAAACTATCGTTAGTAAATCACGCTAATCATTTTGACACAAAACAACGAAACTATTTGAGACAAGTTGAAGTCTCCATCGGAAATATGGTTATCATGTCATAGTGAATCCATATGAACTCCGGAACTATTATTCGATTCATATTCATTCAGAAGGAATTCGAACAATTCGAACCCCAGAAATACCAACCCTTCGGTATCATAAGGTTATGTTCATTCGCGAATGTTTCGACACCCCTACTAACGATAGTTTTCTGTGTAGCTGTACGTCCAGCCGTGTATCTGCCAGGATTACATTGGCATGGAAGACCCTCTGGATGCCTGACCCTGTCTCCCCCCGAGGTGATACTTTTCCTTTGCATCTGGCGGCCTCCAGGCTACTCTCTTCAAATCCGTGGGCCATGTTCGATAATGAAGGCGTCACTAATTAATTTTGCTGAAGAGGATTATCTCCCCCTCCCCTTCTCACCCTACAACCTCACCCTCATCCTCCCTCTCCTCTCTCCCTCTCCCGACCCCTTACCCTCTTTGCCTCCCACTTTCCTCTGTTCCTTTCTTTTTCTTACTATATCTGCCCTCTTCCCCTCCCTCTCCCTCTCCCTCCCCCTCTCCCTCTTAATCATTCTCTCTTTCTATTCTTCTCTTTCTATGCTTCTCTCCTTGTAAAGGACCAATTAGGTCCTTTAGTTCCGAAACTAGGTGCGGACCACCACTGCCTGCTTCAGAACTCTTGGTTCGTTTATAGACTCGTAGGACAAGCAAGAAAACACAAGATTGCACTGGAAGTTTATGATTCTGGTCTTCCCACAATGCACTATCAAATCAACTTGAAGAATAGGGAAAAACAACACCAACTGTTTCACCTTAGATCAGTTCGGTCGTAGCTCACTCGAATAGTCTCCACATGTAAACACTTAAATAACTCATTGAAAGCTTCGGCAGATGATCAGGGTTTTGGAGCTGAGCGATGACGACTCTGGCAGAGCAGAAGGCGAAGTTTGAGACAAACGACGTCCAGTCGATGTAACGCGCCAGTTTTAGAGTGGAGAGGGAGTAGTGGACTAGATGCAGTCACCAAGTTCTCTCTGCTAAACCCATGTCTGTCCGGGACGCACGTAACCTCGGTCGTCATACGTGGCAGCTCGTTTCAAGGAAAGCTTCGAAGCGCACTCGAACAGTGCGCTATTTAAGAGGGCTGGTTGTTTAGACGATTAAGTGGCGATTTTCCCTTACACTCCTCTACTCTCTCCCTCTCCCAATACCTCTTACTCTGTCTTCCCTATCACTCTTCTTCTTCCTCTCCTTTTCCTTCTCAGTCCGCCTCTCCGTCTTCCTCTCGGTCTCCCTCTTACTATGACTATGACTGCCTCTTCCCCTCCTTCCTTTTCTCTCTCTCTCTCTCTCTCTCTCTCTCTCTCTCTCTCTCTCTCTCTCTCTCTCTCTCTCTCTCTCTCTCGCCATTTCTCTCTCTCTCTCTCTCTCTCTCTCTCTCTCTCTCTCTCTCTCTCTCTCTCTCTCTCTCTCTCTCTCTCTCTCTCTCTCTCTCTCTCTCTCTCTCTCTCTCTCTCTCTCTCTCTCTCTCTCTCTCTCTCTCTCTCTCTCTCTCTCTCTCTCTCTCTCTCTCTCTCTCCTTGCCCTCTCTTTCTTTCCATCTCTTACTCTCGGCCTCTGTTACTTCCACTCTCTTAGCAGACAATATTTCCAGCCCTCAACTTAGGTGACTATCAGCATTTTCCGGTCGGGGGGGGGGGCACAGAAGATGCTGACAAGTCATGGAAAGTTTGGGAGGGTCAGGAGGTGACGAAAAGGAGGAGTAGGAGGAAGGGGAGACCGAGAAGAAGTGGGTGGACAAGTAAGATGAGGAGGAAGAAGAAGAGGAAGAGGAAAAGGAAGGATAAAAAAGAGGAAGAATAAGAGGAAGAGTTATAGGAAGAGGAAGAGGAAGATGAAAAGGAAGAAGAAGAAGAAGAGGAATAATTAGAGTAGGAGAAAGAAAAAGAGGAAGAGGAAGGGGAAGGGCGAGAAGGGGAAAATGAAGGGGAAAGGTAAGAAGAAGAAGAAGAGGAAGAGGAAGAGGAAGAGGAAGAGAAAAGGAGGTGGCACAGGAGGGCGAGTAGGAAGTGAATAAGGAGGCGTACGAGGAGTAGAAGGAGGAGGAGGAGGAGGAAAAAGAAGAGGAGAAAGAGGGAAAAAGCTGAAGAAGATGGTGATGGTGGAGGAGGAGGAGGAGGAGGAGGAGTAGGAAGAGGGTAGAAGCTGGAGGAAGGGGAATAGGAGGAGGAAGTTGAAGAAGGGGACGAATAGAAAGAATAGGAGGAAAAGCAAGAGGAGGAAGTATAGAAGAAACAGGAGGAGAAGGAAGTGAAGGAAGAGGGGGAGGTGATGGTGGAGGAAAAATGTGAGGAGCTGTTGGTGGGGCAGGAAGAGGAGGAGGACAAAGAAGACTAGGGGGAGGACGAGGAGGACGAGCAGGATCAGGAGGATGGGGAGGACGAGGAGGAGGACCAGGTAGAGGAAAAAGGAAACAAACGTGAAAAATACGATGAGGGGAAGGAGAAAGAGGAGGAGAAGGAGGAGGAGGAGGAAGGGATAAATAAGAGCGAAAAAGGCGATGAGGACGAGAATAAGTAGGAGGAGGAGGAAAAGGAGGAGAAAGAGGAAGAATAAGGGGGAAAAAAGAGTGAAAAATGCTATAAGGTGGACAATGAGGATGAAAAATAAGAGCGAAAAGATGATGAAGAGGAGAGGGAGGGGAGAAAGGGGAAAATAAGATCGACAGAGACGATGAATAGGAGAATGAGGAGGAGGAGGAGGAGTAAGAGGGAAACAAGAGCAAAAAGAAAAAACACAAGGAGGACAATGAGGAGGAAGAGGAGGAGGAGGAGGAGGAGGAGATGAAAGTTATTAGGAAGAAAGTCAACCTCCCTGTTATAGTAAGATACTTTTTTTAAATTCTGTTCAAAATTGTTGAATGTGGTGAGGAGTGAGGGAGCAGAACTTCGAGGCGTTTTGTGTGACTTGTTGTGATGTGATACCTCGGACGTCACGCCGGAGCTACGTGGTCTTGGAGAACCTCGAATAGGTGTGACGTAATATGACGTCATGTGGATGACGGTGCGGAAGTATGAGTTACGGTACGAGACAGGAGGTGAGAAATCGAAATTGGATGTAAACGCCCCGACTATCTTCTGCAGTTTGATAGTCACATTCCTTGTTCTATGGTGCGTTTATTTCGATCTCTCTCTTTTCGCTACAAGGTCCTAGGTCGAGTCTAGTGCCTTTGGTGATGGCCACTCGCTTTGGCTATGATCGCAAAACAAGCGTCTCTTCAGTGAGGAAAGGTTTACAGCTTATTTCGATTAGGTTCTTCAACCGAGGGTTGTTGTTGTTATTGTTATTGTTGTTGTTGTTGTTGTTGTTGTTGTTGTTGTTGTTGTTGTTGTTGTTGTTGTTGTTGTTGTTGTTGTTCCATAGACTGTCTGTCCGACTGATTCGCCTTCTGCCTGATCACACACTGTTTTTCTCACCTTGTTCCTCTTCAATCAAACAACCAAACAAGCAAAGAACAATAAAATTATAGAAAAAATGTAAATAAGATAGAATAGATAGCTAAAAAAAATAGTATTACATTATATTAAATATGTTGATATTTGCCCATAGAAGTAAAATTAATTCACATTTTAGCAAACTTTTATTCTCTACATTTACACAGCCTCACCCAATATGTCCTCTTTGGCTTGAAATGCAAACAACCAACTTTTTGGTAAGATTATTATCTTTTTTTAATGACATCGGGTCATACACTCAATTACACAATTAATTGAAATCTATTGATTGCATCGGATCCAAAAAATTTCCGGCAAAATCATAATTGATTGGATATGAGCGAATGTAAATGTAATTTATTTGGTAAACAACACCGGTGGTCCAATCCTATTTACAGTTTGTTTGCTCCGCTCAGCCTCAGCCACACTCCCGGGCAGTGACTGGTTGGCTGACCGCCGGACAACCGATTCAAGGAGGAAACTGCTTTCAGGAGGTATCTCTAATGCTAAAACGATACACCTGCGGAAGCCTACTCTTATCGAGGAAATCCTCCTTCCAAAGGACCCTATCATTTTTCCCCTAAAGATTTTTTTTTTTTTTTTTTTTTGCTTGATTTTGCATAACTTTTAAATTATGACCAAGCTGACATTTAAGTAGTCTTATTTTCCAAGTATGTAATCCAATGCTTTTCAATTTTGAAACTGTTTGTTGATCATATTATCTCACAGACGCATGAATGATGAAATGTCAGAGATTGGTTTGTATATTTTGTGGTTTATGCATTGCATTGTGCACTACCGCCGATTTCTGGTAAATTATCATATCTTCTTGCTTAGACTATATATCCACACCTTTTCTGACTTCCTAAATTATTAGATAAATGCCCGAGGTCTGTACTTTTTAAACTAATATACCAATAAGTATTCTTTCTTTAGGGAGAAAAAGACGCACAAACATTGTCTGAAATGTGAGCAATAGGATGTGACGTCATTACAAAATTTTCTCATGGAATAAAGGTAATCTTGAGTGAGTATCGTATGCCTAGCACGACTAGTGTTATACAGAATGTGGAGCATGTGAAGAAGTAGTTAAGTCTTTCAGCAGCCCGTTTGTGGTACCCAGTATTTTTTTTATTTTTTTCTGCTGAAAAAAAAGACCGCTCGAATACGAACACAAATTGCCCGATGAAATATTCGATATCAAACATATCACTCGTCACCGGCGATCGCTGTCTGATGGTACCAATTGAGTTTTAATCTCCGTATTTGGCTTGTCTTTCAGAAATGAAGAGATATAGTCGGTGAAACAAGTGTTTTGATATATCCGTTTCACTCTTGTAGTACCTGACAGCAAAGGGAATAGTAGGCAAGTTTCTTTGCAACCACCATTTTCATTCCATTCCTCGACTTAGCCTCACATAGTACTCGATGGTTTAATACAAAATCATTCCATCGATACCTGAACTTCACGATCTATGCTAGCAGGTAACAGGCTTATTGTAGACCGATTCTCAAGAAAGAAATTCTTCTTTGATACACAGTCATTCCAGTCAGTATTCAGTGTCCATGTCTCACGGCCGCACAGCAGAACAGGAAGCACAAGTGGCTTGAAGATCTTAGTCACGCCATATACTCTGGTTGAGTGAGTCTACAATACCATGGGAAATGCCAGTCCTTCGAACGACTTCTCGGTGTGACCCACTACTCTTATACATTAAACTACCAATATGCTTATCAGATATCGAAATAAATGAGAAATTATGTAATTGAACATTAAATGTTGACCAGTGTAAAATTTAAAGAAAGAATAGAGAGTAAGATGGTAGTTTCTAGAAATACACACACACACACACACACACACACACACACACACACACACACACACACACACACACACACACACACACACACACACACATATATATATATATACATATATATATATACATATATTTCAAGAGAGCGGCAGCTAGAAAAAACTTTTCCATGCCAGACAACATTTCTCCTCTAATTATGTTTTCATTCTAACTACTTTATCCATTTACACGGCGTTCTCTCAATAATGAAGTGGATATAGGTTCTCCCGGCTAACCACTATATGCAAGCTAGCAATATATATATATATATATATATATATATATATATATAGTCTATATTTTTATATATATATATATATATATATATATATATATATATATATGACTAGATAAACACCATATGAGGACGGAGCCTTTATTTGTACGACGTTTCGCTTATTACAGCTTTTTCAAGTACAAGTTGAGATACAAATGCTTGAGATTAAATAAGGGGAAAGGAGGGAACGGGGAGAGAAAAAGGGGGGGGGGAAGGAAGAGGAGGAGGAGGAGGAGGAGGAGGAGGAGGTTGGGGGGATTGGACACTGGGAAAGGATGAGAATGCTGGCCCAAACGTCCGTGGGCGAAATGTCCACAAAGGGTGGTTTAAATATACGTGAACACCGTTACGACGTCAGGCATGATGTCACCACCAATGCATGTGTGACACATAGAAACAAGGAAAACCATCTTATGGACTGGAAGAATGCAGAGCTGCTGATGCGGGAACCAGACAAAATCCGCAGGAAGTGTTTAGAAGCAGCAATCATTCAAGGAACGAACACTATTGAACAAAACAGGGGCATGTTTAACATATCTCCTCACATTATTCCCCTAATACCCATGGCCAGCAAAATATTAAATACTTAAACCACCCTTTGTGGACATTTCGCTCTCGGACGTTTGGGCCAGCATTCTCATCCTTTCCCAGTGTCCAATCCCCCCAACCTCCTCCTCCTCCTCCTCCTCCTCCTCCTCTTCCTTCCCCCCCCCCTTTTTCTCTCCCCGTTCCCTCCTTTCCCCTTATTTAATCTCAAGCATTTGTATCTCAACTTGTACTTGAAAAAGCTGTAATAAGCGAAACGTCGTACAAATAAAGGCTCCGTCCTCATATGGTGTTTATCTAGTCAATCTTGTCGGCAGACTGCCACTTTTAAGCATATATATATATATATATATATATATTGCAGTATTTCACAAATGACACGTGAATATAATTTGCAGAAAAAAAACACTGGTAAATTTTACATCAGACAAACTGGCAAATATTTACAAAGAAGAATAAACCAACATAAATACAGTGTGAGAAGTGGTCAAATGTCTAGTGGCATTTTCGTTCATGTGAGGGACCAAGATCATATAATTGACTGGAAATATGCTAATAAGATAAGCTTTTGTAATTCCTTTACTGAAAGGAACATAATTTAATCTAGCCATATAAAACAAACTTTTGACCAAAATATCAATCTAAGCTTGGGTATGTACAGGCTGGATAATTTTATTTCAAAGAAAATTGTTACATGTTTTCCTGCCCGGACATTTGGTCCATCTGTGACCTGAGGACTGTTGGTAATTTTCTCAGGCTTGTGTGACATATCTTTCCGTGTTCCCTAAAATATTTCTGTATATATACTGTCTGTATCTCCTTTACTGTATTCCCTTGATGATGTCTTAAATAGACGAAAACGTTCGGACTACGTTTCTTATTTACCAGTATTTTTTTCTGCAATATATATATATATATATATATATATATATACATATGTATATGTATATATTTATATATATATATATATATATATATATATATAAGTCTAAATAAAAATATTCTTCTAAAAAACGCTGTGGAAGTCGGGGACAGGTGATATTACGGTGACACTTTGTCCTAAAAATATTCTTGAAAAGGCGCTTGGGTAAGTCGGGGTCAGGTGGTATTCTTCTTCTTCTTCTTCTTCTTCTTCGCGTTCTTCTTTCTCGTGTTCTTCTTCCTCGCGTTCTTCTTCGCGTTCTTATTCACGTTCTTCTTCGCATTCTACTTCGTGTTCTTCTTCGCGTTCTTCTTCGCGTTCTTCTTCACATTCTTCTTCCTCGCATTCTTCTTCGCGTTCTTCTTCGCGTTCTTCTTCACGTTCTTCTTCGCGTTCTTCTTCGTGCTGGGGATCCCGTGTTGGGGCTCCGCCCCGAGGCCGAAGGGGAAAACGAGGGATCAGAGCGCAGCCAAGCCCTCGGCGAAGCCGGGGAGGGCGAAGCCCGTGGCTTGTATATATATATATATATATATATATATATATATATATATATATATATATATATATATATATGTATGTGTGTGTGTGTGTGTGTGTGTGTGTGTGTGTGTGTGTGTGTGTGTGTGCGCGAGGGGTTTATTTATATATATATATATGTATATATATATATATATATATATATATATATATATATATATATATATATGATCAGCAAAGCAAGCATATGTTCTTCCTAATGTGCATTGACTCTCAACTTTCCTTTCAAAGGACAAAGGCTCCGGTTTGTGTCTCGACGGTTACTGGGGATTACTACTTGCCCTTATCGTCCATGTGCATAAGGCAAATGGGACAGCATTGTCCACAGCTAAGAGTATTTTTATATCAGTTCGCTTTATCATGTGACACGATGTCACCAAAAATCACGTGTAGCATTTCTTTTTTAAATCTTAACTAACAACGTTTTATTTTCATCCTTACCCTTGCTAATAACAGACAATGCTATTCAGTGAAGATATGATCTTAGAAGTGGACCCAAATATCTTTTGATCTGAGGTAGAATCTCAGGTGAATAAGATCATCTTCTTTTGGGCAGAACCTCTTTCAAGAACGTAAAACCTACTCGAGGTGGGAAGATGAACCAAAAACACATGATACCTAATGTTAACTATTACACCATCATCTGAATGTAGAGGTTGACATATTCTCAGGGTGTAAAAGATATTACTTAGTCCTCTATAGTAAGCAGTAGAAAATGTCTCTTAAAAGTAAACATTATACCTCCTGGAGGTAATCATTATGACATCACTAAGTCTAGGAGGTTGAAATGGTTTGAGTGGAAAAGGTGAGCCAGAGACTTCCCTAGGAAGCAGAACCAAGTGCCTCTAATAAGTAGTAGCCATAATGCCTCCTAGAGGTAATCACTGCTTTCATTAGATTACAGAGATTGAAATATTCCAAGGGTGGAAAAGATAACGGAGACTTATAT
>NC_134812.1:44805839-44808339 GCF_046742065.1 Oratosquilla oratoria
CATCCCTAAATACACTCCACACCCCTCCCACCCTCCCTCTCATCTGAGCACCTCCTGGATGACGGGTCATCCCTGCACCTTGCCCACCGCCCTGGGTCAGAAGCAGTGTCGCAAGACACAGCACATCCACAGCAAGGCCGCTTCATTTAATCGGCGACCCCCCCTCTCCGTCCCCCCTTGCATATAAGGAGAGGACGGGGAGAAATCCCTTCGGGCTGCGTCAAAATTTACTCACACATACTATCTCACCCCCACCCCCCCGCCCATTCCTCCTCATGCAATCACAACATCATCCATATACAACCATTCTCCACTCACCTCTGTCTTCCGTCCTCTCCCTTCCTTCCTCAACAGACATTCCCCTCTTCCCCAAAGCCCCCTTCACCCCATCCATCCACCTCATCCTAGGACGTCCCCTCATGTTCACTCCCTCCACATCTGCCTTCCATACCTCTTTTACTAGTCTTTCTTCACTCATTCTTTCCATGTGTCCAAACCATCCTAATATTCTTTCATCAACCCTATCTCCCAGCTCCTTTTTCACCCCTGTTCTCCTCCTCACCTCCTCATTTCTCACTCTATCCAGCCTAGTAACCCCCACCATACTTCTCAGACACCTCATCTCAAACACATTCAAACTCCTTCTCTCTTCTTCTCTTATGTTCCACGTTTCTGCCCCATACAGTGCTGTTGGCACAATCACTCCTTCATACAGTCTCCTCTTCGCATCCATTCCTAAATGTCTATTCCTCATTACACTCTTTAATCCACCAAGGCATTTACTCGCTTCTCTCAATCTACATTCTACCTCCACCTTCACTCCACCTTTTCCTGCTACACTTACACCCAAGTATCTAAAACTATCCACTTCCTCCAGTCGCTCTTCCTAAATGTTCACTTCCAGTCTACTGCCACTTTCACCCCTTGTACATCTCATCACCTTACTTTTACCCACATTTATCTTTAGCTTTCTTCTATCACATACTCTCCCAAACTCTGCCACCAGCTTCCTCAATCCCTCCTCCGACCCTGCCACAAGCGCAGTGTCGTCCGCAAACAACAGCTGGCTCACCTCCCACTTTTCTCCATTTTCTTTAACCATCTCCAATCCCTGACCCACTACCCTACCATTCACCTCTCGCACCACCCCATCCATGTATTCTAGTTTCAAAAAACTCCATACATAAATTGCTCAATACAGGGGAGAGAGGATTACCCATGCTCATGCTAAACTTCTGAGTATAAAATTTATCATTAGATTGGAACTTACAGTCTTTAACACACAAATTAATCAGTTCAATTAAGGTGTCTGAGGGTAATAGTAAATCGTGCTTATTTAACTCTTCTTTTAGATAGCTTAGAAGATCATCCAAAGGATCTTTAGTAAATAAACTAACAATGTCATAACTTACCAATTTAAATTTATAAGCTGGTTTTACCTCACCTAGTTTGTTAATAAGGTCTAAACTGTTCTTAACATGTGAAGTGGAAATAGTTCCAACTAATGGACTAAGAATTGTTACCAAACATTTCGAAAGTTTATATGAAGCTGAACCTATTGAAGAAACGATTGGTCTTACCGGGTAATTTGGTTTATGTGTCTTAATTAAACCATACATGTAAGGCAAAGGAGTGCTAATAAAGGTAATAAAAAATTATGAGTTCACTATTTCCACTTAACAATTCTTTTATCTTCTTATTGAAATGGCTATTCATTGATTCAGTAGGACTCTTTAAAAATTGAACATAAGTATCTTGATCTTTAAGTAGTTCATCCATTTTGTTTAAATAATCCTTTTTGTTCATAATTACTACGGCGTTTGATTTATCAGCTTTTGTGATATGTAAATCACTGTCCTTTGTAAGAGAATTAATAGCAATGTGGAAACGTTCAGGACAGCTGGGAGGTACTTGATTAGCTAAATCACCATAAACAATACCTTTGCATATATTAACATCATCTATAGGTAGATCTTTATCACACTTTATATTACAAAAAGCTTTACCAATGTTAATGATGTTAGATGGATTTGAATTATTGGCAAAGCTGAGCCCAAATTCTAACGCTGTGAAATGAGCCTTAGTGAGTGGCTTAGATGACAAGTTAATCATGAAATCTGGGTTAGCATGTTTGGTCCAGTCAATGTCATTAATGAGGGCTAGTAAATTCATGTTTAACTTTTTTGTAAGGTACTCACACTCCATCCTCATTTTTCCAAAACAATAGTCCAAAAGCACTTCCCTGACATCAGATAATACACAACACTGGAATTTATGCCAACTGATACGCTTGATTCTAAAGGCTTCTTTGGCTTCTGGTTTGGCAATGTCGATTCATTTCTTAAGAATGATGCGCTGGAAATCAGACATCTTCACAAGCCGTTGAGGTAAGACCGACTTGGGTAATACTTGTTCTTTTATGCATTTTTGTAGAAACTGTAGACGTAATCACAGCTTGTGGGCTTTAACCAAGTACCATGAAAAGTCGTGTACATAAGGA
>NC_134812.1:44815839-44818339 GCF_046742065.1 Oratosquilla oratoria
GAGAAATCCCTTCGGTCTGCGTCAAAATATCATTCACACATAACCACTTCTTAACCCTCATTCCCTTCCATGATTCACAGCATCATCCATATAAAACCATTCTCCAATCACCCTTATCTTCTGTCTTCTCTCTTCATTCCTCAATAGACACCCCACTCATTCTCAGCACCCATTTTACCCTATCCATCCATCTCGTCCTCGGTCACCCCCTCCTCTTCACTCCATTCATCTCTGCCTTCCACACTTCTTTTGCTAATCTTTCTAGACTCATTCTTTCCATATGGCCAAACCATCCCAATACTCTTTCATCAACTTTATCTCCCAACTCCTTTTCCACCTCATCTCCTCGTTTCTCACTCTATCCAGCCTAGAAACCCCTACCATACTTCTCAGATATTTCATCTCAAACACATAGGAACTCTCTCTTTCTTCCTCTCTTATGTTCCATTTTTCTGCCCCACATAGTGCCGTCGGCATAAGCACCCCTTCATACATTCTTCTCTTGGCATCCATTCCCAAAGGTTTATTTCTCATTACACTTATACAGGGTATATATATATATATATATATATATATATATATATATATATATATATATATATATATATATATATATATTCATAGTGTAAATGGGCAGGAGGTTTTCCCTCAAGCATACTTCATTAAAATGAATGGCAAGCTTGTTATGACAGAGCTTCTTGTCGTATTTTTCTCTCTTTCTTAGAGTAATCTTGCCTTCTGTAGGCAGTAACCTTAATAAATCTCGGTATGTCATGCTGTGGAATAACATACATAATTTACTTTAAAAAAAAACCGCGTTTTCACACCTCTTGGTGCTTCCTCGGTGGCAGGTATGAATCTAAGGGCTGGGCTGGTGTGTGTGGATATATATGGGACAGGCTGTGGGAATTTGTCTAGTCGTCGGTGCGGGATTTTTTCTGGTCGTCGATGTGGATTTTGTCTGGTTGGCGTCGCCGCAGCTCCGTGTCGTCGTGTAGGCTGGAGGGTGGTGTGTATCTGTGTTTTTTGTCTCGTTTTTATTGGGGAATGATCTTCTCACACTTGGTAGGATTTTTAAGTCCTCTAGTTGGGTATTCAATCCCGGGGATAGATCCTTAATATACAAAGACTCTAATATGGGTAAACGTCGTTGGTCTTTGTTGTGATCTATAATCTCCGTATTCTGGGTTAGGTCTTCTCTTCTTAACTTTGCTTGATGGACTTCGCTATGGTGATTTTTAGGTGCTCCTGAGTTTAGGTGGTATGACAGACGACGCGAGAGCCTCATGGTGGTCATGCCGATATAGGTAGTAGGATGGGTCGCACAGTTCCCATGTTTGCATGTGTACCTATATATGACATGAGATTTTTGAAGTTCATCGACGATCTGCCTGGTATTGTTCCTTAGGAGTAGGTTCGAGGTTTTTTTGTTTTGATAGTAAATAATGAAATTAATTTTGGAGCTTGATTCAGTGGGCTTGATGTTTCTCTTTATGATTTGTTGCATTACTCTCTCGTTCTCCTTGTAAGCAGTGGAGAAGAAGGATTTGTAGTATTTATTTATAACGTTCTGCGCTGGATTGTCTGGTGCATTTGCTGATTTAATTTCCTCGTACCAATTTTCCATTATTTTCTTGGTCACTTTTTCAATGTCTCTATTGCTAAAACTGTTGTTAATTAGGACTTGTGATCCTCTTTCTAGCTCTAGGTGCACATTTTTCCAGCTACTACAATGACTAAGGGATCTTCGTACATATGCACTAATTGTTGAGATCTTATACTTTTGTGGGCATTCACTCAGTCCGTTAAGGCAATGTCCGGAGTTACTGTACTAGCTTTGGTGTAAACTGAAGTATGAAAAGATCCTTCCTCCTGTTTCACGAGGACATCAAGGAAGGGGAGAGATCCATTTTCACTGTTTTCGATGGTAAAGTTAAGACCTGAGGATTCTATGAGTCTCTGTTGTAGTGCTATGATTTGCTCGTTATTTTCCGCTCTTACGAAAATATCGTCTATGTATCGACAGTATATTTGCGGTTTCTGTACTTCACCGAAGACCTCTTCTTCGATACTACCCATGAAGCAGTTAACAAAAAGGACTCCCAAAGGAGATTCCATTGCAACTCCATCTATCTGGCAGTATTTGGTACCTCTCGGGCAGGTGAATGGGGCTTCTTTAGTGCAAATTTCTAACAGTTTCTTCATCACTTCTTCTGGGATGTCGCATTTGGGGTAGTTGTCGTTGTGGTAGACTCTAATGATTATATATTGTATCGTATGATCTACCGAAATATTCGTGTAGAGGCTTTCTGCGTCTAACGAAGCAATTACACCTCTAGAGTTGTGGTTGGTCAGGATATCCAAGAAATCGGTAGGGGACCTGACACAGTAGGATGACGGCACATACGGGGTAAGGATTTCTCCTAGCTTCTTCGCTATTTGGTAAGTCGCCGTAGGTATTTGAGATATAATTAGTCTCAGTTTGTTTCCAGGCTTATGG
>NC_134812.1:44835839-44837205 GCF_046742065.1 Oratosquilla oratoria
AGTTTAACACAAAATTTGATGGCGAAACGTTGCTTTATGTGTCCCTGCATCTTGACAAGTGTTCACAGATCGGCAAACCGAATCAGACTGGTTCCACCACATTCACCGCTACACTCAGACTTACAAATATAGAAAGTTGCCAGTTAGTCATTTTATAGAATGTGTGTATGTGTGGTAAATAGGATTATGATAGGAAGAGTTAAGGATGTACATGTGCTAAGGGGAGAGGGTGGGGGAATATCAGATCATTTTTTTGGTGGAAGGTAAGCTGAGAGTGGAGGATAGATGGAGAAGGAGGAAAGGGACAAAAGGTAGGGAGGTTCTTAGAGTGAACTCCTTGAATGAAAAGGAAAAGGAGAAGGAGTACGAAAAGAAGCTGAAGGAGGAGTGGGAGGGAGTAAAGGATAGAGCAGAGATGGGTGTGGAGGAGGAATGGGGATGGTTCAAGGAGGGAGTCTTAAAGTGTGCAAGGATGGTGTGTGGAACAAGAAGGACAGGGGGAAATAGAAGAAAGGGTAGTGAATGGTGGGATGAGGAAACAAAGAAGGCTGTAGAAGAGAAGAAGCGAGCATTCACAGATTGGTTACAAAAGAGGACAGGGGAGTCATATGAGACGTACAAAAAAAAAGAAAAGAGAAGTAAAGCAAAAGGTAAAGGAGGCAAAGAGGAGAGCAGATGTGAAATGGGGTAGGAGTATGACAGAAAATTTTGAAAGTAATAAAAAGATGTTTTGGAAAGAAATTAAGAGAGGAAGAGGAGGCGAATCAAGTAGAGAAGAAAAGGTAAAAGGTACAGATGGAGAGTTGAAAATGGAAGAGATGACAGTGAGGGGAAGATGGGCAGAATATTTTAGGGAGTTGCTGAATGTGAAGGAGGATAGGGAAGGAAAGATAGCTGCAGTGGGAAATGCGAAGAAAATGAGAGTGATGAGTGAGGAGAATGGAGGAGAAATAAGGAAGGATGAGGTGAAGGCAGCTGTAAAGATGATGAAAGCAGGTAAGGCACCTGGTCTGGATGGATGTCATGCAGAATGTCTGAAAAAGGGAGGTGCAGTGATGGTGGACTGGTTGGTGAGGTTATTTAATGTTTGCTGGAGAGAGGGTAGAGTACCGGAGGACTGGAGTAGTGCCTGTATAGTTCCTCTTTACAAGGGAAAAGGGGACAAGTGTGAATGTAGTAATTTCAGAGGGATTAGCCTGTTGAGTGTAGTAGGTAAGGCTTATGGGAGGATCTTAATTGAGAGGATTAGGAGAGGAACAGAGGGAGTAATTGGTGAGGAACAGTGTGGATTTAGGACGGGTAGAGGTTGTGTAGATCAGATCTTTGTGGTAAGACAGATATGTGAGAAAGCTATAGGAAAGGGGAT
>NC_134812.1:44840205-44842705 GCF_046742065.1 Oratosquilla oratoria
ACACACACACACACACACACACACACACACACATATATATATATTATATAACATATATATACAATATATGTACATATATACATATATATATATATACATATATGTATGTATATATATATATATATATATATATATATATATACATACATGCATATATTATATTATATTTTATATATTATATATCATATATTATATATTATATATTATATATTATATACTATGTATTATATATTATGTATCATTATATAATACATATTACATATTATATATTACATATTATGTATTATATATTATACATTATATATTATATATTACATACCATATATTATATATCATATGTTATATATTACATATTATATATCATATATTATATATTATACATTATATATTTTATACTATATATTAAATATTATATATTATATATTATGTATTATACTGCAATTATTATATATTAAATATTATATATTATATATTATATATTATATATTGTATATTGTATATTATATATTATATATTATGCATTATATATTATATATTATATATTATATATTATATATTATATATTATATATTATATATTATATATCATATATTATATATTATATAATATATTATATATTATATATCATATATTATATATTATGTATTATATATTATATACTATATTATATATTATATACGTTATACTATACATTATATATTATACATTATATATTATGTATTATATATTATATTATATATTATATATTATATATTATATATTATATATTATATATTATATATTATATATTATATATTATATATTATATATTATATATTAATATATTATATATTATATATTATATATTATATATTATATATTATATATTATGTATTATCTATGTTATATATTATATATTATATATTATATATTATATATTATATATTTTATATTATATATTACACATTATTCATTATACATTATACGTTATATATTATATATTATACATTATACATTATATATTATATTATATTATATATTATATATATTATTTATTATGTATTGTATATTAGATATTATATATTATATATTATATATTATATATTATATATTATATATTATATATTATATATTATATATTGTATATTGTATATTGTATATTATATATTATATATTATATATTATATATCATATATTATATATTATATATTATATATTATATATTATATATTATATATTATATATTATAAACATTATATATTATAATATTATAATATATAATGTATATTATATATTATATATATATTATGCGGTCAAAATCACAGTTAGCATAACCATTATTGGTGAGCATACGTCAGAAGAGCAATAAAAGTATGCTCGTCTTGGGAAACACTACATGCAGAACTCCAGCATGTACGACAAATGCTCACCAGTAATGGTTATGCTAACTGTGATTTTGATCGCATAACCAATAAATTATTGTGTGAACTAGGGTCCACCCAAAGTGCCAATAAGCCTAATTTTATCAACGTTTTCTATCGTAACACCTTCAGTGATGCTTACAAAAAGGATGAAAAAGCAATTAAGGACATAATTAAGAAAAACTGTCACCCCACTAAAGAGAACTGTGAGATCCGAGTCCTTATATACTACCGTAACCTTAGAACCTGCTCAATGGTGCTGAAAAACAACTGTCATAGTCGAGCTGATTTTACATCTAAAACCAACGTAGTGTATTTATTCAAATGTCCAGCCGAGGATTGTACGCCTCGCAATGGCACATACGTCGGGCACACCAGATGTACTCTTAGCCGAAGACTAACTTTTCACCAACAGGACGGAGCGATCAAGGACCCTTACTTAAAATATCATAATCGGAATATTGACAGACACCTTAATTCAATGTACCAAAATTATTGCGTACAACGAGGACCCCAGAAGGTTGAAACTCCTGGAGGCATTCCACATCAGGGATTCTGCCCCCACTATAAATATACAGTCGGACATGACATCCAGTATTAAGCTGTATAGTAACGCTAACCTGAGACATCGCTACATCGAGGTCCCCTCTCCCCCTCCCCTCCCACCCCCCACTCCCCCACCACTCAGACGATCTGCTAGTCTCCGCAGTGGGAACTCGGACAGCAGTTTATGTATTTAAACCTTTCTCTCTCTTTATCATTTATACTTTCCTTTGAGACGTAAGTAATAACACTCTTGTTAAATATCTTATGTTACACCTGTTTATTTGTATTTGTATTTTTGTAATTTATATGTACCAACATTTGTATTTATTTTTGCAGAAATTTTGTCAATCCTGATGATGTCTCTTTGAAGACGAAAGCTCGATAATATTAAATGGAGAACTATGGAGATCTTGTATCAGCTCACCCTACAACTGGAAAAAAGTTGATAAGAAAAATAGAAAACATTAAGAAAAAGTTGAACAACTGTCAGAATGCTGTCGTATTTAATTCAACACACACACACACACACACACACACACACACACACACACACA
>NC_134812.1:44860205-44862705 GCF_046742065.1 Oratosquilla oratoria
CCACCCGTTTCACTCCCATCCATCACCCTTCCTTTCCTCTCATCTTGGCTCCTAATGGATGCCGGGTCATACTTGTATCTCCCCTATTGCCCTGAGTCAGACCCAATGCAGCAAGACAGAGCACATCCACAGCAAGGCCGCTTTATTTAATCGGAGACCTCCCTCTACATCCTCTCATGCATAAATATTGAGGACGGGGAGAAATCCCTTAAGGATTGCGTCAGAATATTCACAAAACCACTCTCTAACCTCCCTCCCATCTTCCACCCACTCCCTTCTATTCATCACAGTATCAGCTATACACAGCCATTTTACCCCACACACCCATCTTCTGTTTCTCCTTTCCTTCCTCAACAGACAACCCACTCTTGCTTAACGCCTCTTTTACCCCCATCCATCGATCTCATCCTCCTGTTCACTCCATCCACCTCTGCCTTCCACACTTCTTCTACTAATCTTTCCTCACTTATTCTTTCCATGTGTCCAACCCATCCTAATACTCTTTCATCAACCCTACCATCTCCTTATCCACCCCCGAGCTCCTCCTCACTTCCTCGTTTCTCATTCTATCCAACTTTGTAACCTCTACTATACTTCTCAGACATTTCTTCTTAAACACATTTGAACTTTTCCTATTTTCCTCTCTTAGATTCTATGACAGTTGCTCACCGGATAGTTGCTCACCGGATAGTTGCTCACCTGATAATTGCTCACCGGACAGTTGCTCACCGGAGAAGTGATAAATAGGACATTTGCTCGCCAAAGGATTATTTTTTACTTTTCTTGAACTTAATAACAAACAATATACAGGAATTTTTTAGTTATGTTGTATTATATATACAGCAATAATACAGAAATAATATCCAAACTTTTAGTTTTTAATTCATTATAAAATTAAATACCAATTTCTTCCATCAATATATAGTAATGATCTTTTACTGGTCCAGTCTAATGGTGTGGCTAACTGTTCCTATGTATCTCTGTCATTTAATAAGTCGAAAATTTTACTTTCATAGTCTGAATTGACTCCTAACCTTAACACTTCTAGTTCATGAACTAGAAGTGTTAGGGTAAGTAGTCAATGAAACCCACTAAAAACAATGCATTAGATTATATTGTAGAGTTTGATAAGTTCTTGGCCTCTAACAATTATGATAAAGATTTACTTTATCTGTGCCAGGGGTATGCTGCAGGAAGTCAGTGTCTTCCTGACTTTCTAAGTGCAGTTGGCCACACCATTAGACTGGACTTGTAAACCACAAAGGACAATAAACCCACTTCAGTACTGCACCAGTTATAAAACTGTAATCGCTATATGTTGATGGAAGAAATTGGTATTGAATTTTATAATTAATTAAAAACTAAAATATGAAAGTTTGTATATTGTTTGTGTATTATTGCTGTAATAAATTTCAATATAACAAAAAAAATCCTGTATTATTGCTGTAATAAACTTCAATATAACTAAAAAATCCTGTATATTATGTTATTAGGTTTGTATATTGTGTGTATATTATTGCTGTAATAAACTTCAATATAACTAAAATAATCCTTTGGTGAGCAAATGTCCTATTTATCACTTGTTCGGTGAGCAACTGTCCGGTGAGCAATTGTCCGGTGAGCAACTGTCCGGTGAGCAATTGTCCGGTGAGCAACTGTCTGTACCCGGTCTCATATAGTGCTTTCGGCACAATTACCCCTTCATATAATCTCCTCTTAGCATCCATTTCCAAATGCCTATTTCTTATTACACTTTTTAATCCTCTAAGACACTTGCTTCTCTCAATCTACAAACTACCTCTACCTCCACTCCTCCATCTCCTGTCACATGCGACCCCAAGTATCTAAAGCTATCTACCTCCTTCAGTCCCTCGCCTTTAAGACTCACTTCTAGATTGCTGCGATCTTCTCCCCTTATGCATCTCTTCACCTTACTTTTACCTACATTTACCTTCAGCTTTCTCCTCTCGCACAGCTTCCCAAACTCGTCACTAGCTCCCTCTATCCCCCTCTGATCTCTGCACAAGCGTAGTGTCGTCAGCAAACAGCAACTGGCTTACCTCCCACTTTTCTCCATTTTTTTTTAACAATCTCCAATCCACTACCCAATACCCACGCATTTACCTCCCGTACCACCTCATCCTTGTATATATTGAAGAGCCATGGCGACATCACTATCCCTGACGAAGTTCCACCTTTTCCTCAAACCTCTCGTTCTCTTCATTTCTATTTCTAGCACAGGCGCTACTACTCTCGTAAAAATTCTTGACTGCCGTTAACAGCTTTCCTCCGATCACATATATCTACAATACCTCCCAAAGTGTCTTCCTGTCTACCCTGTCATAAGCCTTTTCCAAATCCACAGATGCCCAAAACACATCCTTGCCCTTTGCTAAAGCTTTCTCACATATCTGTCTCCACAAAAATCTGATCCAGGCAACCCCTACCTGCCCTAAACCCACACTGTTCCTTACCAATTACTCCCTCGTTCATCCTCTAA
>NC_134812.1:44877705-44882705 GCF_046742065.1 Oratosquilla oratoria
CTGCATAACCTCCCACAGTGCCTTTCTGTCTACCCTATCATAAGCCTTTTCCAGATCCATAAAAGCCCAAAAAAACATCCTTCCCCTTTCCTATAGCTTTCTCACATATCTGTCTTACCACAAAGATCTGATCTACACAACCTCTACCTGTCCTAAATCCACACTGTTCCTCACCAATTACTCCCTCTGTTCCTCTCCTAATCCTCTCAATCAAGATCCTCCCATAAGCCTTCCCAACTACACTTAACAAGCTAATCCCTCTGAAACTACTACATTCACACTTGTCCCCTTTTCCTTTGTAAAGAGGAACTATACAGGCACTCCTCCAGTCCTCCGGTACCCTACCCTCTCTCCAGCAAACATTGAATAACCTCACTAACCAGTCCACCATCACTTGACCTCCCTTTTTCAGACATTCTGCATGGCATCCATCCAGACCAGTAAGTTTTCTTGTAGACATGTTCGATTGAAGACCAGAGCTAATTCAATACCCACTATCTTCTTAGTGATTTTCTCAATTTTCCGAATAGTTTGTTTGATTCTTGAGGGGAGGTCAAACACAAGGCTTTCGAGATCCATGGTGTTATTATAACGACAAACATTACACAAAATTTAATATACAGGCTTTCGGTTGAATCATACAGGCATTTTCAGGTAAGTAAGAATAAATATACAAAGCATGAGTTTAAATAAGAGTAAAAAAAATAACTTGGAGAGTTAGGTCCTAGCTAGGCGTCAGGTACTGGACGGAGGTGAGGTCTTCGCTTCAGCGGGACGTAGCTGGACATCAGATCACTGTAGCCGGGCGTTTGGTCGTTGTTGCCACGCAGCCTCATTGTGTAGTTGTAAAGTACTAACTGTGTCCGTCTGTATATTAATGATAGGGGTGTATTGTGTAATGTAGACTCTTTCCAAGATGTGTAGTTTCTTGTTGTTATTACATTGTTTAAGTATTTTTGTATTGTTGACTAAGTAAATGTCTGTTACCAATTTTGTTGTGTGTTTGTATCATGTGCTTGCGTATACGCCAATATAAGAAGCATTAGGGAGAAGTTTGCAACCTTCTTCGGGGCAAGTGAATTGGTACACCACATTAGTCTGTTTGAGGAGAGAATTGTTTTTAGTCATGTTATTTCTCATTATAAAGTTAGAGACTTTTGTGTTTTGTAGTATATGATGAGGGTCAATTTGTCGTGTGGGTTGGTGCATGTGACGTTACGTGCAAGGATGTCTTTGAGAACACGCTCATCTGTTTTGTATGCTGATGTCATTTGGTTTTTTAAATAAACTGTGTGTGTGGAATGTGTGTTGTTTTGTCCGTGTTATGTTGTGTTGCGGGTGATGAAAAGTCTCATCTCTTTATCAATGAGATAGTTGGGAAAACCGTTGTTAATGAGGATTTGTTTAACGCGCGTCATTTCGGAGTGAAAATTTTTCCAAGAAGAATAGTTCTTTTATGCGCGTCGAAGGTATGCCCGAATGACGCTAAGTTTGTACCGTTGGGACCACTCACTAGCTGCATTCAAGCATCTTCCGGTGTCAGTGTTTTTCCTATAAACAGTGGTCGTGTATTTGTTGTCTTCAGAGTGGATCAAGACGTCAAGGAAGGGAATTTTGTTGTGTATATTGAGTTTATATGTGAAGTGTAGTACAGAGGCTGATTCCATGGCTAGCAATATCATCACCCCTTTCATCCCTAAGAAATACTCCCTAAAATAATCTGATGATTTTATTGACATATTACACAACAAGCAACCCTTTAGAAGCACCTCCTGGATGACGGGTCATCCCTGCATCCTGTCCACTGCCCTGGGTCAGAAGCAGTGTCGCAAGACACAGCACATCCACAGCAAGGCCGCTTGATTAATTCGGCGACCCCCCCCCCTCTCCGTCCCCTCATACAGAAAAGGAGAAGACGGGGACAAATACCTTCGGGCTGCGTCAAATTATTTCTCATACATACCTCCTCACTCTCCATCCCTCATCCACTCCCCCTCATGTATCACAGCACCATCCATACATAACCCTTCTCCATTCACCCCTGTCTTCTATCTCTCCCGTCCTCAACAGACATTTCTCTCTTTTGTAATGCCCCCCTCACCCCATCCATCCATCTCATCATATATATATATATATATATATATATATATATATATATATATATATATGCATATATATATATATATGTATGTATATATATATATATATATATATATATATATATATATATATATACATATAGTCACTGGGACCCATTCAGTGTTGTACATATATATCTATCTATCTATATATATGTATCTACATATATATATATATATATATATATATATATATATATATATGCAAGTACATACACACATGCATATGTGTATATATATATATATATATGCAAATAAACAAATACATACATATATATATATATATATACATATATATATTCAAAACCACAATGCACTTTAATTTTAAGCCATCAACATCGGGAAACCCAATGGGTCTCCCGATGTTGATGGCTTAGAAATAAAAGTGCATTGTGTTTGTTAAAATGTATTTCTAATCACTGGGACCCATTCAGTTTTGTACAAATATATATATATATATATATATATATATATATATATATATGTATATATATATATATATGTATATATATACATATATATATATATATATATATATATATATATATATATATATATATATATATATGAAAAATAAATTCGGAATACTAAACGTTTTCGTCTATTAGTATTCAAACTTTATTTTCCCTGTGGTTTCTGCAATATCATTTAGCCACGCGTTATTGTGATTATTTTGCTACATATATATATATATATATATATATATATATATATATATATATATATATATATATATACACACACACACATATATATATATATATATATATATATATATATATATATACATATATATGGAAAATAAATTCGGAATACTAAACGTTTTCGTCTATTAGTATTCAAACATTATTTTCCCTATGGTTTCTGCAATATCATTTAGTCACGCGTTATTGTGATTATTTTGCAATATATATATATATATATATATATATAAATATATAAATATATGTAGAAACATACATATATATATATATATATATATATATATATATGCATACGTATATACGTGGAGTTAAAAACGACAGCATTGTTGTAGTCATTCAGTTTTTCCTCGTATTCTCAATTTTCCTGATTAGAGATTTGCCATTAACCGGGTGAATTGAAACTAAATCACTGTATTCCATTTCTTTCCATTTTTTGAGCTCAACGTTTCGTCTTAATGAAGACATTTTCAAGAGTAAACTGAAATAACCAAAATTACATAATTACAGTAATGGTGATAAAATTACAAAAGTTACATAAAAAACGGCTTCATGATATCTCCCCTTACATCCCTAGAACTTACTCCCTCCGCTCTACTGAGGAATTTGTATATATCCTACAGGTTAAAGCTGATGGAATCCTGGCATCGTTAGATGCTCAAAATCTTTTCACTGAAATTCCTATAATAAGAACCATCAATATAATTCTTGACTATGTTTATCACAATAATAACATCCCACCTCCCCATATCCCTTGGTCTACTAAAATAATTACTTGTCACTTGCACCACAGAAGTTCCATCCAGGTGCCCGGAAGGAAACCTATACGTTTAGCAAGACGGCGTAGCGATGGGGTCATCATTGGGTGTCCTCTTCGCTGAAGCCTTCATGTCTGCTGTAGAAAGATCAGTCTTCCAGGACGGAGAGTTAAAACCATCTATCTACTGTAGATACGTAGATGACATCTTTGTCAGCACCCCTTCTGTTGTTTTGTTAGAGAATATACGGTGCCGCCTTCAGGAAATTTCAGGCCTAACTTTTTTACCACTGAAATAAATAATAACGGTCTAATCCCCTTCCTGGATGTGCTGGTCGATTCTACATCCGACAACTTTATTACTAGCATATATCGAAAACCCACCAACATAGATAAATGCATGAATGGCAAGGGCGAGTGCACTGACAAGTACAAGAAAGGTGTCTTAAGAGCCTATGTAAAAAGAGCCATATCGGTGTGTTCCTAGTGGCAAGCATTACACAGTGAGTTTCAATACCTTAGACAAATGCTCACAAACAATGGGCACTCCAACACCGACTTTGATTCTATTACCAACAAGATACTAAAATCATATCTCACAATCAAAACACCACAAAAGCATAACTACATCAACATATATTGCAGAAACAATTTTACAAATAATTACAAAAAAGATGAAAAAGTCATTAAAGATATCATCCATATGAATTGCCTCCCTACAAGTGAAAACAACAATATTAGAGTTCTCATTTACTACAAAAATCCCAGAACTTCCTCTCTGATCATGACGAACAACTCTTCTAAGCGATCAGACTTCACATCTAGAACCAATGTAGTGTACCAATATACTTGCTCTTCAGAGGATTGTAAGCCTCATAACCATACCTACATCGATTTTACTAGATGCAAAGTCAGCCGTCGCCTATCATTACATCTACAAGAGGGAGCAATCAAAGAACACCATAAGAATTTCCATAACGCTGTACTCAGAAGGGATGTGTTAATTTATTCCACCAGAATTATTGGAACGTGTGATGACCCTAGGAGGCTACAATTACTCGAAGCCTTTAATTTTTAGTTAGAAATTGAAAATAGATTCAAAGGTATAAGAACTAATGAGGACACTGTGGAAGATATTATTTTGAATTTATTGAATATCATTAGGGAATCGGCAGAGAAAGTAGGAAGTACAAAAAGCATCTGAGAAAACAAATGCTCCCAAGCTACAAATGACCTAATTAAAAGAAGAAAGACCATGCATATTAAAAACAGGAGACGAAATAGAAAGAGTAGAACTAAACGAGCTTATTCACAAAAGGCATAGATTAGAGAAAAGAAAGAGAAACATGGATGAAATAGAGGAAAATATTCGGAAGGGTAAAATTATGAAAATGACCGAGCGCA
>NC_134812.1:44895205-44937705 GCF_046742065.1 Oratosquilla oratoria
TTTGTTCTAGGCACAAGGACTACACCGGGCTACATGAGAGGTAATGTCTAGTCGCATTTTAGGCCAATAATACTTCTTCCGCGCCATAGCCAGAGTTTTGTCACGACCTGGGTGACCAGCCTGAGGGGCATCATGAGCAAGGGACAAAACAACGGGAACTAGAGACTCAGGGATCACTAGCTGTGCCACATCTTGCTCAAACACTTCCACATTACGAATGAGAACCTTGTCCTGCAGGAAAAATTGGTACAGAGGTACTGGTAAAGCTGTTAAGGTGGAATCATCACCAGACTCCAAAGCATAAATGACAGCAGACCAAACAGGGTCACCACGCTGAGCTTTGGCCAGATCGTGCAGGGAAAAGCTATGAATCCCGGTAACAGCAGCAACAGGGATATTCCGTGAAAGTGCATCAGCAACGTGGTTCGCATGCCCGGGGATATGCTTTAGGGTTGGATTGAATTCCTCGATCGTGAGGAACAATCTGGCTAGGCGGCCTGACAGATTCTTGCCCTTAAAAAGCTGAGCGACAGCAGTGTGGTCCGTGTACACTGTAATAGGATATCCAAAAATGATATCACGGAAGTGCTTTAAAGCCCACACCACTGCCAGGGCCTCTAAATGAGTAACAGAGTAACGGGATTCAGGCTTATTTAGAATGCGACTAGCAAATGCAATAACATGAGGTCTACATCCATCTACTTGTTGCATGAGTACAGCTCCAATATCTGTACCAGAAGCATCTGTACAAATAGTAAAGGGAATACTATAATCAGAGAAAGCCAACACAGGTGCTTCAGTTAGAGCAAGCTTCAAGGAATCAAAACTTGTCTGATGGACATGACGCCACTGGAAGGAAGAGTCCTTCTTGAGAAGGCGAATGAGAGGGGAAGCAATTGAAGCAAAGTCTTTAATGAATGCACGATAGTATCCTGCATGTCCAAGGAAGGAATGTACATTTTCAACTGACTTTGGTATAGGGAAGTCCTTGACTGCCTTGATCTTTTCACCTGTGGTATGGATACCATGTTTGTCTGTGGTATGGATACAACAGTTGGGTAAGTTGAGTTTCAACCCAGCTTCAGCAAAACGTTGCAAGACCATGGACAACTTAGAAAAATGGCTTTCCACATCTTTGGAAACTAGAATCAAATCATCCAGGTAAGCAAAAAGTCCATTCCCAACTAAGCCATGAAAAATGGAGTTAACTAAACGCTGGCAAGTCAAAGGAGCATTCCGTAAACCCATGGGGCAACGAAGCCATTCATAGTGCCCACTGGGAGTCGAGAAGGCCGTGATTTTACGAGACTTCTCCTCCAGGGGTATCTGCCAAAAACCTGCTTTTAAATCTAAGGTGGTGAACACCGTATTACCAGTGCCAATGGACTGAAGAAGCTCGCTTAAGATAGGCAGAGGATAATGATCTGGAAGAGTGAACTCATTGACTTTCCTGTAATCAACAACAGGACGAAAAGATCCATCTTTCTTAGGCACCAGGAGAAGAGGCGAGTTCCACTCGGAGTGGGACTCCTGTACAACACCTTTACTCAACAAATCGTCAACCAAAGACTGGGCTATAAGCCGACGAGAGTGAGGTAGCCTGTAAGAGGGGACGTAAACAGGACGAGTGCCTGGCTGAAGATCAATTCTATGAACCACACGGTCCGTAATCCCTAACGGATCACCTAGTAAAGCCAAATCCTGACGGTGGGTAACTAGCAGGTCAAGGAGGCGTCTCTTCAGGAAAATCAATCTCGCCTACAAATGTGGCAAGCTCAGAAGCTAAGTGAGCAGGGTCACGTGTTGGAGGAGACTGTAGAACAGAAGCTGCTATAATAGGCGAATCCTGGAAAGCAGCAACGTGTACCACCTCAGAGGAGCCTAAGTGACTGCCAGGAGAGAGAGGAATAGGAGCACCCGTGGCATTGGTTACCATCGCTGTGGTAACATGATCCTCACGAATAGTGGAGAGAGTTCCTTCTAGGGCAAGCCGACGAATACAAATAGAGTCAGGCAAAGAGAGAACGTCAGACCCTATCGGGGCACCTGAGACGCGCACCGGAACTCGAACAGAACTTGAAGGTTCAATAAGATGCTCTCCTACAACAACAGCAGCACAATGAGCAACAGGGGTAGAGCGTTTAGAAGTTGGGACAGGCACATGTGTGGACTGATCAAGCACAGGAGAATCACAAACAGAAACTGGCCTATCCGAAGCAGAGATATAAAAATTGCAGAAAGTCACTACACGGCGACTAGGAGAAATATCTATGCTATGAGCTGTAAGAGCATCAATACCCAAGAGACAATCACACTTAAGGGCAATGCCAGAGACAACAGCAAAAGTGACATTGAAGACTGTAGCATGCGAGAGAAACTGTAAGGGAAGGCAAACAGATCCAAGAACAAGCAAGGGAGAACCTTGCACAGAATGCAAATTATTACAAAAGGGAGATTATACAATTCCCGTAGAGCAAAGTAAGCCTTTCTACTTAAGAGACTACATTCTGCACCAGTATCTACAGTGACAGAAAGAGGCGTATCCCTAGTAAGAAATTGAAAGGTAAGTAATTGAGAAGACTCAACAGCCACGAAGGGAATTATTTGAGACCGAACATTGCTGGTCAACTCTTTGGGTTATGAAACACGCGCTGGGGAAAATGGGATTGACGAGGCTGGTGAGAAGTCTCATCCCTAAGTTTCAAAACATTGAAACATTGATCAGTCGAGTGTTTACAATGACCATGGATATGGCAATAACTGAGTCTACCTGGAGGTTCTACTCTGGAAAGGTCATGCGACAGATTAGAAGAAACAGTAGGTACACTCCTGCGAACAGGGGACAGTCTTGACTTGTGTACCTGGCTCCTACGGCGGTAACAAAAGTCGCTCGTATGACCAGACCTGTTACAAAAGGTACATAACAGGGGGGGGGGTAACTGTAGATTGAGGGGAACTATGAGTAGGAACTATAGACTGAGAGGACTGAGGAGAACAAGGGACATGACCATGTTGATGAGCATTGCTGATACACAAGGAACTAGACGGTACTTCCCCTAGTTTACGGTAAAGCTGTGACGCAAAAGATAATAGAGTCTCATCAGGCTTATACATGAGAGAAGATGCTGCTCTTCTCTCAGAAGGCACCAAAAAAAGGATATAGAAGAGAAATTCAATGATAAGACGAAATCTATCTAAAGTGATATTGCCATTATCTACCCAATCAGAATGTGAAAGTGAATCTAAAGCGTCAATAGCAAGGATACTGGCCTGAGATTGCGCCCGTCTATAATCAAGAGTGCCCAGTCGGGATAGGAGAGTATCAGCCAGTTTGAAGCACCAATAGAACGAACCACCACCAGGGGTATCTGAAAAAAGTTTAAGAAAGTTAGACCTAAAAGTGTCATAATTATAGTCCAGAGATTTGAGTTCTGAACACAACGCTGAAAGTAACTCCGATGCTAGAGAATTTGGCACAATCTGGGACCTCACAAAGGAGATGTTTTCAGGCCCCGTCGAAACAGTTGAATGGACAATGGCGTCCTCACATTGGCGGATAAAATCAGCCGCTCTATAATGAGGATCTTGACCAGAAAATTGCACAACCGACGGGGTTTTGATGCAACAGTGTCAATGTATGCGCCATTGTCTCAGCTGAGTTTTGTGAACTGATAAACGAAGGCCTCTTTGACTTAGACATGATAGGAGATGATAACCTTAACCCACTTCGTAAGAGCATACGAAAACACTGACACCAAGCAAGAATTAATGCAAATACAACACACTAGCACAAAGCATGAATTAATGTTAAAAAGAAAAAAAAAGTAATAATAATATAGAGAAATCACATGGACATGGGACACGAACGTAAGAGAATGATATAATTCACACAAACAGAAGCATTGAAACACAGAAACAATGCAATACATATTTCAATAATGAAGAAAAAATTATAGGAAGACCGTAATTAGCAAAATTACGTAAAAAATGTATAATGCACTGATACATAACTGTACACACGATGTCACTGCGGGGTAACATTTGAAAAGGTAAACAAAGAATGACGTCATTTTTATGGCCGCCCAAGGCACGACCGGATAGGTGATTTTTTTTTTCTTTTTTGTATATGACACTATATTAAAAAAAATAATAATAAATGACAATACAAGTATGCCGAAGGCAAAAATTATACAAAACTTGTAAGTGACAAGGTAGCCAATGTCTGCGGGAGCAGAGCATACGCTTACAATACACAAGGCCGGTGTAGTCGCCGACCGAGAATTTTGAGACTGCAATCACGAATCCGTCTTCATCCACGGAGCAATTTAAACTACAAGTCACGAAGTGACTTGAGACGACCGTCCCACTAAAGCAGACAGCTATATCAGTCCCAAAGAAGGCCGGCCACGAAGATTCTCGGGGAAAACATTGTCCAAATTAAATCACACAGCGGCATGCACCC
Organism: Oratosquilla oratoria; assembly: GCF_046742065.1. Taxonomy (NCBI): domain Eukaryota; kingdom Metazoa; phylum Arthropoda; class Malacostraca; order Stomatopoda; family Squillidae; genus Oratosquilla; species Oratosquilla oratoria. The sequence continues at coordinate 44,899,668 of NC_134812.1, forward strand.
AATGGTCCTGAACAATGTCTGTTGCTGGTATTTGGTGCTATGTTTACGTAAATAAAAATTCACTGGTCTACAATGAGAAAACACTAGTACGTCTCAACTAACAAATCCTGTAGCCTGTGGAAAGGAAAATGGGAGAGAGAGAAAAAAAAACAAAACACAACGGACGCTCAGCACTCTAATTTTAGTCTGTGGAGGCGTGCACTGTGATTGTTTTTGAGCTGCCACCATTTGATGTTTTGGGTGGCTAATGAGTGAGCAAATTAAAGAGTTAAATTTTATATTTGGATACACACAAAATGACACAATCAACAAATGCGTGCACCCTCAACAGGGCCGTCTTCGACACTGACGCCACGCTCTCGTTCGCGCCAAAACAAAGACGCGCATCGCATCTGCGATATCCAACATAAATACAAAATACATTTTATAATATAATCATTACAATAAATACTAAAATAATACAATACATATACTATACACCACACCCTCTGTACTTTCTTGTGCTGCTGTTGTTGTAGGCGAGCATTATATTAGTCTTTCCAGTGTAGTTCGAGTCCCAGTGCGCATTTAAGATGCCCCAATTGGTTCAGACGTTTTATCCCAACCTGATTCTGTTCATGTTAGACATCCTGCTTTAGAGGGTGCTCTTTCCACTGTTCGTGAGGACCACGTTACCACGGCTATGATAACGAACGTTAATGTTGCTCCCATCATACTCTCAGTATGCGACATATGTAGGTTACATTGATTTTCATGAAGTACGGAACCGTCTCATTGCATTATTATTGACCCATCGTCGAGCTTTGGCCTTACCTGGTGAACTGCTGGGAGTTACGGATCGTGTTGTCCATATCATTGATCTTAAGGGTTACATCCAGTCTATGTATCTTATTACAGGTTGCCTCATTCTCGTAGACTCGTAGCTCAGTCTATGGTTGACAAGTTGTTGAGTGAAGGTGTCATCCAAGAGTCTTATTCCAAGTGTAGCTCCTCACTCCTTCTTGTGCCTAAGAAGAATGGATAATTCTGCCCTGTCGTGAATTATAGGCGCGTCAGTGATATCACAGTTCCAGACCATTACCCTTTGTCTGTGTTGAGTGACCTTTTTTCAGTCCGTAGGACCAGGTAACAGTGTTCACCACCTTGGAGTTAAAGACCGGCTTTTGGCAGATTCTTTTGAAAGAAAAGCCTCGTAAGATCACGGCTTTCTCGACTCCGTCAGGTCATTATGAATTGCTACATGCCCCATTGGTTTAACATGTCAGCATCCTATTAACTAAATTTCTCATGGACTAGTGTTTAATGGCCTTTTTGTGTATTTGGATGACTTGATTCTACTTTCCATGGATGTAGGAAGTCACTTCTATAAGTTGTCCTTGGTCTTGTAACGTTTTGCTGAAGCTGGGTTGAAGCTCAATTTACCCAAATGTTATCTTTTTTAAGTTAACGTCCAATTCTTAGTTCAGGTAGTAGACAGAGATGGCACTCATACTACAGATGACAGGATCAAAGTTTTAGAAGCTTTCCTACACTCAAGGCAGTTGATCAAGTACGTTCTTTCCCAGAACCGGCAGGATACTATCGTGCTTTTGTAAAAGACTTTGCTTCCATAGCATTACCTCTTATTCGTCTCCTCAAAAAGTATGTTTCCTTCCAGTGGTATGATGTTCATCAGTAAAGTTTTGACACCTTGAAGTAGGCACTTACTCAGGCGCCTGTGTTGGGATTCCCAGATTATACTATTCCTTTTACCATTTGCACTGATTCTTCTGGTCTAGGTATAGGAGCTGTCCTAATGCAGCAAATAGATGATTGTTGTTCGAATACCGTTGCATATGCTAGCCGCAAGCCGCAAACTCAATCATGTTGAGTCTGCTTACTCGGTTACACATCTGGAAGCTTTATCAGTGGTGTGGGATTTAAAGTATTTTCGTGCCAATTTTTGGATACTGCATCACAGCTTACACAGACCACACTGCTGTTACACAACTTTTCAAAGGCAAAAATCTTTCAGGCCGTCTAGCCAGATTATTTCCTTTTGCTACCCCTCCTCTAACGGACTAGTGGAGCGGATGAATAGGCAAATACTTGACATGTTAAGGCATGTTGCTGTTAATCTGCAGGAAACTTGGGAAGACTGGCTACCCCATGTCAGTGCCTGCATTAACAGCACTATCAATGTAACAATGGAGCAGGCACCTCATTATACCATTTATGGTTCTGAGAAGAGGTTTCTGTATGATCTTTTGGGTAGTTCTCTTCGTCCTCTCTAAATCTTTGAAGATTAGTCACCTTCAGTGTCATACACTGCATACCATTTATGATTCTATTAGAAGTAACCTTCAGGAGTCTAGATCCAGCATGATACAGAAACAACATAGTAAGGCTACACCTATTTCCATCCAAGTCGGAGATCATATATTTAAACAAATGGCTGAGCGGCAATCTATAACAACAAATTTACTGGTCTTTTTCTGGTGACCCATGTGACTTAGTGAGGTTCTGTATTCTGATAGCCTTAAGAAGACTTAAGTGCCCATACCTGCATTTACCCAGCCTCCCCCAAAGCTCAATGTTCCCCTGTTCACCACTCGTATCATCTACGTTCCAAAAGTACTATGCCTTGATGGTCGAGTGAGACTATCTCTTACCATTGTAAATTATGTAAATCCATATGTGCGGCCTCAGTTGTGCTTGTCATGAGCCCTACTATTTTTGTCTGCCCACAGGTGTATTTATTGTATTTTTCCATTGTTATATGTCTATTTTGTATTTCATATGTATGTTGTATTTGTTTCATGTCCTGGACGTCCGGCAATTTATGTCATAATTTTCTTTTACTAGTGCCAGTATGTGTTTGTATTTTTTGTGTATTATGCTTCAATATATGTCCATGTCTTTTATGTATTATGTGCTAGTGTGTGTTAATGTTTTTGTATATAATGTTCCTTGTCCTTGTGTTCTCTGCTCCCTGCCACGCATGTTGTTTCATCAGTGAGTACACCGAGAGGTGGTGACCGAGCTGTGTTATGGGAGACTGTATATGTATAATTAGTAACTAGAATGTACATATAAACGTGTATGGTTATATCTATATATATGTAAGCTCATAGCGGATTTGCGTTAGAAGGAATTTAAAACACGTGTCGGACCTAACCCACGCTGAGTAAGCAGTCTTGTTGTGGTGTTGGTCAAAGATCCACGCGCGTTATTTCTTGTACACATTTTGTTTTGGGAAAACGCCAATATTCGTGAATAGATTTTTTTTTTATTCATTGCCACCTTTTCCTGGAATATCCTATTACATTTCTTCTTCTTTTCTTCTTCCTTCTCCTTCTTCTCCTCCTCATTTCCCTCCTCCTCCTCCTCATCATCATCATCTCCCTCTGTCGTATCTCCCTTTTCCTATCTCATTGTTTTTTTTCATTTTTATTCTTCCTCTTCTTTCAACTCATTTCCCTCTACCATCTTCTCCACCTCATCTCTCTCGTCCTTTTCCTCCTCTTTCTCTTTTCCGTCCTCCTCATCCCCCTGCGTCCCATCTCACTCTTCCCCCTCTTCATTATCCTCTTTATTTCTATATTCCTCCTAGTCCTCCATTTCCTCTTTCCATGCCCCATTTTCCTTCTTTTCCTCTTTGTTATTCCTTCTCTTCCTCTCTTTCTCTCCCTATTACTTCTCCTCTTCTATCTTCATTATAGCTCTCACCTGTTTTCCAACCTCACCCGGTTTTCATAATTCTCTCATCAGGATTACCAAATGTCAAGGGTAAGAAAATGGAGGTGTGGGAAGGAGGAGGGGGGAGTGGTGGAGAAAGAGGAAGGGGCGAGTAAGGGGAGGAGGACGGAGGAGTGGAAAGGAAAAGGAAGAGTAAAACATTTGCTATAAGTTTTGATTGGATGTATTTGGCCCAATTTTTTCTCGTAATGTTGAAGAAATGAACCAGCTCCTCCCCCTCTTCTTCCTCTCCCTAATCCCCGTCCTCCTCACCTCCTCTTCCTTTCTTTTCATTCTTCTCCCTCCCCCTCTTACTCTTTTTATTTTACTATTTTGTTCTTTTTCTGGTTGACGACAGGCAATTTCATTCAGTTGACTGGGATGAATTCTGACCTGAGGATGATCTTGATCGATCAAGACCCCACTTAACCCCAAGGTTGTCCTTATTCATAAAGTGCAACCCAAAATACGTTCTCATGTGGAGCATTTGATTTCTTCTATGCCGAGGTTCACTTGTAATTTCATCCTGTCTAACGTCAAGCCGATTTCCCTCAGATGTCTACCATCCGGTTAACAAAGAAAGCAATATCTAAATCAATTAATTATTTTCGTATTAAGGAAGTCACTGTCTTCTAATTATATAACTAGACGACTTTATTCATCAGCGTAGCATTTCTTTGGATATGATTAATAAAACTGATAACGTGAGCTGGCAAAGGTTCGGACCCACTCCGCCCAGTTCATCTCAATCCATTCCGTACCGGGTGGGTCTTGTTTTTTACTGCCGCTGGCCCATTTCACCGAAGTCCGTGGCGCCGCTTTGGAAAGGAAAGCTGCAGGTGATATGATTTTTTATTTTGTTTTGAATCTCGATCATCCATGGTTTTTGTTTTCGTGGAAGCCCAACTGGAGTGACAGGGTGAACCTGGCAAAAAGCCACCTACCTGAAGGTGCTGAATAATTTATTTTAGAGAGGAGTTAGGAGAGAGTAAAGGAAGGTAAGAGAAAATCAGAGGAGAGGAGAGCGGAAATAATAGTATTGTATATATATATATATATATATATATATATATATATATATATGTTTATATATATGTATATATATATATATTTATACATATATATGTATATATATTTATATATATATACATATATATACATACATATATATATATATATATATAATATATATATATATATATATATACATACATGCCAAACCCTTGAATATAAAAATATATAGGAATATATATTGTGACCCAATATATTGTAACATTACCCATGGAAAACTACATCAGAACACATACGAACAAACAAACATTTGCGCCCTACGGCGACCACCCATTACATATCAGTGCGTGATAATAGCTAAGTAGCCAGAAACATATCTCCAACGCACACGTATACCACATCCACAAATAAGCCCAAACCCAAATTAAATCACAAGAAATGTCTACTTAATGGAACTAGACATTTTATAATAGAATCTATGTTTAAACCTTCCATTTGTAAGAACAATAAGGATAAAATTGTAAAGCTGTTAACTCCCTTTACTAGATGTTGACTTCAGCATTTAAGTGGTATATTAACCACGACAGAGCCGGGGAGTGGCAGTTAGTAGGTGAACATAGATCGAAGAGGATCTACGTCGTGTATTTGAAGTGCCAAATGTAAGAGAGAAAAGGTACAGGTGTTTTATTGCCGTGCTAGTTGACCTGCTAATACATTTAATGGTGGCAGCGTTAGAGCCACCACGCCTCCTCAGAAACTGGAGTTAGTGTTTTCCGTGTACGAAGATTGATCCACAAGGTGCCTACAAGGGCTTCGGTAGATAAACGTCTCATCCATACAAAAGGAATAATCTCAGTGAGCACCACACCAAAATCACATAATTGTTGATTCTTAGTTCCCTCAAGTGCAATCACCCCTTGACACCAATACCATCCTAGACAAACACGGTTTCCTACAGAACTAATCTTCACCTACCACCCAACCTAACTTAGGTTGCAGGACGTCATACTTACCTAATTTAAAGTGATCGCGATCCCTATTCACCAAACTCATTCCCACTATATAAACTTTCTCTATTTTACTTCAGATAATTTTTACTATGGCAGAATCATATAATCGTACATCATCATATATACTCGCAACTAAAACAAAAATACATTCAGAAGTAAAATACCTAACCACACTCTCACATTTTCAGGACACTCTTACCTCTCCTCCTCATATGCGTCATCGCAGCCTTCTCTGGTGAAACCACATCGAGAGTGTTCCCAGGTGCAACCATCAACTCCATAGGTACCATCATGGTGGTACATAACACCATTACGGTAAAGATGAATTTAGATATCACAAAACCTCACACAGACCTAGATACAACCCGTACATATACACTAACAAAATATTTCCATACCAACTTCTAACGTCACGGTCATACAACAAACTCTTCAGAATCCAGAGACCGCATGTCCTTTTCAACAACCGATAAATTAAACACGATACTCCTCCAACTCTCAGCAACTGAACTGGGAAATGTGATGAAAATCCATGACACAGAACGCTGCCATGCCTCCTTCAGACAACACAGGACTCATGAAGTTCATGGGTTCCATTTCTAAGTCCTTATTCGGCACTGCCAAAGAAGACTATATAAAAAACGTACAACAATACATCGACACGATATCTCCCCGACTTCAAAAGAAGGAAAAACTTATCCTATTGAACTCCTAGGACTTCCAAAACCTGGCAAGTTCATTTAACGCTTTTTAGACCATTTCGCACAACTTCACGAATATTCTCTCGCTAAGACCTCCCGACTTCACAAACTAGAAATGTTCACATTCTACATAGACAACCTCAATAAAATACGCAAACACATACGCCTACTTAGACACAACTACAATGTGTTTCAGCTCAAGCTCATTGACGTAGCCAACAATAAGACCACCCCAAACCTCCTTCCCTTAGGTAAATTAAAAACTGCACTCTCCATCACATTGAGAAGCCTACGCTTACAGAGCATTTTCCCACCAAACAGTTACACAAGTATTACACCATCATCGAAACAACACTAAGTACAGATGTAATCTATGTACATATCCCCCTTGACTCAAAAGGATGGAATATAATCCCATTTCCATACACCTACAAGAATGATACGATTACCCGCGATATTTAACCCAATATCATCATCAAATCCGAGGACGGACATTGGTACACCTGCATTCCCTCCTCTGACCTCCCTCTATGCATTTCTGCTGTTACTAAATTCCATGTTTGCTTCGCCTACCATTTCCGTTTCTATCGCACCACAATCTTTCTGCATGAACCAAATCAAAATATCCAACGCCAGCACATTTAACAGTTACCAGTTCAAAAAGGGAAACGTCAAAAAGATCCTAGACACACACATTAACATGGATCATTTCCTATTTTTTCCATGAACCACCCTCATTTCAGTAATCTGTAAAGAAATCCCTCCACTTGGTAGAAATCAATCAATGGACCTGTCTCGAGCTCCGACTCATGCCAAATATATATAGACGACACAAGCTTCCATCCCAGCCACCACCACGACTCTCCTATTTATAATATCAGCTCCACCCTCGACCCTATTAAACCCATCCCATTAGCCCTAACCCCCAAAACTTCTATCTCTCTCATTAAACTAATAACACTATATAGTTTGGATAAACACCACCCACTCTGACATAATAGACACACTATAATTCTCCACACCCTCAGTTCATTTGCCCTGATAATCTTGTTTCTCCTCATTGGTAGACTAGTCTATGTGTGCGTAATCCAACGCGTCAGATAAACCCATAACCAACCAACATATGATACAAGACAAACACCCATTAATTATATATTGCATTATCAAAATGTATATCCTAATATGATCCCACCAATGTATGTTCACGATAACCCTTTCTTGTACTTTATAATATTCATAATTGTATACAAATTATATATACATATACTAAAATCTACTGTTTCCAAATTTGCTGATGATACAAAACTGTGCGGAGTGGCAAATAATCACTCAAACCAATTAGATATTCAAGAAGATTTAGATAAATTACAGCAATGGTCTGAAAAGTGGCTAATGAAATTTAACACAAGTAAATGCAAGGTAATGCACATAGGTAAAAATAACAGTAAGTACGATTACAAGTTATTTGGAAATTCGTTAACAAAAGTGGATAGTGAAAAAGATCTCGGCGTAATTATCAGTAACGACCTCAAATCATCCAAGCAGTGTATTTCAGCCTCTGAGAAAGCAAATAAGATTCTGGGACTGATTGCGCGATCTTTTGATTTCAAAAGTCCATCACTCATTAACAAGCTATATAAATCGTTAGTTCGTCCACATTTGGAATATGCTGTTTCCGTATGGTCACCGAATCTCATTAAAGACATTGACAGACTGGAAAAAGTACAACGGCGAGCCACAAAACTGAATCCAAATATCAAAAATAAATCATACGAAAATCGACTAAAACACATGAATCTGTTTTCCCTAAAAAAGCGTAGACTCAGAGGTGACTTGATACAGGTCTTTAAGATTTTAAAGGGAATTGACAACATCAAAAGTGACAAAATTTTCACATTGAATGAGAATCAGACAAGAAACAATGGTCTCAAACTGTCCGGAAATAGATTCAATTTGGAAGTGGGTAGAAACAACTTTGCCAACCGTGTAGTTAATGAATGGAATAAACTTCCTGCACAGGTAGTGCAATGTAGTTCAGTTCGAAGCTTTAAGAATCATTTAGATAGATACCTAAGTAAGATGCTGTAATGATTATAATTTATCTTATATTATTTGTTTTTGTTTTGTTATCATTTGTCTGTCTGATTTTCATTTATTATTAGTTATATGTCAATTTATTATTATTTACTATTTACCTGTTTGTTTATTATTTAACTGAACCTATGCATTTATTTATGTATTTTATTTGTTATTTACATTATTATAGTTTTTATTTATTATACGTTATTTTGTTATTAATATTTTTTTTCGCATCCGACCTAGATATGGATCAAAAGGTCTCCTGTCGGTATGCTCCGCCTTTGTAATCCTTAATAAACTTAAGGAACATGTCTCACCAAGAGATGCTAGAATTATTCCCCCTCCCTTTATGTCCCGTTACCACTCCAAATTTGCGTCTCACAGAAAAAAGTCCCGTTCCACCAGAAGTGATAATTGTGTAAGTGTTGACTCACAGGAAAAAGTCTCGTTACACCTAAGTGACTATAAGTGCAATTCACAGACAAGAGTTTAACTCCATCACAACAGAAAAAAAAAAATCAAACGATTTCCCAGGAAAGAGAGAAGTGAAAATAGATAGAACCAAGTGTGTACAAATTTTAAAGAAAACTGGAGTTAGACACTCCACATGATGAACTATCATCCCTTGGCGAACAATTCGGCATGACATGATACCTACCTGACTATAACCCATAAACTTATGAATATTTAAACCCCCCATGAACTCCCTTTTAAGGCTCACAGCAGGTATCGTGCTATACTCCCATTGTGAATATATATATATATATATATATATATATATATATATATATATATATATATATATATATGTGTGTGTGTGTGTGTGTGTGTGTGTGTGTGTGTGTGTGTATAAATATATATATATATATATATATATATATATATATATATATATATATATATATACATACACACACTTCACTTGCCACCACCAGCTGGGGAACAGACCCAAACACCCTGCGACAAACAGCTTTGGCACTGTGTTATTCCACTGCAGAATATTGCGCACCAGTATGGGCCAGGTCATGCCATGCACACAAAATAGATTCAGAACTGAACAGGTCGTGTCGAATAATTACAGGTACCCTAAAATCAACGCCCCTACATACTATCTACAGACTGGCAGGGATTCCACCACCCCACATTCGGCGCGAAATAATTACCAAGATAGAAAAATATAAACAACAAAATGATCCCAGGCATCCACTATACGGTCACCTTCAGGTTGGACAGAGACAGAAGTCCCGCCAAAGCTTCATGACGGTGGAGGGACTGGATCCAACCCAAGCTGTGGCCCATAGACTAGAATGTTGGCAGGAATATGACAATCTGGGCCATAACGAGGCCATACCATGCCCAAACGAGACCTTGCCCCCAGGAGCAAACCTAACCAGGAAGGACTGGGTTACCTTATACAGAGGAAGAGCAAAGGTGGGCAAAACGAGAGAAAATCAACACAAGTGGGGATACACCAATAGCCCCCAATGTCCCTGTGGCGAAGTACAGACGATGGTCCACATCCTCCGGGAATGTCCATTGAGTACCCATTGCTCCGAACAAGACCTTAGGGAAGCAAATGAAACTGCCCTTATATGGACACGGTTCTGGTGCGACAAGATATGATGATACATATATATGCATATATATAATATATTTATATATATATATATATATATATATATATATATATATATGTATGTACGTATATACATACATATATATATATATATATGTATATATATATATATATGTATATATATATATATATATATATATATATATATAATCCAGTGTAGCTTCGGGCCTATTTCTTAGAGCCCTCAGGGTCTGCAGTTAACTTTTTTAGAAACTGAATTAGCCACAATACATTCCCACCTTACAAAAATAGGTTATCCAAATTGGTCCCTATCAAAAGTGCTTAGCAAAGCTAAAATGAGTTTTTACAAAATAACCCCTAACACTAATAATAAATTTGTTTGTGATAGGAAGTGTATCACTCTACCTTTTAATAACACAATACAAGAAATTTCAAAAGTTTATAATAACAAAATAAATGTTGTGTTCAACTATCCCAACAGCCTTTTCAGCAAAGTGGTAAATGTCAATCATAGAGCTAAGATGGATGATAGCCAAGGAGTCTACAAAATACCTTGTAGAGATTGTGAAATTGTTTATTGGGAGCCAAACGGGAAGAGACCTCAAAACAAGAATTAAAGAACATAACTCTGCCGTATTTCTACATACAATAAAAAACCATCGCATTAATTGGGAGAAAGCAGAAATCATCTATAACTCTAACTGCAGTTTCCGGAGGAAGATCATTGAGTCATCATTAATTAGAAATTACCCAAATTATAATATATGAAAAGGACAATGGTCATCAGATTGTTTAAAAACATTAACAATTAAAAAAACTTTTACCCAATGTAGATGGCCTGGAAGACAGCAATCGCTACCAAGGCAGAGTTACTTGAGCCACCTTCTCATGTTCCCTTTGTATCCCTTTGTATATAACTCTTACTTGTACACCATGTAACTATCTGCCTAAGATGATCACAGAGAGTGGTCGAAATATGCAGTTAATTCTATTCTTCGTCCGTTTACTTCCTCCGACAGTGGAATTTTTTAATCTTACCTATGTGTCACGACATAGTCCCCCTCTGATATAATCCTTCTATATGCAACCCCCTTAGTGCTGATCACTCTAGGTGACAGGAGTCATCTCTTGCGTGGAGGGAGGTATTATGTAACCTTACATTGTAAAATTATCCATGGAAAACTGCATCAAAACACACATGCGTATAAACATACACCCACACCCTAAGGCGATCACCCATCACAAGATCAGTGCGTGATGTTGGCTAAGTAGCCAGAAACGCATCTCCACCCCACACATACACCACATCCATAAAGAAACCCGAACACAAATTAAGTCATAAGAAAAAACACATAATAGAACTAAATCTTTTATAATGTAACCTACGTTTAAACCTTCCATTTATAAGAACAATAAGGATAAAATGTAAAGCTATCAATTCCTCTCACCAGATACTGAGTTCAGCATTTCAGTGGTATATTAATCACGACCGAGCCGGTGAGTGGCATGTATTTCAAGTGTCAAATATAAGTAAGAAGAGGCACAGGTGTTTTATTGCCGTACTAGTTCAACTGCTAATACAATATATATATATATATATATATATATATATATATATATATACAAGCACATACACACACACACACACACACACACACACACACACACACACACACACACACACACACACACACACACACACACACACACACACACACACACACACACACACACACACACACACACACACACACACACACACATATATATATATATATACATATACATATAATATATATATATATGTATATATATATATATACATACATATCAAGGACTACTATTACACAGGACGTGCGCACCCAGATCCCTGGGTCCGCTAGCGGAGGCCATTGCTTTCTTTGTAACCTAACATTTTGTATTGGACAGATATATCAAAACTAGAAACCTAACATTGTATATAGGACAAATGTGTCAACTATTGACTTATTCAATGCAGTATAAGTTAATGTAAACTTTTATAGTGAAATACGACACTATTTTTAAGGCATTGTTATGCTTTGAAATGCCAATTTTAGCCGGACTTAACAGATATTATTGTATGAGGTTAGTGGACACCAGGGTTGGTGATTTTTTTTTCTTTTTAAAAATATATAAAAAAGAAATCGATTTTTTTTATTTAAATCAGATTTATTTGATTTAAATAGATTTTGTTTATATATTTTAAATATTGTGGGATTGCTATCTGATATGCAATCTGATTGCTAAAGGACATTTTTAGCATATCAATATAAGGAGCAAAGTTATATAGACTTGCCACAAGTATACAAGGAATGGTATAAGCCGCATGTGAGGACGATGTGCTCAGGTTCACTCGATTCCTCCAAGAGTTTTCTCATCTTGGTGACATTTGCTGCATTGTCTGTCACAACACTTCCAATGTGACAACCAAAATCTTGTTCAGCCTTCTTGATCGAATTTTGTACAAGTTGTAGAAGATATTCAGTAGTATGAGGTTTCCCTGATTGTCTATTGTGTCAACTAAATAAATCTGACCAGTGGATGTTTTTAGAGTGACACATATTATGGGTTCATTATGGATGTTAGACCACCCATCAATTGAAAGACATACAGTTTCATTATTCAGGTCATCTGCAGACTTTTTATATTCCTTTTCATACACAAGATCCAAGTACTTATCAGCAATATCTTTTCTAGATGGAGGAATATAACCTGGCCTCAGGTTCTGAACCATCTTGAGAAACTGAGGATGCTGAACAAGACGAAATGGTGAATTTGTAGCAAATATAATTCTTGCAACTTTTTTGTCGAGATTTTCCTTTTGAGAGGCTGAAGTTTTTATGATAAATCTGTCCAGAGATGTTGATGACTTTCTTTTAGATGAAAATGATTTAGCAGAAGTGGCGCCTGTGGAGTCTGATAGTGACCTTTTTAATGGTGGAGTTAGGTTTGCAGATAATTCAAGTGGATGATGAAGAGATTGAAGCTGTTGATACAAATCCTGAAATGGAAACAGAAAATTTTAGGATATTGCATAATTTGTAAATGAATAAATGAATGAATACAGTGTGATTTAGGCTACTTTTGAGTACAGTAGTTATTTTTTTAGATAATGATCATATTCACACAAGCCACTAAATTGTTTGGAAATAATTAACAGGATATGAAATAGGTGGGCTTGGAATTCAGCCCACACAGGATTCAGTCCACTTTTAAATTCACTAAGAATAATGGGTTAGTTAGGCTGAATTCCAATGGAACCTGTGAAATATATTACACAATGTTGAATGAAATGAATAACAATCATCTAGGCCCCAAAGTTGAGTGGATACAGCATATTATAGTGATATAGTCATTACCCAAATTTAGAAGTAATGAAGTTGAAGTATCATCTCTTTAGGCCTTCACATTTTTATTGCACATGCTCTCCATTGTTCACCAAATTTATATAGTTGTGTATGAAAAGGGAGAAATGCACACAGTATAGGTAAATTTATTTACCTGAGTCATCAATTTCTTCAGTATGCTGTGGCTGACCTTGGCATTTATCTCTGTGGGATTTTAATCTTGACACAATGCCCTGTAGTTCCCGGCTGCAGTCTTTGCATTTAGCTCGGTACCCTTTGCCAGAAGTTGTTGGTAGTTTTTCAAAATAATTCCAGACAGGATAATTTTTTCTGCCTGAAGGAACCACTCTGCCAGGTCCAGAAGACATCCTTCCTGGTTGATTCCAAAGCAGCAACTGACTCAGTGAGAGACTGCTTACCTAGAACAAGTTTCAACAAGAATCTTGTTGAAACTTGTTATGGGCTGCACAGTGATATATACTACATGTAGGGTTATACCACGTTCCTTATATACTTGTGGCAAGTCTATATAACACTGCTCCTTATATTGATATGCTAAAAATGTCCTTTAACAATCAGATCGCATATCAGATAGCAATCTCACAATATTCAAAATCTAAAAAAAAAAAAAAAAAAATCTATTTAAATCAAATAAATCTGATTTAATTAAAGAAAAAAACTATCTTTTATATATATATATATATATATATATATATATATATATATATATATATATATATATATATATATAAATCGCCGACCCTGGTGTCCACTAACCTCATACAATAATACCTGTTAAGTCTGGTTAAAATTGGCATTTCAAGGCATAACAGTGCCTTAAAATAGTTTCTTATTTCACTATAAAAGTTTATATTAACTTATACTACATTGAATAAGTCAATAGTTGATATATTTGTCCTATATACAATATTAGGTTTCTAGTTTTGATATATTTGTCCAATATAAAATGTTAGGTTACAAAGAAAGCAGTGGCCTCCGCTAGCGGACCCAGGGATCTGGGTGTGCACGTCCTGTGTAATAGTAGTCCTTGATATATATATATATATATATATATATATATATATATATTTATATATATGTATGTATACATATATATACACATACATATATGCATATATATATATATATATATATATATGCTGTATATAATCTTAATCCAGAAACAAACCCCTTCGTCATGCTTGTCGTCTGGAAAGATTACCTTTTGACTAACTTCAGACAATTTAATTAAGCTGTGAGAGTCAACTTAACATAGAATAGTACTTGCTCTTGAGCTGAATTGATATTGTCATGAGTCAAAACAGCATCTGGATGGGGTCTCACTCTGTTTGATTTTTTTTTTTTTTTAATTGGTCACTTTAGCCCTCATAAGTTACATCAGGGCAAAAGTTTTAGGTTATATAATGCAAACTTTGTACCTTACGTGGGTATTCTCTCTTTTAACAATCTTATTAGTTTGAATGATTGATATGTTTCGGTATTTACTGGGCAATAAATAGGGTAGCGAAGCGTGTTTGTGAACGGTACGTGTTTGTTAAAGTTATAGCCACCTGCCACTCTTCCTGATATACATTTATTTATAAATTTATTTACTCATCAATTTATTCATATTTCTATTTATTTATCTATTTACTTATTTATTTATCTATTTATTAATTTATTTTATTCATTTATATATTTATTTATTTATCTATTTATCTATTCACTTATCTACACATTATCTATTCATCTATCTATTAATTATTCATTCATTTATTTACTCATTTATTCATTTATTCATTTATATATTTGTTTATTTACTTATTTTATGAACAAAGTGACTTTTCATCGTTTGTTAACCCCATGAAAATCTATTTTCAACATACTACGATGCTTCAGTGAATTAAGGCCAGTTGGTATTTCGTTGATTAGATTAAGTAAGGCTAGGTTATGCTAAGCTAGGTTAAGTTAAGTTAGATTAGGTTAGATTAGGTTAGTTTAGGTTATGTTACGTTAGGCTAGATTAGATTTTCTCAAATGTTGGTCGGAATTTTTTTCTTTCCCGACGATTACAACCCAACAAGGTCGTCTGGGTATAATGTTGGTAAAAAATATGCCGTGTTATGTTTCTGACAATTCTGCTGCCAGAAATCACCATAGCAAAGACGACATGATCTTCTTCACTTAATCATTCATGCTTTATTCTCGTCTACTCTATAGTCAATGAAAATAACAAGCCGATCTAAAAACACAGTAAAAAGTCACGTCCTTTCAATAAAATAGGTAATATAACAATAGGGTTCAATATCGTTTGCACCAAACGGTAGTGGTAAGGATTTGTAGCAAGATATTTTTACTTGAATACACACGCAAAGACATACACACCCGCATGCACGCAAGTTATAAAGAAAGAATGAAAAACTTTCATCTGCTTAACTCACTTGGCTTAACCAAGGACAGAGTATGCAAAAGGGGTTTTCGAAATGAAGGAGTTTAGTATTGAGATTCATCCTTGTATCCTTATTCTCCTGAGAGAGGAAGATTGTCTTGCTTCCACAAATATCTTGATGGCGTACTAATGTAGATTACAGCTTGAACCTTTCAACATGGTGATGTATTCAAAGGACTTCATTGCTGCTATGGACAGGCGATTTGATGCAATTGAAAGAGTGAACTCCGGTCTAAAGGTCTCGACTGAATAATTGAGTCCCTTTTGAGATCATAGTCTGACATCCCAACTGAATGAACTCGACGAAAGAAGATCCAGGAAGTATGGCTGGGTGTTTTTTATTTTTTTATTTTATTTATTTTTTATTTATTTATTTTTTGCCTGAATAAGAGGGTAGTAATATGACAAAAAGGATAGTAATATGACAAAAAATAATATGACCGCACAGGAGTGCTCCGGAGAATATGGAAAGAAGAACAGACCATTTACGAACTCAAGAGCTTGTACGAAGGTAATGTCTTATCTATCATTATCTTTTATTTAAACAATGGGGTGCCTGTAAATAATGACCCTCCAGGATGTACGGTACTTGCCTTTTTTTTTTTTTCTTTAGTGTGTATCTACGAGTATATATGTGTGTGTGTGTGTGTGTGTGTGTGTGTGTGTGTGTGTGTGTGTGTGTGTGTGTGTGTGTGTGTGTGTGTGTGTGTGTGTGTGTGTGTGTGTGTGTGTGTGTGTGTGTGTGTGTGCGTGCGTGCGTGTGTGTGTGTGTGTGTGCGTGTGTGCGTGTGTGCGTGTGTGCGTGTGTGCATGTGTGCATGTGTGCGTGTGCGTGTGTGCGTGTGTGCGTGCATGTGTGCGTGTGTGCGTGCATGTGTGCGTGTGTGCGTGTGTGTGTGTGTGTGTGTGTGTGTGTGTGTGTGTGTGTGTGTGTGTGTGTGTGTGTGTGTGTGTGTGTGTGTGTGTGTGTGTGTGTGTGTGTGTGTGTGTGTGTGTGTGTGTGTGTGTGTGTGTGTGTGTGTGTGTGTGTGTGTGTGTGTGTGTGTTATCAACAATAGGTACCTGTGAATGATGTTCCTGGGAGATGGACATCAAAAGAAATATCCCTTTGCAGCTCATCTACAAAACTCGCCAACATCTTTACTTCTGACTCTCGTCCTTCGGACCGGGTTTCAGATCTCTATCGACCACAAGGAGAGTTGAACACCAGCAATTACTCTCTCCCTCTAATATAATACAATCAACAGTCTTAAGAAAGATTCCGAAAACCATTCCCAGTCATAGTGGGGCTGTAGTTTCTAGTTAGGGAAACCTAAGGCAACAGCTATTCTTCTTTTTCTTTCTTCTTTGTTTTAAGAATGTAGTTTATAAGCAAGTGAGGAAACGTCAGTGAATAAAGTTCCTTTGCCTCCTGGTGGAAATAAAATGTAAACTCGTTGACACTTGTACGAAGTATTTTCACAGAAAAAAGGCAAAAGGTTTGGAAAAATTCTAACTTCCTTGGGAGGGAAAGCATGGTGATACAAAACTCAAAAGAATATTGATCGTGAAAATAACAATGGGACAGATATAAAAATCATATATTGTGATGAAGAGGACGTAGACTGAAGGCAATATCAGTAAGAAAAATGTAGCTGATAAGAAAGAGAAATTAATTGTCTTCCATAGAAACATGAGTGAGTTGAGTTCCTTCATAAATTAGATATGTTCTCTACACTGAGGCAAATAGGTCCACTATGATTGACCAGCAACTGAAAATGGTACAGAGTCTTAGCTTGATTGAACTTACTGTAACGATAGCAAAGATTTGATTTTTCTAAATGTGGATTCGAGTAGAGAATAAACCGAGAATGAGAATGTGTGATGGAAAACTCTGAAATCCGTTGAAGAAGAGGCTGGAGGAAGGATGTATAGAAAGGAGAAATGGAGAAACTGGCGGCACTGAAAAATTCTTGCTCTTTCTGACCTAATCCAATATAATTCAATGGTTTGAAGACAAGTTATTCATGGGTAATGGTCGGTACAAATAAAGGATAAGGAAATAGAAGAGAAGGGGAATGAAAAGGGGAAGGAGAAAAAGAAGGAAAAAGAGAAGGAGAAAGAGAAAGTGAAGTGGAAGGAGAAATAGAAGAAAAGGGAGAAGGAGGTAGAGGAACGGGAAAAGGAGAAGGAGAGGGAGAAGGAGAAGGTAATAGCAAAGGAGAAGGAGAAGGAGAAAGAGAAGGAGATGGAGAAGAAGGAAAAGAAGAGGGAAAAGGAGAGGAAGAAGGAGACGGCAGAGAAGGACAGTAAGAAGCTTTGGGTAAAGGAGAAAAGGTGGGGAGATTAAAGAGAAGTTGAACGGAATAGGTAGTTGAAAAAACGAAAATGAAAATTAGGTAAAGTCAGGGAAGGGAAGGAGGCGAGGAATGGAGGAAGAGGGGGTAGAGGAATGAGTAAGGAGAAGGAATATGAATAAGTGGGACACAGAAGATGGAAAGAGAGGAGTATGGAGGTGAGTGGGAAGATGGAGTTGTGCATAAAGTATATGAAGGAAAGGTGGAGAAAGGGAGGGTAGAGGCAAAAGAAAGTTGATGATGAAGAAGAGGGATGAAAAAGGGAGATAAGGGAGGAAATAAAGAGAAATAAATGGTAAGAAAAGGGAAAGGAAATGGAAATCTTAGGGAAAAGGTAAAAGGAAAGAAAAGGAAAATAGATAGGAGGGGAAACCAGTGAAGGAAAAGGAGAAAGGCAGAGGAAGGAAAGGAGTGGGGGAGAATGAGGGGAAAGAGAGGGAATGGAAAAGGAAAAGGAAGTAGGAAAGGTTGGATAATAGAAAAGAAAGGTAAAATGGAAACGGAAAGAGATAAATGAACAAGACAGGAAGAGGTAAGAAGAAAGGGAAAAGAAACGAGAACGGTGAAAGAAAAGGAAAAGAAGAAAAAACGAGGATGAGGAGGAGGAGAAAGGAAAGGAAGAGTGGTTAAAAGAAAAAAGAATGTGTGCAGTGGTGTGGAAAATTTTGGGGGAGAAAAATGTAAATTAAAATGGCAGCGTTTGAGTCATTCGAGCTTTGCCAGGTCGGTAAAGGGCGCCTCCAAAGCACCTGTTTAGATGGTACCTAACGACATCATAAACCACACAAAGAGGAAACTTTGTCGTTTTGTTTACATATTTCATTACGTTATTTTAACACTTCCGTTCCGTCTATTTTTTTCTTTTAGAACTTCAAACATTTCTTCCCATTGTTTTAATTTTTATCACTTTGTTTACTGTTTTTGCTACCTTGCTTTTTTTTTATTGAGTTTGTTTGCAAATTGACTCTTCTTTTTATGATAATTTTCATTATGTTTATTTGTTTCTGTATGAAGGATTGTTACTAACTTTGGAACAAATTGTGTTGCTGTTATTTTGTTAAAAATGTTGTCATCCTTTTAATTTAACTATTTATTATTATTATTAATATTTTTCTTTCATAATCGTTTCTCCTTTTTACTTGTAATTGAAACTTTTTATAATTTTCCATCATTTTGTTGCTGTAATTTGTACATACATACATACATATACCAAGGCTTTTTCCCCCTTCCAAGGGAGGTAGCCAAAAAGGGAAAGGCATAAAAACACTCCCACCCATTTCATCCCTAGATACACTCCACACCCCTCCCACCCTCCCTCTCATCTGAGCACCTCCTGGATGACGGGTCATCCCTGCACCCTGCCCACCGCCCTGGGTCAGAAGCAGTGTCGCAAGACAGTACATCCACAGCAAGGCCGCTTCATTTAATCGGCGACCCCCCTCTCCGTCCCCCTCTGCATATAAGGCGAGGACGGGGAGAAATCCCTTCGGGCTGCGTCAAAATTTACTCACACATACTACCCCGGCCCCCACCCCCCGCCTATTCCTCCTCATGCAGTCACAACATCATCCATATACAACCATTCTCCACTCACCTCTGTCTTCCGTCCTCTCCCTTCCTTCCTCAACAGACATTCCCCTCTTCCCCAAAGCCCCCTTCACCCCATCCACCTCATCCTAGGACGTCCCCTCATGTTCACTCCCTCCACATCTGCCTTCCATACCTCTTTTACTAGTCTTTCTTCACTCATTCTTTCCATGTGTCCAAACCATCCTAATATTCTTTCATCAACCCTATCTCCCAAATCCTTTTTCACCCCTGTTCTCCTCCTCACCTCCTCATTTCTCACTATATCCAGCCTAGTAACCCCCACCATACTTCTCAGACACCTCATCTCAAACACATTCAAACTCCTTCTCTCTTCTTCTCTTATATTCCACGTTTCTGCCCCATACAGTGCTGTTGGCACAATCACTCCTTCATACAGTCTCCTCTTCGCATCCATTCCCAAATGTCTATTCCTCATTACACTCTTTAATCCACCAAGGCATTTACTCGCTTCTCTCAATCTACATTCTACCTCCACCTTCACTCCACCTTTTCCTGCTACACTTGCACCCAAGTATCTAAAACTATCCACTTCCTCCAGTCGCTCTCCCTTAATGTTCACTTCCAGTCTACTGCCACTTTCACCCCTTGTACATCTCATCACCTTACTTTTACCCACATTTATCTTTAGCTTTCTTCTATCACATACTCTCCCAAACTCTGCCACCAGCTTCCTCAATCCCTCCTCTGACCCTGCCACAAGCGCAGTGTCGTCCGCAAACAACAGCTGGCTCACCTCCCACTTTTCTCCATTTTCTTTAACCATCTCCAATCCCTGACCCACTACCCTAGCATTCACCTCTCGCACCACCCCATCCATGTATAAGTTGAACAGCCAGGGCGACATAACGCATCCTTGACGAAGTCCAACTGTAAGAGGCCGGTAGTGTACGAATGGAAATGAGCTAGGGCAGTAGAATAACTCAGACTCGACGCCTGCTCGAGGGCAATGTTATGTCTAGGTGAGGGCGACGTTTTGTCTATGTAAACACACCGACGGTGGTGACTGTTTTTATAATCGCTTATGTAATCACAACATTGTAAGCGCGGGTTACCTTCGTTTGACTAATGCTGAGGTAAACAATTTTTGCTAGTGGCATTGAAATGGCTTTCCGGATTGGTGCAAGGTGCAGAAGGAGGAAAAAAACTATTGGTGCATGAATTCAAAGTCACGCCCATAAGGAGTGACATTTATTTGAGAAGTCACCGGGGATTGGTTTAGAAAAATTAGTGACGTCAGACGAAGGTAGCTTAGCGTAAGATACGGGATCTCGTCAGACGTTCTATAGAGAAGAGATAGAGAAGAGAGAGAGAAGATATAGAGAGGGTGTAGAGAGAGGATCGGGAGACGATGTAGAGACGAGAGAAAAGAGATCCCGAGTGTAAGCTAAGGTGAAATTACAGTGAAAGAAGAAAGAAAATTCACCATCCTTTTATTAACCCAAAGGACGAGAGGAATAGGCATGGGGCCTAGAAAATAGTGAGACTACAGGAAAAAGAAGGCATTGGGCCTACTACTTAAGAGGAACTTGAATATTAGTGAACCTCACGTAACGAGAGGCAAGGGGCCTCGAGACGAGTGATATTACAAGTCAAATTTAAGTGACAGTGGTGACTAGGGGTGGTGAAAGTGGTGGCAGCGGTGGGATGGACGAACTGGGTGTTAAACACCTCCGAAGAGAAGTGGCGCAAGAAGTCTACGGGAACAAGACAACCAAAATCAAGAGTGTATTACGACTACGAGAGAAATCTACAACTTCAAGTAACTGCTACGTTGGGAACAAGCATTCTTCAAGATTCTTCAAGGTGATCATCATCTACAAGGCGGTCTTCAAGGCAGAGTGTGTGATGGAGGAGGAACAACGTCGTTGAGGAATGACAAGACCGTAGAAGGACGTCAAACCAGACATTGACATCACGAAGCGACATCGCAAGCAGCCAGGCTAAAGCAAGGTATTAATAATAAGTATGAGTACCCCTCAGAATTCTAACGTGTTGAGACACGAAATTCACACATCAAATACAAATATTCCAAAATTCACAGGAGAGTCTAACACATATGGTGTAAACAAGTTCTTGAACCTTATTGACACACTTATAGTTAGTAAAAACATTACAAATGAGAATCGTAAGATTGAGATTCTCAAGGAGAATATAGATCCAGAGCATGGAAGGGCGAGGTTTGTCATTAACTTTCAGCAAATGGAATTAATTAATCAATATGATAATTACAAGAAAGCCTTTCTTAAACATTTCATGTCCAAATGTGATCAGGATCCTATTAGATCATTGGTAAAAATGATTAAGGAAGTTAGGACAAGTGAAACTGACACAGAGTACTTAGCTAGATTAGATAGATGGTCAAAAGACATGAATTCTATCTTGAAAGATTCAGACTGGATAGAAAGATCTAGTGAGAAGATGGAAATCTCACAGGTAATCAAATTGATTACATTTAGCTTATTGGCAAAGAATTCTGATGACTTAACAGCAGAAAGGCTGTACAAAGATTTAAAATCAAATATCTGTTTAGGAGAAGTAGATTATCTTCTTCAAGGATACAGTGAGACCAGAACAATAAACCCATATGTAATGCCTATAAATCAACAAAGCCAATATAGGAACTCTAGAGAGTTTAAGAAAACAGAAGTAGGACATAGGCGGCATGCTAGAAGTCCATCTAGGGATAGGGATACCAGAATCCTATGTTTTAATTGTAATGCTTGGGGACACAAGGCACAAGAATGTTTTTATGGGATTATTTGCAGAAATTGCAAATACGAAGGTCACAATGAGTATCAATGTAGGAACCCTCCATTCTGTATTTACCATAATAAAATCGGACACAGAACTCATGAGTGCCGAAATTTTCGGATACCCCCAGGGCTAAGAGGAAAACCCCCAGACACAGAATAAACCATTTCAGACCTCCCCATATATATACCGATAGGCGGTATTGTGTTAAATATGGGAATGCAAGGGAGATGAAAGAAACTGACAAACTGATAATTACTGTTGGTAAAACTTCTGTAGGACCTCTCATTGCGGGTAAAGTGTTCAATAAGCCTATTCAAATTATTATAGATACATGTTCTGTAGTTTATGTAATTACTAGTAATGTTTTAAAACAGTTGAACCCATGAGTGAAAATGTTGGAACCAATCCGTTACACATTGCAAGGTGTAACTGGAAATCAGTTAAAAACATTAGGCAAGATTGAGCTAGAAGTTGCCTTGTATACAAATGAACAATTGTACATCCCAGTGATTGTGGTAGAAGAGTCTGTTTTTCCAGGAGATTTATTGATAGGATTTGCAACTATGAGAAAAGAAAACATGGTAATTTGTCCTGCTGACTTAGGAATTTTAGTGAAGTCACAGTTAATCCCATTCTTAAATCAACCAGACTTAAGACCAGTGACAGGAATCAATGAATCCTTAGATAACATTTCTATCCTAGATAGCGAGGCCGAGCGGTCCAACCCTACAGAAAGTAAAACAATTTGTGAACCCAACTCAGAAGTTCAAGAAATCCCAGAGATTACTAAATTATCAACCACAGATGCCTTGAGAATTGCAGATTGCGGATTAACAAGGTCGACATTGTTACATCCCATGTCAATTAATAAGGTTGAAGTGTGTTTGAAAGGAATCAATGTAGACTCTGAAGTAATTACAGTCCCAGAATCAGTTAAACTTAAAGGATTGAAGTGGGACTCAGGGATTTATAAGACAAATAAGAACAGAGTAGAAGTATTAGTAATTAATACTATGAATAAAGAGATAGTTTTAAAGAAAGGTACACAAATAGGATGTATTCAGGTGTGTACTAAACCTATTAAGATTTTAAATGAGAATAGTGAGGAGATAGAATTACCAACTTCATCAATTTGTTCAGTACAAGAAGGCATAGACTTAAGAAATAGATATAAAGAATTATTACAATCAACTAATTGCCCTGAGTTGGATGAAGCTTTATTTGCTTTGCTTATGAAACATAAAAAAGCAATTGCTTTGCCGGGGGACGCCTTAGGCAAAACAACTGTTTTAAAACATCACATTAAGTTAAAACCAGGAACACAACCTATCTACATACCAGCCTACAGAGTTCCTCACTCTAGATTAGCTGTAGTAGATAAACTCATCACTGAAATGTTATCACAGGATATTATTGAACATAGTAAGAGTGAGTGGAATTTTCCGTTGATCTTAGTACCAAAGTCTGATGGGACTATGCGACCAGTTATTGATTACAGGGAACTGAATAAGCACACCATTCGTGACAGGTTACCATTACCCATTATCGGTGACATTTTGAGAAGTTTGGGAACTGAGAATAGATATTTTAGTACTATAGATATCAAATCAGCTTTTTGGCAAATAGAATTGCATGAAGATTCAAGAGAGTTCACAGCATTTTCTACTACAACAGGACATTATGAGTTCAAGAGAATGCCATTTGGGTTATGTAATAGTCCATTAACTTACATGAGATTAATGAATACTATTCTAGATGGATTGTTAGGAAACACTGCCAGTGTATTTCTAGATGACATTTTAATAGTTTCTCAGACTGCAGTGGAGCACTTTAAGAAATTAGATTTGATATTCTCAAGACTAGGAGAAGCTGGGTTAAAAGTAAAACTTGAAAAATGTAAGTTCTTGCAAGACAGTGTCATTTACTTAGGACATAAGATAGACAGACACGGACTGAGTACAGTAAATTCAAAGGTGGACGCTGTCAAGAATTTTCCAGTTCCGACCAATGTAGACAAGGTTAGGAGCTTTTTGGGATTAACAGGATATTATAGAAAATTCATTCAAAGTTATGCTGACATTGCTAATCCACTAAGTTCTTTGTTGAGAAAGGACTCAAAGTTCATATGGGGACCTGCGCAACAGCAAGCTTTTGACAAGTTGAAAGATAAACTCACAAGTTCACCTATTTTAATTTTCCCCGACTATGAAAAAGGATTTATTCTTTGTACTGATGCGTCTGACATAGGGTTAGGAGGCATACTAATGCAAGAGAGAAATGGAACTTTGAAACCCATAGCTTACACATCCAGACTTTGTAATAGTGCGGAGAGAAACTATTCTATAACTGAAAGAGAAACTTTAGCAGTAATTTATTCTTTAGAAAGTTTTAGGGATATGATACTAGGGTATCCCATCAGAGTTTGGACTGATCACACAGCTATTCAGAACTTATTTAAGCATAAGAATCTTAGAGGCAGACTTGCTAGATGGTTTGCGATACTTCAGTGCTATGATGTTCAATTTAATTATATTCCGGGTAGAAGGAATGTAGCAGATCCACTTTCTAGAAACATTAGTCAACCAATGACTGGGACTGGATTGATTAATTTTGTTTGTAGTATAGAAGAGTTAGTAACTTTAGATGAAGAAATGCTAATAAGAGAACAGGGAGATGATGAGACATGTGATTCAATAATCAAGCATTTGATGAACCCAAGAGGAGATCCTCCAAAGCTACCAAAGGGGTATAAGATAGAGGAATTTCATTTGATTAATGGAATTTTGTATAGGAAAACATTTGTAAATGGGAAAGATATTTCTAGAGGTCAAGTAAATCAGTTGGTTATACCACAAACTCTGGTAAATGAGATATTGAAGTTACTTCATGATAGTGATTGTAGTTCACATCCTGGAAAGGATAAAACTTATAGACAGGCACAACTTAAGTACTTTTGGTTAGGTATGAAGAAAACTATATATGATTATATAGAAAAATGTGTAAAATGTGTAAAGGTGAAAGGAAATACACCAAAACCTGCTCCTATACTCACCTATCCCATTCCACAGAAACCTTGGGAAAGAGTTCACGTGGATACTTTGGAATTACCACTAACCGAGAACGGCTTTAAATACCTATTTGTTGCTATTGATTATTTTTCAAGATTTTGTATATTACAACCCATAATCAATAAGAAAGCTGAAACTATTGCTTCCGTAATCTATGATCAGATAATCTGTAATTTTACTACACCTAACATCCTAGTTTCAGATAATGGGACTGAATTTAATAACAAAATCTTGGAAAATCTATGTAATGTGTTCCACATCAAGAAAGTCAATATACTCGTTAACCATCCCCAAAGTAATGGAGTAGTAGAAAGGTTAAACAAAAAGATAATTATATGTCTTAGAACCCTAATAAGTCCTCATAGTGTAACTTGGGATACTTGGATTCCTTGTGTTAAGTGTACTCTGAACAATCAAATTAATGTAGCAACTGGGGATACACCTCATTTTATAATTTTTGGGGAGGACAAAACTCTGCCATATGAAATGTTGACTGCAGAGCAAAAACCCATATATAATATGGATGATTATATATCCAATAGGATAAATACTCTTCAAAGTATTCACCAAAGAGTTAGGAAACATATGCAGGTGTATTCACAAGAGATGAGGGAACAACAACACAAAATAGCTCGTAAACTAGAATTGAAAATTGGGGAATTAGTAATGGTCAAAGCAACCTCACCCAATAATAAACTTTCACCAAGGTACACTGGTCCATATAGGGTAATTGATTCTGCAGGTGGAAACAAGTTTAAACTTAAACATTTAGAATCAAGAGAAGAATTGGTAGGACATTTAGATGACATAAGGAAAATTAGCTTGCAGATCTATGAAGATGATTATAGTAATACTTTGTGCATAAATATTGATAACCCTGGAGAATATGGAGAATATTATAATGATATTTTTCAAGAGTTGAACATTAATCTTGATGTATTTTACAGATAGTATTAACCATTGGTATGTATTTGGGATGGGAGATCTAAACAACTGGAACTTGGTGTCAAGCAGATACATGGAAACCTAAAACCTAGGATCTGCTGTGGTCAGACATGGAACCTTAAGGACTTAAGGACCTCTCATCTGAGTACACACATGAGTATTGTGACCATTTTAAAGTGTGTTGGAAAAAATGAATATTGAACAAGAAGAGACACTCAAACTTTAGATTAGTGTGTTTTGTAAATTAATTGCTATTAACTTTGAAAAGATGATAAACCATTCAAAATGGAAAGTTAGTGCTCATAGTGAATTTTCTAATCAATTATATCTTTTCTGTAGATAATCTAAGAGAAAGCATGATCTCTTTTGTGTTCCGAGAGGCTTCGCATGAACTCTCTGGTTAGGAATATGTCTGTTATGAACAATTGTCATTACCAACGAATTTTGGTAGACCAGATCCCTCATTGTAACATACAAGGATCTCATTACCTGTTTTTCCCTAACAAGACAAAGGTGTCAATAAATTGTCCCGGGTTGAGTCCTAAATTGGATTTGGTTGAAGGTCTTGTCTCTATTCAAGATAACTGCGAATTGCATGCAGACACTATTTCCACCATTTCTAATACCCTTAATACAATGCATTTAACCGAGGACACCTACATTTCAACCTTCAACTTCACATTGCCTGAAAACTCCCCTCCCTTGAAAATTAAGAGAAGACCATTGTCAAGATCTCCCTCAAATGATTTACATATGTTACCAATCCTTATCATACCCTTACTTTCAGTGTTAGTGGCAGCACTGATTGCCTTTGTTGTATTCCGGAGATTGGCTCTGTCAAAGCAAATCAACCATGTAACCGCTTAATTCAATACCTTATATATATATTGAGATGCATGTTATTCACATTTATAGGTATTATGTTTATGTATTATTCCCAATTTATTGCATGAATGATGTATTTTGGAAGGTAGATTAACAATAACGCAAGGGTAGATTAGCTTATTCTAGAAATATATTAGCAAGCCCTGTAAGAGGGAAATAAGAAATTGGTCGGGACGACCAAGGGTAGCTGCCGAGCCCTGTAAGAGGCCGGTAGTGTACGAATGGAAATGAGCTAGGGCAGTAGAATAACTCAGACTCGACGCCTGCTCGAGGGCAATGTTATGTCTAGGTGAGGGCGACGTTTTGTCTATGTAAACACACCGACGGTGGTGACTGTTTTTATAATCGCTTATGTAATCACAACATTGTAAGCGCGGGTTACCTTCGTTTGACTAATGCTGAGGTAAACAATTTTTGCTAGTGGCATTGAAATGGCTTTCCGGATTGGTGCAAGGTGCAGAAGGAGGAAAAAACTATTGGTGCATGAATTCAAAGTCACGCCCATAAGGAGTGACATTTATTTGAGAAGTCACCGGGGATTGGTTTAGAAAAATTAGTGACGTCAGACGAAGGTAGCTTAGCGTAAGATACGGGATCTCGTCAGACGTTCTACAGAGAAGAGACAGAGAAGAGATAGGGAAGATATAGAGAGGGTGTAGAGAGAGGATCGGGAGACGATGTAGAGACGAGAGAAAAGAGATCCCGAGTGTAAGCTAAGTTGAAATTACAGTGAAAGAAGAAAGAAAATTCACCATCCTTTTATTAACCCAAAGGACGAGAGGAATAGGCATGGGGCCTAGAAAATAGTGAGACTACAGGAAAAAGAAGGCATTGGGCCTACTACTTAAGAGGAACTTGAATATTAGTGAACCTCACGTAACGAGAGGCAAGGGGCCTCGAGACGAGTGATATTACAAGTCAAATTTAAGTGACAGTGGTGACTAGGGGTGGTGAAACCCACCTTTACTTCAAACCACTCACTCTCTCCATTTCTAATCCTGACACATGCTCTACTACTCTCATAAAAACTCTTGACAGCTCCCAAAAGCTTTCCTCCTATCCCATAAATCTGCATAACCTCCCACAGTGCCTTTCTGTCTACCCTATCATAAGCCTTTTCCAGATCCATAAAAGCCCAAAAAACATCCTTCCCCTTTCCTATAGCTTTCTCACATATCTGTCTTACCACAAAGATCTGATCTACACAACCTCTACCTGTCCTAAATCCACACTGTTCCTCACCAATTACTCCTTCTGTTCCTCTCCTAATCCTCTCAATTAAGATCCTCCCATAAGCCTTCCCTACTACACTTAACAGGCTAATCCCTCTGAAACTACTACATTCACACTTGTCCCCTTTTCCCTTGTAAAGAGGAACTATACAGGCACTTCTCCAGTCCTCCGGTACTCTACCCTCTCTCCAGCAAACATTAAATAACCTCACCAACCAGTCCACCATCACTGAACCTCCCTTTTTCAGACATTCTGCATGGCATCCATCCAGACCAGGTGCCTTACCTACTTTCATCATCTTTACAACTGCCTTCACCTCATCCTTCCTTATTTCTCCTCCATTCTCCTCACTCATCACTCTCATTTTCTTCGCATTTCCCACTGCAGCTATCTTTCCCTCCCTATCCTCCTTCACATTTAGCAACTCCCTAAAATATTCTGCCCATCTTCCCCTTACTGCAATCTCTTCCATTATCATCTCTCCATCTGTACCTTTTACCTTTTCTTCCCTACTTGATTCGCCTCCTCTTCCTCTCTTAATTTCTTTCCAAAACATCTTTTTATTACTTTCAAAATTTTCTGTCATACTCCTACCCCATTTCACATCTGCTCTCCTCTTTGCCTCCTTTACCTTTTGCTTTACTTCTCTTTTCTTTTCTTTGTACGTCTCATACGACTCCCCCGTCCTCTTTTGTAACCAATCTGTGAATGCTCGCTTCTTCTCTCCTACAACCTTCTTCGTTTCCTCATCCCACCATTCACTACCCTTTCTTCTATTTCCCCCTGTCCTTCTTGTTCCACACACCATCCTTGCACACTTTAAGACTCCCTCCTTGAACCATCCCCATTCCTCCTCCACACCCATCTCTGCTGTAATTTGTAATTTTGTTTAAACTCTCTCGTTTTGGTTATATGTGCCATTTTGTTTACACATTATTGTTTGGATAATTTTTGCAATTTAGTTGATTCATATTGTCTTATTTTTCATTCGGCGTTTTGTTGATTCTAGAGGTTTGTTTGAATTCGACTTCTTGTTTATATGCTTTGCCCTCTTTTCTATGATGCGCCTTTGCTATAGGTCTCACCTATCGAGTAAGAAGGAGTTCGACTATCAACGACCTGCTAAGGCTATAATAGCATATTGGGCAAAGGTGACAGCTTCCCAAACATTTTTTGGTATTAGCTTACATCCATCTTTACCTATAGCACAAAGTCATACCCTAAGTTCAATAGAATTGTCTTTAGTCACTTAAAACAAAACCTGCAGAGAGTGTCATCGTTGCAAAGGGAATAATTGATATTGGTTCCTTTGGCATCTGTATTCGAATCTTATTTACTTTGGTTTTCATAAAACAATTTTATTCAGTTGAGGCAAACCAACGTAAATATTATTTATCATCAGTCAAAATCGTCTGGCATTAACCATTTTGAAGACTGTGTGCACGTGGGAGGTTGTAATTTGTTTATTTTGAAATTTCTAAATGTTGTGGTGTGAATTATTCTTTGAATGGCTATATGACCAACTACGTCGAGCACAGCAGAAACTGTACATCTTGGGTCTGCACCAAGAGTGCCACATCCAGAGCAAGAAAACAGACATCAGGCAGTTGACATCATCATCAGGGTCACATGTTGCTTGGGAAATGTAGCTACAGACAAGCCTTACCCGGTAGGATTTGCTAAAGTTACCCCTTTACTTGTCGCAACATATATATATATCTTGAGCTGTGACAATGGAGAGGAGAGTTGTTAACTTGTCCTTGGTTGTAGATGGGGTTTTGTTTAGGGGATTTGGAGACTGGGAGAAGGTTGCCCTCAGCTGAATAAAATCGTCCCCTGTTAGAATGAACAAATACTTAAAGTCACAAAATGCGCTTAATGGCTCCTTAAAATAGGTTTAATAAATCGGTGACTAACAGGGCCTTCCTTCAGCTGAATGAAAGTACCTGGTGGCAGACAGAATAAAATCGTAAAAAGATGAGGAGTGAATAAATAAAATTGTTGTATAAAGTGCCATTTAACGTCGGGAGACTAATAGCATTATCAAAAAAATACAGCGTTTATCCTCTGGGTTCATACAGCGGCATTACACACCAGGAGCCTCTTAGTAACAGCTGTCACCGTCACCTTTGTCCTGTTTCCTCTGACAGTTTGGCAAGCCACCAATAAGGATGTAGGGTGGAACCAGAGTTATCCCATTTATGGGGTAGGATCGAACACCAGCACGCCACAATGACAGGAATACGTTACCTTTGCACTTTGCACACAGTCAGGGCAAGTGGCAGGTGTCAGTAAAGGCTAGATTTCGAACCATACTATTCAATACGGGAAGGGGAAGAGGAAGGAAAAAGGGAAAGAACGGGGGAAATTGAGGGGAGGAAAAAAAAAAAATTACGCCCCAAACGCCAGAGGAAAAAGTTTTCAGGTAAAACTGTAACAGAACATTCTTCGCGCTAGAAAAATTAGGAAATTAGGATAGAAAGACTAAGAATTCGAAAAAAATAACATGAAGCTTTCAGGAAGGGAAGAAACTATTTTATGGGGGAACAATACCACACAAACTTGGAAAAGAAAAAAACAATAGACTACAATTGGTGATTGGGAGTGTGTGAAGGACGAAAAGAAGAACAAGAGTGTGGACGAGGATGATGACGAGGAGATAAAAGGAATAGATGGAAGAGAAGGACAAGCTAGAGGAGAAGAAGGAGGAGGAGGACGAGGAGAGGAGAAAAAGGAGGAGGACAAGGACAAGAATAAAGACGAAGACGAGAAGGAGAAAGGGGAGGGCAACGACGATAAGGAGGACGAAGCAGAGATGGAGGATGAGAACTAAGACGAGGAAGAAGGCGACGACGATGAGGAGGTGAGTGGATAAAAAGAAGGGGTTCTAGGAGAAGAAAGGGACGGAGATGGAAATATAACAGAAAGGGGAAATGCTGTTGTGATGCTTTGAGAGTGGGAAAGTGTAGTAATGGATGATTGATTTTTTGATTAGAAAAATATTCAAACACTCAAACACACACACACACACACACACACACACACACACACACACACACACACACACACACACACACACACACACACACACACACACACACACACACACACACACACACACACACACACACACACACACACACACACACACACACACACACACACACACACACAGACTCACACACACACGTACACACACAGACACAGACACAGACACAGACTCACACACACTAAAGGGGAAAGGACCAGACATAATGTGCTTTGCCGAAACCAAGCTCCATGGAAATATTGATGTACAGGTAGTTGTGGGAAAATATAACACATGGAGGTGGGGCAGGAAAGGAAAAATGGGAGGAGGTGGTGTGATAACAGTGAAAAGAAGCCATAAGGTGCGAGATACGGGAATGAGAAAAGGAGTGGCCGGTTTAATGAATATGATAATTTCAAGTAACGAGGGTGGAAAATAAGATAACAGTAACATACATCCCTCATAAAACAAAAGCATGGAATAAAGCAGAGTGAAAAACTATATATATAAGAATCATAGCTAAGTAATTAGAAATATTTAATGAGAAATTGATAGTATAGCTAATGGTCGATTTTAATTTTGGTGCTGGAGACCAAAAGAAGGGAAGAACCCTAAGGCAAAATATTGAACACATCAGTGAATAATATAATGACCCAGGGGGTGAAAAAACCAACATGATATAAAGGCGAAGATGCACCTGTAAGATTATACTTGATTTTAAACCAATTAATCTGACGTAATTGAATCAGCAGGTAAGAACGATTATATGATTCTTGAATTTTTGCTGGAATTAGGAAAGACAAAAACATAAGTGGAAATGCACAATCAAAGAAAACAACTTTGGAAAGGTATACTTTGCTAAAAAAAAAAAAAAATAAGGACATAGAAGAGTAGGTTAGGAAAAATTAAAGAAAGTAAAGAAACGCATTCTGATTAGTATGACATATCTATAATGATTTCCAAAAATCTCTCCACTCCAGTAAACCTTATTGTTTTGCACAATCCTCCAACGGGTAATAAGAAATATGATTGATTTGCCTTTCCACATCTCAGGTAATGACATTCCAAGTTCAGTTGTGTAGCTTTAGTCTCTGGATCTAGAGACCAGCAGTCTTTAACGTTCTTGGTGCTGCAAAGTTCAGACAGAAAAGTTAATTGGTCCTAGAACCACGGGGACAAAATCATCCTTCAAATAAGTTCTATAGTGTACACACACACACACACACACACACACACACACACACACACACACACACACACACACACACACACACACACACACACACACACACACACACACTCACACACACACACACACACACACACACACACACACACACACACACACACACACACATACACACACACACACACACACACACACACACACACACACACACACACACACACACACACACACTCACACACACACACACACACACACACACACACACACACACACACACACACACACACACACACACACACACACACACACAGCACTGGACTGCGAAGTACGGAGGTGCTCGCAGTACTTGGTTCGAATCCTGCCCAGGGCCGAAATTATTTCGGTATCGCTGCGCTTCGGGTCGTTTCTCTGACTCTCGTGGGCAGGGAGTTGGGTGTGTGTGTGTGTGTGTGTGAAAGGTCATAGCATTACCCACAGATCGGTCATACGAGCTCTGAGCTCTCTTCCGGGAGGGAAATAGCTATCGATCTCGAGTCCAACACGTGATCCAAAAGACCAAGGTGAATACACACACACGCACACGCACACGCACAAACACACACACACACACACACACACACACACACACACACACACACACACACACACACACACACACACACACACACACACACACACACACACACACACACACCATTGGACTGCGAAGTACGGCGGTGCTCGCAGTACTTGGTTCGAATCCTGCACAGGGCCGAAATTATTTCGGTATCGCTGCGCTTCGGGTCGTTTCTCTGACTCTCGTGGGCGGGGAGTTGTGTGTGTGTGTGAAAGGTCAAAGTATTACCCACAGATCGGTCATACGAGCTCTGAGCTCTCTTCCGGGAGGGAAATAGCTATCGATCACGAGTCCAACATGTGATCCAAAAGACCAAGGTGAATACACACACACGCACACGCACAAACGCACACACATATAAACACACACACACACACACACACACACACACACACACACACACACACACACACACACACACACACACACACACACACACACACACACACACACACACACACACACACACACACTCGGTGGTACAGTTGGTAGAGCGCTGGAATGGGAAGCAGAAATGCTCCTAGTACCCAGTTCGAATCCTGCCCAGGGCCGAAATTATTTCGGTATCGCTGTGCCTCGGGTCGTACTCTGACTCTCGTGGGCGGGGAGTTGGGTGTGTGTGTGTGTGCAAGGTCATAGCATTACCCATAGATCGGACCTACGAGCTCTGAGCTCTCTTCCAGGAGGGAAATAGCTGTCGATCACGAGTCCAACACGTGATCCAAAGACCAAGTGAATACACACAAACACACACACACACACACACACACACACACGACTCGGTGGCGCGGTTGAAATTGTACTGGACTGCTAGTATGGTGCAGCAGTACCTGGTTCGAATCCTGCCCAGGGCCGAAATTATTTCGGTATCGCTATCGCTGCGCTTCGGATCGTTACTCCGACTCTCGTGGGCGGGGAGTTGTGTGTGTGTGTGTGTGTAAGGTCATAGCATTACCCATAGATCGGTCATACGAGCTCTAAGCTCTCTTGCGGGTGGGAAATAGCTGTCGATCACGAGTCCAACACGTGATCCAAAGACCAAGGTGAGGTGAATACACACACACACACACACACACACACACACACACACACACACACACACACATACATACACACACACACATATGTGAAGCTACTATATAATATATATATTTGTCGAAGTTCACCACTCTTTTCTACTGAAGATCATAATTCATCTCTATCAAGTAAGAGTAAAAATAGATAAATAATACAAAAAAGAGTTGGCCAAAGAAAGAAATTAATAAAGAGCACTAACGATGCTGCTGTGACAGTAAGGGGCAGATGGATGAAGACCTAGCCTTGTCTGCACGCGGCACATTGGTCTAATTAAAGTCGGGAACCCGCTAGTTCAAAGGTGTACACATCACTGACGTTAAAAAAATGAAATCGGTGGTCCTGTTTTTCAAAACGGCACGAAAAGAATTCTTCAAATAAACCTACTGAGCACATTGTTTATGACAAATTTAAATTATATTTGGGAATGAAATTATAGTTTTATTTGTCCTGTATTCGTAATTCCCTATACCCACCCCATATCATTGAAATTCCCTAGAATTTTCCTTTCTCCCTAAAAATCCCTAGTTTTCTCCCCATTCCCTCTCCTCCGATAAAAATCCCTGGATTGGGCAAACACAATTCCCTCAGACCCGGCAACCGTGACTGACTATTTTACGTTGGGCCAAACTAAATTCGAATTAATCCTGCGTTGCTCTCCTCTTGCGCAACAGTTGTCCTTATCTACAGCAGCATTTGTTGAGGGAAAAATGTTCCACGAATATCGGACGATATGTGTGTATACATTTATATGCACTGTATCGTTGAAAATTGGAAAGGAGTGATTCAAAATTGTTTGAACTGGCTCCAACGCGGTAACGCTTTTTGTTGACGCTATGATGGTTTTCTGTAACGATTTTTTTTTTCAGTCGTAGCGGTTTTTCATTAGGTTGTAGTGGGTTTTTGGTGATGTTTTTAGTAGCGCTTAACAGCTTTTGGCAAAGGTTTTGCTGTTGTCATAGTGGATTCTGGAGATAATTTTGCTGACGTCAAAGAGGTTTTTGATGACGGCCTACAAGTTTTCAGTAACGGTGTTACTGACTTCATATCCGCTTACGTCATCGTGGTTTTGAGGATGCTATAACTTTGGTAATATTTTTGTTATCATTGTAGTTTTCATTAGAGTTTTTGCTAACATCATAACCATTTTTATTAGCGGTTTTATGATTTTATTGACGTCACAATAATCTTTGGCGATCGCCATGATGTTTCCTGGTAGAGGTGTTCTGACGTCATAACGTTTTCGTGTGAGTTGCCAGTGTCGCTTTTCCATTCTTGCAAGTGTAATGTAATACAAGCCTGTGATTTACGTCCTCAAAGCCCAAATTATGCAACCGAAGTCATTACAAACATTCCCGAAACAAAGAGAACAATCAAGACTTTTCAGCCCCATCGCAGACATAATCCCTCACTGCTGAAATAAAAGCTTACGTTCATCATGTCGGAATATACAGGGAATATTGCCCTCGTGAATCAAAATATATCAACTACTCATTGTAGATCTCTTAGCCTCATAGAGACAGACCGTGTACCGCTGTGACTCGATGGTGGCTAATGAAACAAAATCGAAATGAATATATAAATTATTTAGCACAGACAAAAAAAAAAAAAAGAAAAAAAAATTATACACTCTCAAGGCGTAATCGACACTGCCCGCTTGGGGGACGCCAAGCTATGCTAGGCGGGAACTCTCGAATGAGCGAGCATAATAAATGGTTCATATTACATGCATATTTATTAAATACAAATAATATATACAATGATAATGTACAATACATAATACTTGTACAATGTTGTACGTAATTATAATATGTACACAATATGAATGGTATCATATTATTACAACAATGTCTGGTGTAATCTTTGCAGTTATGTGTTTATCTAACTATTCTTTATTTATATACTTACTAATTTGTTCATTTGACTCTGTGCTACTCTTTGAAATTTGTAGAAGAATAAAGTGGTATTTAGAGCATGCGACTAATAGAATCGCCCTCTTCCTGATTATCGTCTCCAATCATCTAGATTAGGGGAGTGGAGTGGGGGGAGGGAGAAGGGGAAGGGAACATTAATTGCTTTTATGCATTAATTGCCCAAGTATGAGAATTATTTCGTATGCGATGCTTTAATGTCAGGTAATTACGGCGTCAGTGAGGATAGTCTCTGTGGTTTTATATAATTCTTGAAATACAGTAGATTTCATGAGATTATATTGTTTACCCTATTTTGATACTGAGGCACTACCCACTTCCGAAATGATGTAGGTAATGTGGCTTGTGATTTATCTTTTACAAAACTATTCTCACAGTAATTGTTGCAGGGAATATTGTGAACGTTTTCTCTCGGGTATAGGTTATCTCTGCCAATCAGGAAATAGTGATTATTAAACAAAGTGGTGCCCCAGTGCCATATTGCAGATGACGATTGTAGAGGAACTGTAACGTCACTTCCTATTTAGCATGTTTTCATCCTTGTTCGTAATTCTTCACATCGTCGTCATTTGTAGTATCCACTGAATATTCTTGTATGTCTGTTACGTACCAACACTTTAAGCGACGAGAACAATAGTCATCTAATCTTTTTAGGATTAAACTCTACAGTCAATTCTATGTGCATCACCAGCACCTATTCTTATACTCTTAAAGTTGAAATATTTCAGCTTGCTAAGATACTTATTTAGATAACAAAAAACAAAACAAAACAATGAACAATCAAATGCATCAAACTTCATTTGGTCAAGAGTAAAACCACAAAAATGAAATAAGAACGAAATTATAGATATGTTGAAGAAATTTTTTCGATTAACAGCAAACGGTAAGCTCTTCAACATCTTTCCCATCGTTAGAAATCATATGCAGCTCTTTCGAGGATGTATCCTTCTGTTCGGAAGGCCCCAGACTGAGGTCATTCATTTCCATCTTGGTTCATTTATTATTAATCCTGTTCAGGTAACTCCAACGCGTTTGTCAAGGAACTCTAAGAGACAATTCTACACGAAGGAGGGTAAAGCTGAGGGAACAAGATAATAGCTGTGCTTGTAAGGTCCCATCACTGTATTTCCAGAGGTCAATTCTGACCTTAAAGTGTGTGTGTGTGTGTGTGTGTGTGTGTGTGTGTGTGTGTGTGTGTGTGTGTGTGTGTGTGTGTGTGTGTGTGTGTGTGTGTGTGTGTGTGTGTGTGTGCGTGTGTGTGTGTGTGTGTGTGTGTGTGTGTGTGTGTGTGTGCGTGTGTGTGTGTGTATGTGTGTGTATGTGTGTGTATGTGTGTGTGTGTGTGTGTGTGTGTGTGTGTGTGTGTGTGTGTGTGTGTGTGTGTGTTTTTGTTGGTGAGTGGGCGGGTGCGTGCGTGCGTGTGTGTATGTGTGTGT
>NC_134812.1:44945205-44947705 GCF_046742065.1 Oratosquilla oratoria
GTGCTATACCTCTTGCGGAGTCTTTGCAGCTCTCGATTCACTGGGTTGACTCTCAAGTCACCTGGACCAAGACCAAGGTCCAGATGTGTAGGGGTTTACTGAATGACATAATTCAGACTTTACAAGCACATGATGAGGACATCGAGGTCCTAGAATATTTACATAGATTCAGCGGCGGCGCCAGGAATTTTTAGTTGGGGAGGCTAAGGGTGGGGGCTGAGCAAATTTGGGGGGGGTGCTAATAGTAATATGATAATACACATATATCATCCTCATTTCAGAAGGGGAGGGGGTTAATGGTTGGGCTAGCACTGATGGCTGACAAATCTTTACCCCTGGCAATTAAAAATTCCACTTAATAAAATTATTTCAATGAGTGTTTTAAATTTTAAATTTGCTCATATCAGTTGGGGGGGGCTAATGGGGGGGCTGGTCACTTTTTTGGGGGGGGGCTAAAGCCCCCCTAAGCCCCCCCCTGGCGCCGCCACTGCATACATTCGTAGTGCCTGACAACGGTGGATCATACCAGGAAGTTCTTTGCAATATTAGCATGGCCCGTATTGGTAAAGACCTGATCAACCAAAACATGATAATTTCGACAATTATGCAGGAGGACTAAGATCCGAACCTTCAAGTTTCTTGTGCAAATTGAGAGGCAAGCCATATGTACAAGTTACTTGAACTAGAGAGGACAGCGAGCAAGTACATGTTTACACAGGCCAAATCAGAGACAAATACCCTGTGTGCTTGCTCGCTTTCCTTTTCAGTTCAAGTAACTTGCACACTTGACTTTTCTCTAAACTCGCCCCGTGTAAACGAGGCTTAAAGCATGTAAAGTGAGTGCTTACTAGATGAGGTTACTTGATGCCTTTGATATCAACGACCTTCGTAGAATCATGAGGTATTACTGGAATGACTTTGTAGCAAACCAGAGACTATTATGAGACTCAGTCCAGGCCAAATACCAGCGTAATTCGCGAGTGTCAACTCCAGCTATATGGACATTTGGACGTTGATCCCACTCCAAAGGCTGTCCCCACAAGCGACAGCCCTCGGTGTAAGAATTGATGTATACGACCACGGAGCTCATAGCTGATCAAGGCATCCTATCCTACCGGGAGCTGCTTGGAATATGAAGAGTGAACCGTGGGAATAGTGTCGACTAGTGAATGAAGCAACACGCCCTCAGCCTGTGTCCTGTTAATGACGACAATGACAAAACAACGTAGTTCATAGAGAAGCATGACGTGATCAATCAATCAAATCAGCCATCTTGAGTCCACTGCTGAACAAAGGCCTCTTTCATAGCATTCCATGATTCACACGACCGCGCCAATCTCTGTCACATCTCTCTTGCAAACTTCCCAATCTCAGTTCTCCACCTTTTCTCTGGTCTCCCTCCTTCACGCTTCCCATCTCACGGCGTCCATTCGGTAACACACTTGATCCAACAGTCATCAGTCGTTCGCACTAACTTACCTACCCAATTCCACTTCCTCTCTTTTACCGCCACCACAATATCTTTCATTCTAGTCTGCTCTCTCACCCAACTTGCTCGCTTTCGGTCTCTCAGCGTTATTCCCATCATTGATCTTTCCATTCTCCTCTGTGAAATCCTTAGCTTTGTTTTCATCGCCTTCGTCAGTTTCCATTACTCACACCCATAGATTATTGCTGGCAGAATATACTGATTGTAAACCTTACGTTTCAAACATAAAGGTAGAGAGCCTCTCAGGATTTTATTATATTAACCAAACACTTTCCAACCAATTGTAATACTTTTTTTTTTCATTATCATGATCTTTCATCACTTTCACCATCTGGCCTAAATAATTATACTCTTCAACCTCTTCACACCATCAATTATAATCTCTTTACTTTGAACTTTCGTGTTGAACATTACTTTGGCTTTACTCTTATTAATTTTCAAACCTACTTTGAGACTTTCTTTGCTCAGATTACTCAGCATATCTTGCAAGTCTTATGCTCTTTCTGAAATAAGAATAATGCCATCGGTAAATCTTAGGTGGTTCAAATATTCGCCATTAATCTTCAAACCTTTCTCTTCCCAACTCAACCTTATGAAAATTTCTTCCAAGCGATAAATAATTAGGGTGAAATTGTATCGCCTTGTCGTATTTCTTTCTCGATCTTGATCTTTTCTGTATCTTTATATAGTCGAATTACAGCGGTACCTTTCGCATAAATCTTTGCTAAAACCCTTACTATTTGTTCGTTTCTACCCAGCTTGCACAGCGAGTTTAGTATTATTTGTTCTCCTGAGTCAAAGGCCTTCTTGTAATCTACAAAAGCTAAACAGAGAGGAATATTATATTCTGCTGTTTTGCTCGATTAATTGGTTCATCGCCTGCAAGTAGTCTAGAGTCGAATATCCGCTCCTAAAGCCTGCCTGTTCTCTCGGTTGATTTCCATCTAAAACTTGACTTAGTCTATTTGTAAGGATCTTGGAGAATACTTTATATATATGACGTGATAGCCA
>NC_134812.1:44952705-44970205 GCF_046742065.1 Oratosquilla oratoria
GCTCTGCTTTCGTTAGTTTACTTTTCCTAGGTGGTTACTTACGCATAGTGTGGTGTGTGTGTGTGTGCCTGTGTGTGGTGGTGTGTGTGTGTGTGTGTGTGTGTGTGTGTGTAGTGTGTGGTTGTGTGTGTGTGTGTGTGTGTGTGGGTGTGTGCGTGTGTATAGATTGAATATAAAAACACAAATGAAAATATCATCATAATAAGATAGAAAGGAATAAAAGTACCAACTTGACATCTGGGATTCCCCATTGAAAATACCAGGAACTGTTTCAATGACCAAAATGAGGAAAGCAAACAAAACAAGCTCACTTAGCATTCACTAAACCGCAAGGAGCTGCAATGAACTATTCATTGGGCGAAGAAAAACATATAATATCACTGCGACATGAAATGTGTGATGGTAATAAATATAACGAAAACAGAAATAGAAAGATTACAAAGGATAGAAACTGCAATAGACATATGCTAGGAGTTCCTTATATACTCATCAAAATATACATTAAAGAATAAAATTGAAGTTTCGACAGATAAGAAGAAAAGGACAACTAATTTGTGGTATGATTCAGTATATGAAAAATGCTACAGAAGGGGTGACAATGAAGTACGAGCAATTCTTATGACAAGATCAATTGGACTATAAGTTCAGAAACACCAGAGTAAAAAGAAAACTGAATAATCAGGAAATAAAAGAAAAAAAAATGTCATGATGATATACAAAAAAAGGGAGACAAAACCAATATCCATGGCACGTTCATCAGCCTAACGGAGGAAAAAAATAGATGAATAAATGGATAGATAAGAAAGATAAATATATAGATAAATATGTAGATAAATGGATAATAGAAATATAATACGTAAATATATAAAGGAAAGAAAGAATTTTATAGATAACAAAGTAGATCGGCATATAAATCAATAAATGAGATGAATAACATATATGTATATATATAGTTATATATCATATATATATATATATATACATAGGTAGGATAACATAGATACATAGAGAGGATAAACAGGAATAAGACAAATAAATTTTGCATAAGATCTGGCAATGCTACTGTATTCAGAACCATAATTATGGATAAGGTTGTCTTCACATCTGAATGAAAGTGTCTAATGAAAGCCAGTATAAGATGACTAAATTTCTGAGAGAAAGCTTAACACCTTTTCTGCGCTGGTTATTTTTGTGTGATTTTATTTTCTTCTTGGCAAAATCACTCACGCGGGGGGGGTGGATTTGTTCAAACTGTCCAAGTAGGTGTAGAGTTTAAAATAAGACTATTTGTATTTGCCTATTGGTAACACTCAATTTAGTTTAGTCGTACTGTACGTTATCCAATTCCAGCAACGATTAATTTGTTTCCTATTTCTAATTGGTCTTATCCTGTGGCCAAAGGGAATTGTTAATTACCATGCTGGAACCAATAAATGTTTTTTTTTTTTTTTTTTAATGGCAAACCGTTTTTTTTTTTCAGATGAAGAACCGTGTCTGGAGATCAAGGGTAATGTTGGTGAGGGAGACTACACCAGGAGACGCTGAGTAGCTGAGGCCGAAATCACCTTTGCCTTATGCATTTTTAGGACTATTTAGGACGGGTAACTAACAGTCCACTGCTGGGAATCGGAGAGGAGTGCGGGATTCGAAACAACGACTAGAATATAACGAGACAAAGCACGATAGCGATTACGCAACCAGCGTACATAATGTCTTTTCAAGTGTAGTGACGTCTCTAATCTGTCCCGTAGATAATTTTATTCAGCTGAAGAACAACATTTCATATGAAAAGGGTTAAAGTGATGGGAAGAAGTTTCTGAGAATATAACGATTGGAGAAGATTCAACCGGGATTTTCTGTTTATCTATTATTCCCGACTGGTACCCTAGAAAAGAGGTGACCCAGCGTCAAAATGTGACTAAAAAAAAAAATCTGGTTCTCTCGTAGAATGTTTCGTATAACTTCCTTAAGCTTATGAAATACACACATACGCTCCCACCCACACCCAAACACACACACACACACACACTCACACACACACAACACACCACAACCACACACACCACACACACACACACACACCCACACAACACAAAAACACACACAACCAAACACACACACACACCCTATTATATATATATATACATATTTATATATAATATTATATATATATACAAGCTATATATATATATACATATATATATATACATTATATATAATATATATGTGTTGTGTGTGAGCTGTGTGTGTTGTGTGTGTGGTGTCGTGTGTGTGCGTGTGTAGTGTGTGGTGTGTGTGTGTGTGTGTGAGTGTGTGTGTGTGTGTATTCCCTATCTTTTGAAGGTGAAAGTAGAGGGTCGAGACCCATCAGACCAGATCGGGTAGAACCCAACAAAGGGCCTAATTCCCGAAAGGAATTAAACTTCATAGAAAACGGCAAGTCGGAAGCTCGTATTGTTACAACGGGACAGATTCGTATCTCTTAATAATTCAACAGTGTAACAGTTGAACAGATCAAGGGACGGGAATGGTATATTTGTTCGCTGGGAGTTTTGTTACATTTTTTAATGACAGGCAAGGACTGGGGTCAAGGGAATGGACGGAAGTGGATGGGGCTGTACTAGGATACTTAATAAGATTGTTTTAACGGAGATTAATCTTGATCAGGGTTAATCACGTTGACAATGGAGTAAATAATGGAGGAGAATCATTGGGGTGTGGATTTGATCTGTATTGAGTGGATTTTCTCTTCCCCCATTCTTCCTTCATACCTCTTCTCTCCTCTCTCTCTCTTCTCTCTTTCTCTCTTCTCTCTTCTCTCTCTCTCATCTCTCTCTCTTTCTCTCCCCATAGGACACTCCCTCACCCATCTGTGTCATTCAGTGTCCACAGATACCACATGGTCTGTGTTGGGTGTACACTGGGGCGAACGTGATGGGATGGAAGGGTTGGTTATGGGAGGTGTAGTTGTATGTTGTAAAGCATTATCTTGTCCTCTCTCTCTTTCTCTCTCTCTCTCTCTATATTATATATATTATATCTATATGATTTATATATATATATATAATATATATAAATAATATATATATTGTATATACATATGTATATATCTATGTATATATT
This sequence comes from Oratosquilla oratoria, assembly GCF_046742065.1. Lineage (NCBI taxonomy): Eukaryota > Metazoa > Arthropoda > Malacostraca > Stomatopoda > Squillidae > Oratosquilla > Oratosquilla oratoria. The sequence goes on from NC_134812.1 coordinate 44,955,829, forward strand.
ATATACATATGTATTATACATATGCATTGTATTCTGTATATACAGTATATGTATATATATGTCTATGCAATAAAAAACACAGGAGCGTGTGTTCACAAAAGCGTAATTAACCACTAGGAAAAAGTAAACTAACGAAAGCAGAGCGCTTTCGTGTAATTACATCTTCAGTGCAGATACAAAGAAGGAATTATCTAGAGAAGAAGAAACAAGTTGGGTACAGAATATATGACATAGTGAAGAGGGCAATTCGGAGAGGTTAGTGGAAGAAGTACACGGGACGGGACGTATGGGGCCGTCCTGGTAGCCCACAAGTATGGGACGTTTGGGCCGTCCTGGTAACCAACACGTTATGGGACAACTGCTCATAATTTATATTACAATTTCAAACAATTTTGAAATTGCATGAGAAATTAAACTATCTAATTTGTTTATACAAAACCTTGATGGAAGATTAACATTTATCCCCTTACTAGTTTTGATCAAACTGCATTCAATTAAATTTTCTTTCAGTTATGATGTTGTTGTATGTGATGACTTTAGCGTTAATCCAGTCAACTGGGTGGTTAAAATGGTTCATGTGGTTGATTATACCGCTAGATTTGGTTTCCCTCTCTAACGTATTTCTTATGTTGATTAAATCGTGTTGTGAGAGCTTTTAGCAGTCTGACCAACATAAAACTGGATTACATGTTATGCAAGGTATTGTGTACACACACCCTTTTATTACTATTGACAGAATTATTTATGAGGCATTTGTCGTACTGTGTTCTTGTTATTGAAAACTACTTTAATGTTAAATTTACTTAACATATTTGGAATATTTTGCAGGTTCTCTTGGTACGGTAAAAATTAGCAAGATATTCATTATTGAAAGTTTGAGTTGACCTCAAGTTGTAAAATGTCCTTTTGTAGCACGATTCGTAAGCTTTTATCAAGAACATGTGATGTGGGTATTGTAGCTTAGTACCAATGTCGTAAATACATCCTATTTCATCATCGATGTACTCTGGGATGCAAATGCGTAGGGCCCTGAGATACCTCGACGCGAAAAACAGATACCTTCAAGCCATCAGGGGGTGTGAGGAATAAGTAGTGTATATATGAACAAACGTTGGCTTGGTTTGCGATTTACACTAAAACTCAACTCACTTTCACGGCGGTAGATATTACAATCAAGGAAAGCAAAAACGCCTCTTTTCTATTTCTCCACGTTGAACTTAATGGAAAAACATGACCCAATTATAAAGCTTACATAAAAAATCATTTACATTATCTTGAATGGGCCACAGACATAGGAGGTCATAAAGGTGTACCGCATCCATGTAATGTTCGGGGAATGATCTTACTTAAAATTTTGGTTTCAAAAAACTCCATTTATAGTATTACTTAATACGGGGGAGCGAGGAATTTACCCCATGCTCATTCCAAATTTCTGAGAATAAAATTTATCATTAAATTGGAATTTGCAATCTTTATCACACAATTTGATCAGTTCACATTAAGGTGGCCTGAAGGTAATGGTAAATCGTTGCTTATTTTCAACTCTTCTTTAAGATAGATTAAAGGTTCATCCAAGGGAACTGTTCGTAAACAAACTAACCATATCATAACTTATCAATTTAAATTGGAGAGAGAGAGAGATGACCGGAGAGAGATGAGAGAGAGATTCAATATGAGTAACTTGCTAATTTTTACCGTCCCAAGAGAACCTGCAAAATATTCCAAATATGTTACGTAAATTTAACATTAATGTAGTTTTCAATAACAAGAACACTGGTTAAAAAAGACAAATGCTCATAAATAATTCTGTCAATAGTAAATAATGGTGTGTGTACAAAATACCTTTCAAATCATGTAATCAGTTTTATGTTGGTCAGACTGCTAAAGCACTCACAACACGAATTAATCAACCTAAGAAATACGTTAGCGAGGGAAACCAATCTAGCGGTAATATTCAACCACATGAAACATTTTAACCACCCAGTTGACTGGGATTACGCTAAAGTCATCACATACAACAACAAAATAACAGAAAGAAATTTAATTGGAATGCAGTTAGTTTGATCAAATCTAGTAAGGGGAATACATGTTTAATCTTCATCAAGGTTTGTACAAATTAGATAGTTTTTATTTCTCATGACATTTCAAAAATGTTTGAATTGTAATATAAATTATGAGCAGTTGTCCCTATACTTGTTGGTTACCAGGACTGGCCCAAACGTCCCAAACTTGGTGGCTACCAGGACGGCCCATACGTCCGGTCACGTGTACTTCTTCCTTACCTCTCCGAAATGCCCCTCTTCACTATGTCATATATTCTGTACCTCTGTTTCTTCATCTTATAATTCCTTCTTTGTATCCTGCACTGAAGATGTAATTACACGGAAAGCGCTCATGCTTCGTTAGTTTACTTTTTCCTAGTGGTTTATTTACGCATATATGTATATATATATAAAAAATATAAAATATAAATTTATATTATAAACCCCCCCCCCCCCCCCCCCCCCCCCCCCCCAAAAATATATATATATGTATATATGATAGATATATTAATATATATATATTGTTTCTATCTTTATCTTTATCACTCCCCCTCTCTCTCTCTGTCTGTCTATCAATCTATCTATCTATCTACCTATCTATCTCCCCTTCTCTCTCTCTCCCGTTTTTTCTTTTTCATATGAAGACCCTTCCAAATTAAATTCTTTTTGTCTTCTGTGGCAGAGAGGACAGTGAGAAATAGAGATAGATAGATAGGTAGAGAGAGAGAGAGAGAGAGTGAGAGAAAGAGAGAGAGTGTGAGTGAGTGAGGAAGAGAGAGAGAGAGAGAGAGAGAGAGAATACGGGACGGGAAGCAGGTAATTGGGGTAGTTTGGTGAGAGGTACACAATCCCTCCCGTCCTTGTTGGTGCATCTTTATTTAATTCAAATACCTTAAGTCTATTCTATCCATCCCCATGGTACCAAGATTTTTTTTTTTTTTTTTTTTTTTTTTTGCCAAAAGATTTTTTTTCTCTCAATCCTCCCTCCCCCTCCCCTTCGTTCTCTCCCCACCCACCCTCCCTCCTCCCCCTATCTCCCTCCCCCACCCCCCTCCAACACCCCTATGTGGTCACGGCTAAAACAGGGGTCGGTAGATAGAACTGGCGACACATCACAGGAACTCCGACGCCAATCGCCATTGATGCGAAAATGGCACCAACCGAGTTGGTTTTCACAATGTAAGCCACACGGGACGTCAAAGCAGTTGGATCTATTTTTGGACCCATTATGACCTCCGCGGGATATTAAACAAACCCACAATCATAGCACACCAAAAAAAAACAAAAAAAAAAAAAAAAAAAAAAAAAAAAAAAAATTAAAAAAAAAAAATAAATGAAATTTCGTGAGCCCGTCTCGAAACGGGATTCGAACCGATATGTATTTTGGTAAAAGATTCATAAGATTTCTTTTTTTATAACACGTTTTATATTTCTTATTGTCCTGGCCTAGAGCCAGATTATTTCTTTTCATCTTTATAGAAAATTCACTCAGTTAATCCTTTCATTATAAAGGGTCCTCTTTTAAGCACAGATCAACCATCTTGTGGGTATTCTGGCCTTTGTTAGGACAAGTCATTTTGAGAAATAAAAGTCCCCTCAACCCCACTCAAAAAATAGATATGTAAATATATTTATATATATATTTGATTTAGATATAGATATATATATCGGAGAGATCATATATGTAGATATTTTTATGGTTTTAGATTCTGAGTTGATTTATGTTTTATATAGATATATTCACTTCACATATCTATATATGTATATATAATACACACACATATATTTATATTATATATACATACACATAATAGTTATTACATATATATAATATATATACCTATATATATATACATATATATGTATATTATATTTATACGATATCTATATATATATATATATATATATATATATATATATATATATTATGCTATGTATGATATATATATGTATTATAATATTATTATATTATATATATTATATTATATATATTTATGCATGTTATATATATATATATATATATATATATATATATACATATATATGTATATTCATATATATATATATATATATATATATGCATATATGTATATACAAAGATAACTCCAACACTCATAACATACACAATTGGGACAAAAATGTATAAAATTACTATACCATGACTCCATCCACAAAGCTTCTAAACTAATTCCTCCTGAACAAATAAAATTCACTTTTAATTATCCTAACAGCCTTTTTTCTAAAGTAGTTAATGTCTATAGAAGAGCCCAAGATGATAACAACCCAGGAGTTTATAAATTACCATGCAAAGATTGTGATCAAGTGTACTGGGGTCAAACCGGACGTAACCTCACCACCAGGGTTAAAGAACACAAAAACTCGGTTAAATATGCATACGAGAACTCTGCAGTGTTTCTTCACTCATCCAACAAAGACCACCGCATAGACTGGGACAACGCAGATATAATTTTTAAATCAAGTTGTAGCTTCAAGAGAAAAATAATAGAATCTTCTTTCATCAAAGATGTCTCGAATTTCAACATCTCAAAAGGTCATTGGATTCCGGACTGTATTACATCATTAGCAGTTAATAAAACATGTTCAAACATTATTGGTTCCAACAACGATCACCCTACCTAGGGTATATTCACCTGTGTCTTCCCATGTCCCCCTTCATATACCTCATTACTATGTATATATTCTTTTACTATACCTTTGTAATCATTCTGCTGAAGAGGACCACAGAGAGTGCTCGAAATATACAGGAACAATTATCTCATTTTTTATCTTTTTCCACCGACAGTGGGTTCTAAGTTTAAAGTAAAAAAAAAAAAAAAAAAAAAAAAAAAAAAAAAAAAATAAATATAAAAATATAATATATATATATATAAATATATACATATATATATATATATATATATATAATATATATATATATATAATATATATATATTCACTTTCCTGAAGGAGTTCTTGGAAATTGCCTTTTTTTTTAGTTTACTGAATAATTGGTTGGTCTATTCTTAGTATCCTGGACACTCTCTGATAAGAATTTTTAATTTCAACCTAATTTTGTTTTCCTTTAACTTAACCATATGATACGCTGGCAGACGTATTCGGAGGCATGCTGGTGTTGTATTCGCTTAGTTGTGGGTTCGAGTCCCGCTTCTCTCTCCGACTCTGAGCAGTGACTGCTCATTACCTGCAGGGCGTAGGCTCCTGAACTTCTATCCAAGATCATTATCCTTTTTTGGCGATTCTGATCTGATTAACGGCACATGATTTCAATGACTTTTAAGGTACATATCTGGGCACTAACGAATTAAGAAGCAAGTTTTGATTAAGAAAAACCTCTTTAATCAAAATTCAAGATTTTGACCTGTCTAGCGCCATGACATCTGGGTACCAACAGATTGAAAATTATAATGAAAAATAGAATAAGATCAAATAGATAAATAAATAAATAGATAAATAAATAAGTAAATAAATAAATAAATAAATAAATAAATAAATAAATAAATAAATAAATAAATAAATAAATAAATGTAGAGACATTGGGACAAATTATGGGAAAGGTGGAGGGGGAAACACGGGTCTTTATCTGATTATCGAGTTTATTCCTGACCGGTTTCGCTTACAATAGCTTCTTCAGAGGAGCACACTCCTCTGAAGAAGCTATTGTAAGCGAAACCGGTCAGGAATAAACTCGATAATAAGATAAAGACCCGTGTTTCCTCCTCCACCTTTCCCATAAATAAATAAATAAATAAATAAATAAATAAATAAATAAATAAATAAATAAATAAACAAATAAATGAATAAATAAATTAATAGATAAATAAATAGATAGATAAGGAATAAAAATAAAATAAAACAATGTCAGATAAAATACAGTAGAATAAGATAGAAGAAAGCAAAATCAAATCAAATCAAATCATATGAATTAGTAGATAAGTAACTGAATAGATAGATGAATAGATAAATTAATCAATAAATAAATTAACAAGTAAATAAATAAATAAATAAATAAATAAATGAATAAGTAGATAAATAGTTATATAAACGAATAAATAAATAAATCAACATGAAATGAATTGATAAACATATAGATAGATGAATAAATGAATAGATAAATAAATTAACAAATAAGATAAACAGAGTAGATAGAAAAAAAAACTATGGCAAAGTGGATAAATTAAATGTCTTTCTAAAAATATACTACAAACCTAACATTTGAGTTATACTTCATTGGGATGCTGCAATTCATCCTAATGATAAAACAATTGACTTTGTTTGGATTCCTCGTTAATGACATCGACTAATTATGCAATAACAACTCGTCTCAAATTCGCTCCATGAAATCGTGTTGAAAAAAATATTAGATTAGAAATAATGCGCGAGTCTGAAATGTTTTCCGTTTAAGAATAAAGGATTTACAAAGGCGGAGCATGCCGACAGGAGACCTTTTGATCCATATCTAGGTCGGATGCGAAAAAAAAAATCATATTAATAATAAAATAATAAATAAAAACTATAATAATATAAATAACAAATAAAATACATAAATAAATGCATAGGTATAGTTAAATAATAAACAAACAGGTAAATAGTAAATAATAATAAATTGACATATAACTAATAATAAATGAAAATCAGACAGACAAATGATAACAAAACAAAAATAAATAATATAAGATAAATTATAATCATTACAGCATCTTACTTAGGTATTTATCTAAATGATTCTTAAAGCTTCGAACTGAACTACATTGCACTACCTGTGCAGGAAGTTTATTCCATTCATTAACTACATGGTTGGCAAAGTTGTTTCTACCTACTTCCAAATTAAATCTATTTCCGGACAGCTTGAGACCATTGTTCCTTGTCTGATTCTCATTCAATATATATGTATATATATATATATATATATATATATATATATATATGTATATGTATATAAATATATATATATATATATATATAAATATATATATATATATATATATATAATATATATATATACATATACAGGGTGTTCGGGATAATTTTGACATTTTTTCGGAAAGAAAAGAAAAAGTCATACCTTGGCCAAAATATTATGTATTCTGGATGAGGATGGATGGGGTAAAGGGGACTATGGGGAAGGGGGGGGGGTCTGTTGAGGAAGGACGGGAGAGGACAGAAGACCGGGGTGAAGGGAGAATGGTTGTATATGGATGATGTTGTGATGCATGAGGTGGAATGGACGGGGGGATGGGGGGTGAGGTAGTATGTGTGAGCAAAATTTGACGCAGCCCGAAGGGATCTTGATTGAGAGGATTAGGAGAGGAACAGAGGGAGTAATTGGTGAGGAACAGTGTGGATTTAAGACGGGTAGAGGTTGTGTAGATCAGATCTTTGTGGTAAGACAAATATGTGAGAAAGCTATAGGAAAGGGGAAGGATGTTTTTTGGGCTTTTATGGATCTGGAAAAGGCTTACGATAGGGTAGACAGAAAGGCACTGTGGGAGGTTATGCAGATGTATGGGATAGGAGGAAAGCTTCTAGGAGCTGTCAAGAGTTTTTATGAGAGTAGTAGAGCTTATGTCAGGTTTAGAAATGGAGAGAGTGAGTGGTTCGAGTTAAAGGTGGGACTACGTCAAGCATGCGTTATGTCACCCTGGCTGTTCAACTTATACATGGATGGGGTAGTGCGAGAGGTAAATGCAAGGGTAATGGGTCAGGGATTGGAGATCGTTAAAGAAAATGGAGAAAAGTGGGAGGTGAGCCAGATGTTGTTTGCTGACGACACTGCGCTTGTGGCAGGATCGGAGGAGGGACTGAGGAAGTTGGTGACAGAGTTTGGGAGAGTATGTGATAGAAGAAAGCTAAAGATAAATGTGGGTAAAAGTAAGGTGATGAGATGTACAAGGGGTGAAAGTGGCAGTAGACTGGAAGTGAGCATTAAGGGAGAGCGACTGGAGGAAGTGGATAGTTTTAGATACTTGGGTGCAAATGTGGCAGGAAAAGGTGGAGTGAAGGTGGAGGTAGAATGTAGATTGAGAGAAGCGAGTAAATGCCTTGGTGGATTAAAGAGTGTAATGAGGAATAGACATTTGGGAATGGATGCTAAGAGGAGACTGTATGAAGGAGTGATTGTGCCAACAGAAATGTATGGGGCAGAAACATGGAACATAAGAGAGGAAGAAAGGAGGAGTTTGAATGTGTTTGAGATGAGGTGTCTGAGAAGTATGATGGGGGTTACTAGGCTAGATAGAGTGAGAAATGAGGAGGTGAGGAGAAGAACGGGGGCGGAAAGGAAGTTGGGAGATAGGGTTGATGAAAGAGTATTAGGATGGTTTGGACACATGGAAAGAATGAGTGAAGAAAGACTAGTAAAAGAGGTATGGAAGGCAGATGTGGAGGGAGTGAACATGAGGGGACGTCCTAGGATGAGGTGGATGGTGGGGGTTAAGGGGGTGTGGGGGACGAGGGGAATGTCTGTTGAGGAAGGACGGGAGAGGACAGAAGACAGGGGTGAATGGAGAATGGTTGTATATGGATGATGTTGTGATGCATGAGGTGGAATGGACGGGGGGATGGGGGGTGAGGTAGTATGTGTGAGCAAAATCTGACGCAGCCCGAAGGGATTTCTCCCCGTCTTCTCCTTTTATGCAATGGGGGGACGGAGAGGGGGGTCGCCGATTTAATGAAGCGGCCTTGCTCTGGATGTGCTGTGTCTTACGACACTGCTTCTGACCCAGGGCAGTGGACAAGGTGCAGGGATGACCCGTCATCCAGGAGGTGCTCAGATAAGAGGGAGGGTGGAGGGGTGTGGAGTGTATTCAGGGATGGAATGGGTGGGAATGATTTTATGCCTTTTCCTTTTTGGCTACCTCCCTTGTAAGGGGGAAAAAGCCTTGGTATATGTATGTATGTATGTATGTATTCTCAAAATTGAAAGTGCAGCTCTTAGAGTTTTTTTTTTTGTGTGTGTCAAATACAGCTCACTCAAAGAAGCCGCCCTGACCCTCCACCGTGGCCTCCAGGCAGGACCTGAACCTATAGCACGCGGCCTTCACGGTGTCCTTTGAGAGACGCCTGAACACCAGTTCGATCCTGGCAATCAGCTCGTCCTTGGTGTTGCTGGCGGTAAGATTGGTGTCTTTTCAACTGTGCCCCCCATATAATAGTTCATGGGGTCGCAATCAGGTAAATTAGAGGAGGGTGGGGGGCAGATGTTGGGACTGGTGAAGTCGTAGAAGTTCTCAGACAGCCACTTCTGGTTTTTCTCGGAGGTGCCACGGAGCTGAGTCCTGCTGCCACATTTATGGTCTTCCCGTAGCCACCCTCTCCATCCAGCGCTTAACAACAGTAGGCAACAACTCAATATAGCCATCTGAAGCGAGTCTGCGTCCCTCTTCAAAGATATGGGGCGGCATGACATGGCCTTCGCTGAAAACACGGCCAAAGACCATCACAGTTTTAGGGAACTTGGTCTTCATGAAGCGCAGGACTTCGTGCAGACTTTAGACTAGCCATCTGTTGTTCTGCGAGTTGTGCAACTGGTCCTGGCAGAAATTCTTCTCGTCTGAGAAGAACCAGAGCATCCCCTGCTCGACTAGGTGTTTGAACTTGTTGAGGAGTTTCTTGGCTTTCGTATGGCGGTCCTCTTTGGCGTTGGTGGTGAGTAGTTGGCCCTTGCGCCACTTTTATGAGGAGTGTGGCATAGTGTTAGGGTATTGGACATAGGACTAAGAACTGGTGCAAGGGCGGAGCACTGCGTGTCCGACCCTCAGACGCTCCCCAGTACAAGGAACCCATTCATACTTATAACAAAGATCCTTTATGCATGTTTACTTACAGCACGTAGCACCTTCGCCCACAGGCAGTCGTTCTGTAGAACTCTTGGGTACTTGACGTGCCCCCTCTGTACGCATAATCTACCGATTAATAAACCCACTAACCGTACCACCTGTTTCACTGCTACCCCTTGCAACATGCTTGCAACCATGGCGCAGTGAGTAGGATCTTGCAATTGCAAGCATCCTTGCACCATGCAGCGGTGGAACACGAGTGCGGTTCGGTAATCGGTGGCGTATTAGTGAACGAGTGCCAGTACGTGACAATACACGATCCGGTGGTGCTTACGTGAACGAGGTGTTGCAGGAATCCTGCAATAGTGTGCACGTCGAACCGTGCAGTATCGTGCAGTGCAGTTCAGTAGTGAAACCCTATCGTGCGACGCGCTTCGGCGGACCCCTAGAGGACCGAACAAAGAGGCCCTTCATTCCAACCCCTTGGATACAGCGCTTTGGTAGAGCGCCCCCGACGCGACCGTGACCCACATAGTGAACGCGCTCACGTCACGCCACGCCCCAGCTGACTCGCGTATACCACACCCCCAAGCCTGGTGCATGTAACAAAGGTAGCGATTCACCCTCGTCGCAAGACAGCGACGTCGAAATACACGCCCCACCCGCGCTCACACCAAATACTACGCTTCCGCGGGATGGTGGCGACGACGTCATGCAACGCCTAGCGGCGAGCATAGCGGTGGTCCGAGAGGAACGGAGGGAAGACCGTGCGAAAATGGACGCAATGGCGGAGGCCCACCGGGCGAAAGTGGATGAAATGGCGGAGACCCTTCAACAACTCCAAACCCTCGTCGCCCGCATGCCGCCCCCTCCATCGAGCCCTCCGCCGACTTTGCCCATCCCGGCCCCCCCCCTGTTGCGGAACGCCGCCCGCCCCCCTGCCGCCGGGCAACCTGACGGTCCCACGCCCGCCACCGTTGCAGGCCGACGCCCAATTCCAGTCGTTCCTGTCGTGGCGCCGCGGCTGGGCCGACTATGCCGCTATGGCCGGCGTCAATAGGATGCCGCACGACATACAACTCAGATCGTGCTTGTCTCTCGGCGTACAGGCGATTTTGCGGAACTCGCTGGACATCCCCCACGATACCCCACTCTCGGCCAACGAAGTGCTCGACCGGCTGCAATCCCACCTCCGGGACGCGCGAGTTGAGGCCCTCCGCTGCCGTGACCTGTTCCAATGCAGGCAAGCGCAAGGCGAGTCCTTCAACGACTTCTACGGCCGCGCCAAGGACAAGGCCCGGGAGGTAGACCGGTGCGCCGTAGGTGCCGTCGCTTGAGCGTAGGCCCAGATGAAAACGATCATACTCATGGGCGTCATGGACAAGGAACTCGTGCAGCGCATCAGCTCCCTCCCCGCAACCGCGTCACTGTAGGAGGTAGTGACCAACTGCCGCTCGAGCCGACAGGGCATTCCAGGAACTCCGGGCCGCGGCACGGGCGTACCCCGCCTACAGTCACCTGCTTACCTGCATGTCCTCCGGGTTCCCATCCAACCACCTCGCCCTACCCAGCTCCGTCCAGTCGTACTGTAAGCCCCGCGACACCCTCTCTGCCGACGGGGATCTGGTGCTCTATGGCCAGCGTATCGTGGTCTCCGCCGCCTTATGGAAGCGTACGCTGGCTCGCCTCCACGACAGCCACCGTGGCGCGGAAGCCACCAAGCGCCTTGCTCGACAAATGTCTTCTGGCCCGGCATTGACTCCGACATCAAGAGCACGGTGGAGACCTGCGAGCCTTGCCAGGCGCTACGCCCCAGCCAGCAGCTAGAACCCCTACTGTGTGACGACCACCCCACCCGGCCCTTCATGTCCGTGTCTGCCGACTTCTTTCATGTCGCAGTAAAGTCATTCCTGGTTATAGCGGACAGGCTCTCGGGTTGGCCAGTCGTCGTGCCCTGTAATAAACCCACAAACCGTACCACCTGTTTCACTGCTGCCCCTTGCAACATGCTTGCAACCAAGGAGTAGCGAAGATCCTCGTTCAGCTCTTTCTTCGTAGTCGCCACTCCGTCGCCCATCTCTCTCACCAAGGTCCGCATTGCTTTGCCTGGATTTTGCTGCACCTTTTTTTGTTTTGCAGCTTCTCGACGAATTTCGTTGTGCGGACAGAGTCAGAACGACTGCTATGATCCTTCTTGCTAGACACTGCTTCCACATCTCTATCGCAATTTTTAGCTCATATCTCACGGCCTTCATGGTATGCAAGGAGCACTGAGCTGCAGCTAAGATTTCCGAGTTTTTTAATCCGGCGCGAATCATCATGATATAGGTCACTTTCTTCCAATACTCCGGTGCTTTCCAGTCGCCTATGCTCTCTAGCTCTCACACCCACCAAATGGTTCTGAAATAACAGAAGATAAAAAATTATCAAATTTATCTCGAACATATGTATGTATATATGTATATATATATAATATATATATATATATATATATATATATATATATATATATATATACTTATAAAATTCTGATAATCTTGTTTGTCATTTTGCTTGCTTGAAACCGTCACCCAGCCAATCAGAAGAAGAGATATGACGTCACTACTAAGGACCAGCCAATCAGAAGAGATATGACGTCACTACTGAGGTCCAGCCAATCAGAAGAAGAGATTTGACGTCACGACTGAGGACCAGCCAAGCAGAAAAAGAGATCAGAAAAAGAGATATAACGTCACGACTGAGGACCAGTCAATCAGAAGAAGAGACATAACGTCACGGCATCATATGATGCGTAGTGTTCCAAGCAACGACGACATGATTTCACAATCTTCTGCGTTTGACTTCCTATAACAACGCATCATTGAAAATTTTGTTTGACCCAACATACATACATATATATATATATATATATATATATATATATATATATATATAACTATTTATACATATTTATAAAAGTTTCATAGTCAATATTTAAAAGTATAGTCAGCTCCTGAATTAGCATCTATGAGGCATAATGAGTTTATTAAAATATTACGAACCGTATGAATCATATGATGCGTAGTGTTCCAAGCAACGACGACATGGCGTCACAATCTTCTGCATTTCACTTATAACTAACCAAGTCACTGCCTTCGTCTACTGAATAGAGTATTGTCTTAATAAAGATTTTATTGACCTTTTTATTAACAACGTATCATTCAAAATTTCATTAGACCCAACGGGTCACGGGTGGTCAAGTATATATATATATATATATATATATATATATATATATATATATATATATACATATATATACATACATACATATATATATATATATATATATATATATATATATATATAATCAATTTCAATTATCTTAGTTGCTTTGTCCATTCGTCTTATGTGTTTTATATATTCCAGAGGGTAGATTAAAGACGAGTCTACCGAGATCCATGGCATATAGACAAACGACACATAAACTGCACTAGCGAGGTTTCTATTGTTACAGTACATATAACCATATTCAGGCGGATAGATTGAAAAGAAAGGTCCATGTCAAATATGGTAAAGGATAATATATATATATATATATATATATATATATATATGTATATATATATACATATATACATATATATATAAGGTATATATATATATACATACTGTATATATATATATATATACACACACACACATATATATAATATATATATATATATATATATATATATATATATAAGTATATATAAATTTTAAATCTGCGACCAGTTAACTGAAATATTCAATAAATCGGTAGACACTGGTTTTGTGCCAAGTGCTTGGAGGCAGGCAAACGTTGTTCCTGTTTTTAAGAAGAGAGATAGATCGTCTATATGGAACTACAGGCCAATCAGTTTGACATCGGTTATAGGAAAAATGCTTGAATCAATAATAGTAAATAGACTCAGAGAACACATCGAAGGACATACTTTAATTCGTGACTCACAGCATGGTTTCTCCAAGGGTAATTCATGTGTGACTAATCTTCTATTCTTTTACACTAAAGTATATAAGGCGTCAGATAACAATCATAATTACGATGTTATTTACCTTGAATTTAGCAAAGCGTTCGACAAGGTGCCACACCAGAGACTACTAAATAAAATCAAAGCTCATGGCATAGGAGGAAAAGTGTTAGAATGGATTAGAGCTTGGATTAGTAACAGAAAACAGTGGGTTACCATAAATAGAATAAAATCTAGGTGGGGCAATGTTACTAGCGGGGTTCCCCAAGGCTCGGTTTTGGGTCCCTTGGTGTTCATTATGTACATAAACGACTTAGACGATGGGATAAATAGTGATGTTAGTAAGTTTGCGGACAACACTAAAATAGGACGTCCTATTAGGTCAGGAGACGACACAGAGATTCTGCAGGATGATCTTAATAAATTGTTAACATGGTCGGTGAAATGGCAAATGAACTTCAATATCTCTAAGTGTAGCGTGCTAAACGTAGAGCTATACAACCCCGAAAATAGATACATCTTAGATAACACGTTTTTAGAAAAATCT
>NC_134812.1:44977705-44982705 GCF_046742065.1 Oratosquilla oratoria
CGTGCCGGTCTCACATTTGCTTAGTTATGAGTTCGAATCTCGCACTTCTCTCCAAACCCAGTTGCTGTGACTGTTACCTTTCCTAACAGTTCCCAAGGCGCATCATAGGGGCAAAAGTGACGGTTGTGGCCATAGCTACTCAGCGCCTCCTGGCGTAGGTTCCTCATCACCTCCTAGGAACGAACAATTAAAACTACAACCGCACAACCTAGACTGGAACTTAGAAAGTTAGTATCCTATCATATCCATGTCGATACAGTGAATGTTCGATACACTTTATTCGCTACAAGTCTATCCCATTTATCAACTATATTGTTGGTAAGCCAATTCTTGCCTATTTCCTTCTTAAACCTGAGTTTGTCCAATTTAAATCCATTACTACGAGCCTGCCCTTCTGTCTTGATATGATGATCTTAACTAAGGTGATACAGACAAGGTCATCATATTAAGACAGCAAGGTAGGACTCGTAGTAATATATATGAATTGGACAAAGTTAGGTTTAAGAATGAAATGCGCAATAACTGGTCTATCAACAGAATGGTTGGCGAATGGAATAGACTTAGTTACCATGTAGTGAGCGATTAAACGATTGATCCTTTTGAGAGAAGTTTAGATAACTTTATGGAGAAGGATGACAGTTGATAATGGACATGGAACTACCTAGTGTAGGCCTTATGGTCCATTGCAGTTTTCTTCATTATTATGCTTTTCTGTTCTTATGAGTAGGTGTGTTGACTTCATTGATGCAGCTCCTGGTCTATGTGTCTGAGGTCTTCACTTAGGTCGAAGCTTTGGACTGACAAATTGTGTTCAATTCTTTTTATCTGCTTACCTATTCATCTATTTATTGATTTATTTATTGTGTTTATTTATTTATTTGCCTATCCAATTGTTTAATTATATGTTAGTTAACTTATCTATTTGTTTGTTTATTGATTTATTGGTTAGTTGCTTTTTTTTATATACCTATTTTATTACCTAGTTACCTATTTACATATTCATCTGTTCATATAGTCATTGTTTTAACGTTTATGATTTCATCTTATTTTCTATTCTTACCTTTAAAAATAATCTTAGTTTCCTCTCTTAGCTTCTCTGTCGTAGAATACTTTTCGTTATTATTATTATGATTATTTTTATTAACGAGCAACGGGCTGCGCCTGACCCCGCTACGCAGGGGCTGGCCCCTTTGGGCAAGCTCGCTTCGCTCGCAGGCGCCTTCGGCTCTAAGCCCGTCAGTCGTCTACATTGCCGTGACGTCATCACTCTCTCAACCAATCAGGGGCCAGAGGGGACGTGTCCCCTTGAGGGATTTCCGTTTTCCGGTCCAGTTTAGATTGATATCAACAGGATTTTTTATTAGTATATATACATCATTAGTCCTCTAACTATCGAGTTGGGTGGGAGTGTCACAAAGATTAATATAATCACTTGACGGCAGTCAGAATAAAATAGAATGTGCCATTCATTCAGGACAGTTAAGTCTAGGAGTTGTGTGTGTGCGCGTGCGTGCGCGCGCGTGTGTATGTGATTTACTGTGGTTTCTTGAATCACGTGCTGGACAAATGTTCAATTGTTATTAGCCTGACTCATATTCTACTGTCATATCTGTGGGTAACGCTAAGAACTTACACACACACACACGCACACACACACACACACACACACACACACACACACACACACACACACACACACACACACACACACACACACACACACACACACACACACACACACACACACACACACACACACACACACACACACACACACACACACACACACACACACACACACACACACACACACACACACCATTAATTTGCTCAAAGGGGCAGTAACGGCGTGTAGTATCAGTAAAAGCTGTTAACGCAGGGAGCACGGCAGCGCGGCACGAACTTGGTACCTCAAGCGTACGAGCCCGAACCCCTAACATCTACACCATCAAATCGCGTGCGCGCGCGCGTGTATGTATGTGATTCACGAGTGCTGCATCACGTGTTGGACTCATGATTGACTGCTATTACCCTCCCTGATGAGAGCTCAGAGTTCATATAAAGCCCGAGCTATGGGTAGTGACGTGACTTCACACACACACACACACACACACACACACACACACACACACACACACACACACACACACACACACACACACACACACACACACACACACACACACACACACACACACACACACACACACACACACACACACACCTTGCACACTATAGTTAAAATGTCGGCTCGCAGTGCAGTGATGCTGAAATTTTCAGCTCTGGTGGGACTCGAGGTAAGATCAATTAATTAGCTATCGAGAACGGTACCACTGCACTGTTGAGCCGTATGTGTGAGTGATTGTTTTCATCTGTCGGAGCGAGCTGAATACCGACAGATGCATGATGTACTTCCTTCTGTACTTTTGTTTACCGAATAAGGACGCAACGAAAGTGTGAGTTAGTACCAAGAGTCGCTTTGGTCCGAGGGGCACATTTACACTTGTCTTTGGCGAAGTCACATGTGCAGATCAGCGCCCCTGCAGAGCCGGCAACAGTGCATGTTTTGCAGTACATACCAGTCATAGCCTTGCCTACCCACCTGCCAAGGCCCTAGTCCCTTGCGTCCGCCGCCTGTTGTAGTCCTCCCCCCTCCCCACACACACATACGAAGTCAGACTTTTCTTCCTCCTCCTCCTCCTCTCCCACACTCGCCTGCAGCTCGGGTTGTGCAACCTCGGTCCTCTTCTGCGCAACGATCGTAGTGTACTCCGCTTCATTCCCGGCACCAAACTCTCGTCTCTCTCCCCCTCCCTTCCTCTCCTACATCCCAGCCCCGCACATCATTCAATCAATCAGCCATTCATAGTCCACGATTCGCACGACCGCACAAGCCTCTCCTACGTTGCTCCTGCAAACTTTTCTGTCTCGTCTCTCCACCCTGTTTTTGATCTCCCACCCTCTTCTACGCTTTCCATTTCGCGGCGTCCAACCAGGAGCATACTTGCCCCATCTCCCATTCTTCATCTTCCCTTCCGTTTTCCATTTCTCCTCTATTATAGCCTCCACAATATATTTCCCTCCAGGCTACTCTCTCACCCAGCTTGCCCCTCCTCCCGTCTTTCAGCGTTATTCCCAGCATTGATCTCCCCATGCCTCCCAGCGCGGTCCATACCTTTGTCTCCATAACCTTTGTCAGTTTTCAAGTTTCCCATTCGCGTAGATCATAGCTGAGATTATCCACTAATGGTAAATTCATGGCATTACTGTACCTATCAAACATTTTCCAACCAATTCTGTTCTATCTGTGTACTATCTATATGCCAAAGACTTTTCCCCCCTTACAAGGGAGGTAGCCAAAGTCAGAAGGGATATACCAACTCCCACCCATTCCACTCCCATCCATTCCACTCCCGTCCACCACCCTTTCCTCCCCCTCATCTTAGCTCCCCATGGATGACGGGTCATCCCTGTATCCCTGTATCCTGCATCCCTGTATCCTTGTATCCCTGTATCCTGGATCCCTGTTGCATGTTTTTTTTTTTTTAATTTCCATGATCATTAGTGAGTCTGAGCGTACAAGCTAAATAGACTCCTCAGTTTTATGAAGATTCTCGCCATCGATTACATTTCTTTTACTCTCGACTATAATCTGGTTTAGGTTCCTCTGGTTTTATTCATCGTCAAGTCTACTTTAAGACTTTCTTTGCTAATATTACTCATTATATCTTGCTGAATACTTTTGCTGTTTCGGGATTAAGAATAAGGGCATATTAGGTTATATTAGGTCCCCATTAATGTTGAAACCTTCCCCGCCCCAACATAGCTTTCTGAAAAGTTCTCGAATTTCATTTTGTTTTCCCCCTTTGTGTAGTCGAATTATGTCTGTGCTTATCGCTTCATTGTTCTGTATAACCTTTGCAATGTATTTGTGTAGAGTTGTTGGCTGTAGCAAGACAAAGGCATTTTCGTAATCTACAAAAAATAAACAGAAATATATTTTGTTGCTTCTTGAAAAGTTGATTCGTTGTTTGAAAATGGTATGTAATTGAATGATCGCTTGCAAAATATCCTTGTTCTCCCGACTAATTTTTTTTATGAAAATGTACTTAGTCTGATCAACTTTTTGATCGATATGTACTAAAGTTTTTGTCTGATCTCATTTGTAGAATCACTGAACCATTGCATCATGATTCAAGGATGTTTTCCTTACATGTACACTGGTTATGTGGCTCAGGTAGTCTACAATTGATTTCTATGCTTGTGCATTTTTTATCGTTTATTTTTTTTTGTGACACTTTTACCTATTCACTTCCGGTACACGACTGGCGTCTACAGCTGAATTTAGTGACTGAAATGTGGTATTTGAATAGTAAAGTTCTTATTGAAATAATTGTACTATTTCGACCATTCTGTCTGTGCATTTAATGATGTCGCCGTGTAAGTGAAGCGGCCCTGCTGTGGATGTGCTGTGCCTTGCTGCATTGTTTCTGACCCGGACAGTTTATTCCCATTTGGTTTATTTCCATTTCGTCTATTTCCCATGTTATCTATTCCCAATTCGTCTACTCATATTATCACCACTTTTCCCATTACGTCTATTTCTATCTGTTTCTAAATGCATGTACAGTACAATTCAGTATTGATTTCTGCTAAAAGGTAATATCTAATAATCAAATATACTTTTACATTGTACGCCAACAGTTTGAACTCTACATTTGTTTTCTTTGGCTAGTCAATGGTGACACTGCAAATAAAGTATTAAAACATGTCATAAACATACTTATCACTTGTCAAAATATTAAATCGCGTCATACATATACATATCACTGGTTAAATAGATAATTATATTTTTAACTTGTTTTACCTCATTGTTTGAAATATACTAAGCGTAGACGAAATGGGAACATAGGTCTTGGGAGTAGACAGAATGGGAGTAACCCAAAAGGGAGTACATCAAATGAGAATTTTACTGTCCACGAAATGGGAGTAGATCTGAC
>NC_134812.1:45002705-45005205 GCF_046742065.1 Oratosquilla oratoria
TTTCTATCCTTGCCCTCTCAGTTTCTTCCCTCTTGACTTCTGCTTCTATCTTGGCTATCTCTAACTTCAACCGTAATTCGCTTAATCAAGCTTCGGTGTTTTGAGATTCACCCTTCTTTCTTTTCTCTTCTCCTTCTTCCTCACTTTCTGAAGTGACAGACACTCTATCTGTCCTCCCTTCATCTCTCATTGCCCCACTTTCATCTCGATTAAGCACCATTTCTCCAACGATTCTTACTTATTCGGTTATATTCGCATCATGTGCGTGCTCAACCCCCAGACTTTGTGCTATGAATCTCAGTTCGTGGACAGTAAGGCTTTGTATCTCTTTCTTACTGGGTTGTCTGTGTACAAACTCCCATACCTCCTCTGCGCTTGTCAACTTCATTTTCTCACACTATTGATACTATTTAATACTAAAAATTCTCGTTGGTAATTCTTTCACTTTACCGTTAAAATCCTGGTAAGGTCGCCAGTTTATATGTTACGACTATCTCTCGCACTTCTGATTGTAACACATCATAAGAGTGAATGAATGAATGAGTTCCCAAGACTCTATGTCTTTGGAATACCTCAAAGAAAAATTACGAGGCCTTCTGACTCGTAACGCATAGTAAGAGTGAATGAATGAGTTCCCAAGACCCTATGTCTTTGGGGTGGCTCACTTGTAGGTCGCCATTCACTTTTCGTATTGTTAAAAAAAAAAAAAAAAAAAAAACCAGTTAGAACGTTTAACACTATTCATTAAAGTTAATAGGATTACATGAGTGACTACAATCACTGAAATACAAAATGAGTAATAAGTTGCAAAACGAAAGATTCCCGCTCGTAAAAATTTTAACGGGGGTGAAAGAGAAATTAATTGATTAATTAATTACTAACGAAAACACTGTCTAGGCTTCCCGCGTCACTGCCATCGGCGTCACATAACACCTAAATGAAATTCTAGATGAGTTGATTATCTTACGAATAATACAGGGGGAGTACAGATGATTTACATCAGCCGACAATCCTCCCGAGGCGACACAGCCTCTACATGGCACTTCGTATCCTAAACTGATCCTCTGACACGCCCTAAGGGAGCCTAGTTCTTCTACAAAAATCCTCTGATATATATAAAATGTTTATATATATATATATATATATATATATATATATACATATATACACGAGGATATATATATATGTATATATGTGTATGTATAGGTATGTATATATATATATTTATATATGTATATATTATATATATTTATAAATATATATGTATATATATTATATTTATGTATATATATACACACGAGTATATATATGTATATATATGTGTATGTATATGTATATATATATACATATATATATATATATATATATATATAAGTATATGTATATATATATATACGAGGTCCATTCAAAAAGTATCCAACCTTGGTTCATAAAGAAAAGATTTGTGTACATTTCAAAACTTTTATTCAATCACCTTCAAAGTACTGCCTTTGGGAGTGCACACACTTCTCCCAGCGGTGCTGCCACTGCTGGTAACATCTCTGGAATGCCGAAATTGGAATGTTGTAGAGCTCTGCCATCGTTTTTCTCATAATTTCCTCTCTCGACTCAAAGCTCTTCCCTTTAAGGGTTGTTTTCAGTTTAGGGAAGAGCTAGAAGTCTGGAGAGTAGGGAGGGTGTCGAAGAAGTGGAGTATTGTTTTTGGCCAGGTAAGCTTGGATCAGGTGGGCAGAATGAGCAGGTGCATTGTCATGGTGAAGTTGCCAGTTGCGCGCAGCCCACATTTGCGGTCGTTTTCGTCGCACAGCATCGCGAAGGTGTCGCATAGCTTCCAGATAATACTCCTTATTAATTGTTTGTCCTGCTGGTGCATATTCATGATGCACAATACCACTGGAGTAAACAAAAAAACATGTCAACATTACCTTGACGTTGCTCGGAACCTGTCGTGCTTTTTTTGGTCCTGGTGATGTCTGATGCTTCCATTGTGATGACTGAAATTTTGTTTGCGGGTCGTATCCATACACCCATGTCTCATCACCAGTGATGATGGTCTTCATGAAGTCAGAATCACTGTTAGCACAGTCAAGCAGGTCATGTGCAATTTCCAGGCGGAGTTGTGTCTGCTGTTCCACCAGCAACTTTAGAACAAATTTTGCAGACACTCGTCGCATGGCCAAATCTTCGGTTAAAATTGTATGAACTGATCCTGTGCTTATTCCTACTTCGCCGACAATCTCGTTGATGGTTATACGACGGTCGTCCTCCACTATTCGATGAACATTTGCAATGAATTCTTCGTTTCTGCTGGTGGATGTCCTGCCAGACCGTGGCTTGCTCTCAACTGAGGTTTGTCCTTGCTTGAAGCGGTTATACCACTCCTTTATCTGTGTTATTCCCATGGCTTCATCGCCAAAGGCTTGCTGAATCTTCTGGATAGTTTGCACTTGCGTATCACCAAGCTTGTGGCAGAACTTAATGCAATAGCGCTGCTCGATGC
>NC_134812.1:45007705-45012705 GCF_046742065.1 Oratosquilla oratoria
TCTCTCTTTCTCTCCTGTTTTCTCTCTCACTCTCTCTCCCTCTTTCTCTTTTTTGAAGGTCACACATACATCATTACGCGGTCCATTTCCTTCCCTTGGGTTGTGTTTCTTCTTCTTCTTCTTCTTCTTCTTCTTCTTCTTCTTCTTCTTCTTCTTCTTCTTCTTCTTCTTCTTCTTCTTCTTCTTTGTTTTGCTGATAGAGGAAGTGACCTTGGGGGAAAAATTCTCAGATTTTTCGTTAGACGGAGAATTAATTTGCCCTTGGGTCGTGTACAGAATCAACACCCTTTCACCCCCACTATCACCACCTCTTCCACCACCACTGTCACCATTGCCAAGACCACCGGAAACTCCACCAACACTACTATCACCAAATAAACCACCATCATCACCACCACCACCACCTTCATTTTTATCACCACCACTATTACCACCATCGAGACCACCACCACCACCACGACTGTCACCACCACAAACACAACATCGCCACCAACATCATCGTAGTAACAAAAATCAGAGGGTTTTACTCCACTCCTCCCTTCGGGGTGGGGCGTTTCTGAAAGAACAAAATAATCTGGTATCACATTCTCCTCTTCCTCTTCCTCCTCCGAGTCCTGTGACGATGTCACAAAAGAAGCGGACGCAAATACGGTATTCATAATCCACGCCGGTACGAATGACGTCGAATCAACTCGATCGGAAGAACTCATAGAAAAGTATCGGAGTACAATCAGGAAATATAAAGAAAAGGTTCCCGCGAAAAACCTTGTCATCTCAGGGATCCTTCCCAGATTCCAGGGAAGGGGAAAATATTTCGACATAGACGGATTCTACAATAAAGCATTCAGTATGAACAACAGAGTAAAAACCCTCTGTGTAAAAGAAAAAGTACACTTTGTCAATTTCTGGGACAACTTCTACTTCGATAAAACTCTTCTTGAGGAAGACGGTCTCTACTTGAATGTGTCCGGAGCAGCAAGGTTAGGCAGGCTGCTCAACAACAACCTGACCGACATCAGAAGAAAAAACTCCTCAGCGGAGCCCCCATCAACACCCCCGTAATAGAGCAAAACAGAAAAGTGGCAGATATCAATCTATGTTACGTTAATGCTCGCAGCGTACGAAACAAGTTCGAAGATCTAGAGATTCTCGGAGTGACAGGCAACTATCACGTGATAGGAGTAACAGAGACATGGTTGGACACATCAAGTCGAGATTTTATAGCGGAATACTGTTTGTCAGGCTACACAATTTTCAGCTACGAAAGAGAAAATAGAATAGGTGGTGGAGTAATCTTGTATGTCCATAACTCCCTCCAACCATCACTGTTAAAAACAGAAACAGTAACAAATGTTGATATATTGTTTGTTGAAATAAGAATAAATTGCAGTAAATCTAAAGTAATAATTGGACTTGTTTATAGACCACCGGGTCAGCTACTAGTAAATGACGAAAAATCATTCGATTTAATCGTAGAAACTAACCAACGCTGCGAGACAGTCATCATGGGAGACTTTAACTTACCGGTGAAGAGATGGGGTGAAGATTTGAGTTCGCATACAGGACGAGACTTGTATAGTAACTTACTGGAAAGTGGCTTCCACCGAGGCGTAAACAGCCCTACCCGACGAGATAATATCCTTGACCTAATATTCTCTACAACAGAAAATCTTGTAAACGAAGTAGATGTCGGCCCAATATTCAGCACTAGCGATCATCGTACCATCACATTCAAAATCAAAATGGAAGCCAGTTTATCTAAGACCAGCAAAGAAAAAGTACCTGACTTCCGTAGAGCTAATTTCAATAGACTCCGATCATTACTAGAAAACTTAGACTGGAGTACAACTTCGAACGAGACTGATATTGATAAAGCGAAGGGAAAACTTCACCACGGACCTAAACAATGCTGTAAATATCTGTGTTTCCTATCGTGAGAGACGTCAAGGCAACAAATAAACCAAAGTGGTGGAATAGGGAAATTAGTAACAACCTCTCATGTAAAAAAGAGTGCGTACAAAAAGTATTTTTCAACTAAAAGCCAAGACGATAAACTAACACTAGACAGAATTCGCCGCGAAACAAAAACACTGATAAAGCGTAGTAAGAAAGATCTTGAAGAGTATATTGCTGAGGCAAGCAAGTCGAACCCTAAAGAATTCTATAGTTATGCGAATAAGAAGAAAACGCTCACCTGCGGCATTGGACCATTAAATGACGATGAAGGAAAACATACGGATGATGAAAATGAGATGGCCTCAATCCTTAATAATTTTTTTGCATCCGTCTTCACAGATGAAGATTGCTCAGTGTATCAGCCACCAGAACATAAAATGTCCCAAAACGTTTTAAATCAACTCATAATTACCGAAAGGGATGTCGTACAAGTGATTGATAAGCTCAAAATAAATAAAGCCCCGGGACCTGACAAAATTTCACCTAGAATTCTGCAAGAAGTCAAAAATCAAATCAGTAAACCCTTGTGCATCCTCTTCAACAGATCATTAGCACTCGGTAAAGTCCCATCAGATTGGAAATGTGCTAACGTAACACCAATATTCAAGAAAGGGGACAAATCACAACCAGGCAACTACAGACCGATTAGCCTGACTTCGATTGTGTGCAAACTGCTAGAGACAATTATCCGTGACAGTGTAGTAATTTTTTTTTTTTTTAGAAGAAAATAAGATTATGAAAGATTCGCAACATGGCTTCCGTAGCAAACGCTCATGTCTAACTAATCTCCTTGACTTCTTTCATGACGTCTAGATTTTCAGAAGGCATTCGATAAAGTCCCCCACAAACGATTGCTCGACAAAATTAAAGATGCACAGTATTTCTGGCAATATCCACAACTGGATTAAAGATTGGCTCTCAGAGCAAAAATAGAGGGTCGTAATTAACGGGGCATCATCTAGCTGGCTCGACGTTAAAAGTGGCGTACCGCAAGGATCAGTTTTGGGACCCGTCTTGTTCTTGATATATATAAATGATCTAGATGACGGCCTCCTCTGCAAAGTATCAAAATTTGCTGATGACACAAAAATTGCCGGTAAAGTAACAACCACCAAAGAGAAAGAAAATCTGCAATCCGATCTAGACAAATTATCAAGATGGGCTAGCAAGTGGAAAATGAAATTTAACGTTAACAAATGTAAAGTCATGCACATTGGGGGTAACAATGATCACATCCGATACCAAATGAATGGCGAAATACTGGATTCAGTAACAAAAGAAAAAGATCTAGGAGTTTATCAAATGACTTGAAGCCAAGTCAACATTGCTCAGAAGTTGTTAAAACAGCAAACAAATTCGTTGGCTTCATCGGAAGAGTCTTCGAATATAAATCAGAAAAAATATTGCTAAACCTCTATAATTCCTTGGTCCGTCCCCATCTCGAATACTGTGTACAATTTTGGTCCCCATACTACCAGAAAGATATCAACAAACTAGAAAGAGTACAACGGAGAGTGACCAAAATGATACCAAGGCTGAGAAATCTGCCGTATGAAGAAAGACTAAAAAATCTAAACTTATTCTCCCTCTCAAAAAGAAGAATGCGAGGAGATTTGATTGAGGTTTTTAAAATGTTCAAAGGCTTTGACAACATTAATGTCAAAGATTACTTGTTATTAGACCAATCAAATACAAGAAGACGCCACGATTTCAAAGTAATTGGCAAAAGATTCTCTACGAACGAAAGTAAGCACTTCTTCTTTAACCGGGTTGTTAACGTGTGGAATTCGTTACCTTCCACTGTCGTTAAAAGTAACACGATAACAACATTTAAAAATCGCTTAGATAAATACTTGGAATCTAATCCGCAAATGAAATATTATCCTTTGCAATAAAAGATATGACAACCAGACATTTAATCGCAATTGGATTAATTGGATAGGATAGTGATAGCAGTAGTGTTAGTTCATCTTCTATCGCCTAGTTGCCCTGTTTCCTTAACTGTAGTGTAGTTAAGTTAACACAAACAGCCTCGTTAGGGCCAGTAGGCCTGCTGTTGTTTGTTCTTCCTTTGTGTTCCTTTGTGTTCCTCCTGTCTTGCTGATCTGACCCGGTCATCATATTTTCCTGTTGACCCGAGGTGCCGAGCGATGACCTGCCCTGACCTCACTTCCCTCCTCCCTGCTGTCGCAATCACTCCGTTGCCTGCTGACTGCTGCCGCTCCCGTGACCCCCGTGACCTTGGGTCACACCGGAAGTCGTTCCCCCAAGGACCCCCCTTCACCCCCCCCCTCTCTCTCTCTCTCTCTCTCTCTCTCTCTCTCTCTCTCCCTCCCAAGATCGGCCTGGGTGGAGATGGGCGAATCTGTTGTGGACAGAAGCCCTGGTTTTATCCGACAAATGACTAGATATCTTTTTCTTAAGCCCTGAAAACCATCCCCATCCCCCTCGTCAACCTCTCATGCAGACTCCGAATCCATCGCGAGGAAGATACGATTTATCTGATGCGGCGAAGACCTTCGCTAACGCTCTCGGAGATGAGCCTGTGATCAGGGTGTCAGGCCATAATGCGTCAGTTGACTTCAGCAAAACTAAAACCTGTAGCAAGGAACTGTGGTCCTTATTATTCACTCAGGTCATGAGGTTGTGTGTCCTTTGGTGTCCAGAGACAGCTGCATCTGGTTCCCCACAGGGGATCACGCCCCCGGGGCACACCTGCGCAGACGCAGACAGTTTCGCATTTAGACGCCATCATTCTTCTTTCGGATGGTGAAGGCATGTCATTATGACAGTGCGACCGCCGTTGCTGCAAAAAGACTCATATCACGCCAACTTTGCGGTTTTCCTTATGCTCGTGCACTCTAATGACCTTGCGTGTGTATGTGTGAGAGATTCACCATGGTCTTGGACCATGGTGTGTGTGTTTGTTTTTACCTAATAATTTCTACCTGTCCATATCCTGTTTTTTTACTCTCAGCGAACATCTTCCTCTCTCTCTCTCTCTCTCTCTCTCTCTCTCTCTCTCTCTCTCTCTCTCTCTCTCT
>NC_134812.1:45017705-45020205 GCF_046742065.1 Oratosquilla oratoria
TGATCCGATTTTCAGTGGAGATGAAGAAGGGAGACTATCTAATATCAGCATTAGTAAGGTAGAAATAGTCAAGCAGATTGAAAGGCTTAAAGTTACAAAATCCCCGGGTCCGGACGAAATTTTTCCGAGAGTACTTTAAGAGTGTAATTTTGAAATCTGTGACAAGTTAACAGAAATATTTAATAAGTCGGTAGACATTAGATTTGTACCTACTGGTTGGGGACAGGCAAACGTTGCCCCTGTTTTCAAAAAAGGAGATAAATCGTCTATATGTAACTACAGGCCAATCAGTTTGACATCAGTTATAGGTAAAATGATTGAATCAATAATAGTTGATAGATTCAGAGAACACATCGAGAGACATAATTTGATTCATGACACACAGCATGGTTTCTCCTTTTTCATATCTAGATATTTCAATTTTCGATCTGAGAGTCACTCTTCCGACCATATACATTGGTACAACCGTATTCATGAAGATGATGAATATGAGATGGTGAAAGCCGTAAACTAATTGATATGCGAAAAACCACGAGCGGTATATACTCAAGTCATGTTCAATTTTGAATCATGGGATTGATTGGGGGTGGAGGGAGGAAGGGAGCAAGACGCCGTGCTTCCCGACATTCGTCCAGTATCAACAGATAATCATATAAACCTTTCATTTTCTCTTTTATGCGTTACTTTATGGGATATGTGAAAGCACAGTCATATTCATGACTATTTTATATCACAAAAGACATGTTAAATTTTACAACCAGCCTCATAATGACTGGACAGCGATAATAAGTAAAATGCTGTATAAACATTAAAATTATATTCCTTATCTTATACTCGCTATAAATATTTTCTTTGCACTATTGAGATGGGAAGCTTTGAAATAGGTGAACAAGGATTGCTTTACCCCTAGATGTACATGAAATTCGTGTAACTCGTATAGATCACTGACCTAAGTGAAGAAATATCAATATATTTTAAAGAAATTTGAGGTTTCTGCCAGCTCAGCGGGGGAAGGGGGAGCAGGGCTGCCAACCGAAAACACAGGATCGACTGAGATTCTTTGAGTGAATTGCCTATAATCTTATATCCTTTTACATCAAAGTATATGAGGAGTCAGATAACAATGATAGTTACGATATTATTTACCTTAACTTTAGGAAAGTGTTCGACAAGGTGCCCCACCAGAGACTGCTAAATAAAATCAAAGCCCATGGCATTGGAGGAAAAGTGTTAGAATGGATTACAGGTTGGATCAGTATCAGAAAACAGCAGGTCACCATAAATGGTCTAAAATCCAAATGGGGAGTGTTCCTAGTGGGGTCACTAGGGCTCGGTTTTGGGTCCTTTATTGTTCATTATATACACAAACGACTTGCACAATGGAATTAATAGTGACGTTAGTAAGTTTGCGGACAACACTAAAATAGGAAGCCCAATTAGGTCAGAAGACGACGCCGAGATTCTGGAGGGTGATTTTAACAAAGCGTTCACATGGTCGGTTAAATGGCAAATGAACTTCAATATCTCAAAGTGCAGGGTGTTAAACGTAGGACTATATAACCCCGAAAATAGATATAGCTTAGATAACACGTTTTTAGTGAAAACTGTGTGCGAGAGAGACTTGGGAATTTTAGTAAGTCCTGACCTTAAATTCAGGAAACAGTGCATTAGCGGCCAGGAATAAAGCTGATAGAACATTAGGTTTCATTGCTAGGACGATTACGAATAGAAGTACAGAGGTAATTATCAAACTCTCTAACGTTAGTTAGACCCATCCTTGACTATGCGGTACATTTTTGGTTTTCGTCCTATAGAATGGATATCAATTCACTAGAATCAGTACAGAAGAGAATGACCAAAATGATACATGGGCTCAGAAATTTACCTTACGAAGAGAGGCTTAGGCACCTTAACATAAACTCTCTGGAAAGACGCAGAGTGCGGGGTGATCTAATAGAGGTGTATAAGTGGATCAAAGGCTTTAATAAGGGTGACGCAAACAAAGTCATCATATTACAAAGGATTACAAAGGCGGAGCATGCCGACAGGAGACCTTTTGATCCATATCTAGGTCGGATGCGAAAAAAAAAAAATCATAATAATAAAAAGAAAAAAAAATATGATAGTGTAAATAACAAATGAAATACATAAATAAATGCATAGGTATAGTTAAATAATAAACAAACAGGTAAATAGTAAATAATAATTAATTGACATATAACTAATAATAAATAAAAATCAGACAGACAAATGATAACAAAACAAAAACAAATGATATAAGATAAATTATAATCATTACAGCATCTTACTTAGGTATTTATCTAAATGATTCTTAAAGCTTCGAACTGAACTACATTGCACTACCTGTGCAGGAAGTTTATTCCATTCATTAACTACACGGTTGGCAAAGTTGTTTCTACCTACTTCCAAATTGAATCTATTTCCGGAGAGTTTAAGACCATTGTTTCTTGTCTGATTCTCATTCAGTGTAAAAATTTTG
>NC_134812.1:45025205-45027705 GCF_046742065.1 Oratosquilla oratoria
CTCTCTCTCTCTCTCTCTCTCTCTCTCTCTCTCTCTCTCTCTCTATCTATCTATCTATCTATCTATCTCTATCTATCTATCTATCTCTATCTATCTATCTATCAGTCTCTTGTGTATCTCTGGTCATAGGTCTCCCTCCTCTCTCCATCCTTCCCCATCTGTCTCTCTCTCTCTCTCTCTCTCTCTCTCTCTCTCTCTCTCTCTCTCTCTCTCTCTCTCTCTCTCTCTCTCTCTCTCTCTCTCTCTCTCTCTCTCTCTCTCTCTCTCTCTCCCTCCCTCTCTCTCTCTCAGTCTCCATCGACGCTAGACTTGTTTATCAGATGTCGCAGGACCTATCATCTTGTCTGTCTGTTTCCAAGGACTTTTGTATCTCTGTTCATAGGTCTTCTTCCTCTCTCCATCCCCCTCTCTCTCTCCCTCTCTCTCTCTCTCTCTCTCTCTCTCTCTCTCTCTCTCTCTCTCTCTCTCTCTCTCTCTCTCTCTCTCTCTCTCTCTCTCTCTCTCTCTTCTCTCTCTCTGTCTTCATGACTATCTGGTTCTCTTGACCATTTCCGATTCTGTTATGCGAATTTTGACGTCATGTAAGTTTTGGCTATTCTTACACAATTAGAATGTAGTTAATTCAAATGGGAAGGTTACCCAACTTGTAGATATCTTCCCTTTATTTGAGAGTATTTCAATAAAAGAAAAAAAAAATAATGTTGATCACTTTGAACTTCTGTTGCACAAATTAAACATTTCTCCTTGATCACCTCTTGTACAACTCCATCTCTTCGTTGCGGTATTGTCCCCAAGGATAGAAGCGCTGGTTATTGCTGACTACAGAATAGGTGGTGCCTTGTTCTCAGCTGATTTATATCAACCTGCCCATAGGTGACAATGCTACGTCACGTGAGGGTCACTCACCTGTAGAGAAGTGTAATGTAATACATTGCAGTCAATCAAGTGGACACCTGTATATAGATACGGGTTATCAGATCGAGGCTAGTACAGTTTTCTCTATTAACTAAATAATCTTCCTTTTTTTGTTGAGGAAAACCTTACTTTGACACAAAAACAAAGATATGCTGTACTTGCTATCACATTCAATGATACTTGTTGAAAAGAAAATCTATTATCCTTTTACACACGCATTACAACACATACATACACACACACACACACACACACACACACACACACACACACACACACACACACACACACACACACACACACACACACACCCACACCCACACCCACACCCACACACACACACACACATACACACACACACACACACACACACACACACACACACACACACACACACACACACACACACACACACACACACACACACACACACACACACACACACACACACACACACACACACACACACACACACACACACACACACACACACACACACACACACACACACACACACACACACACACACACACACACACACACACACACACACACACACACACACACACACACACACACACACATGTATTACCGCAGTGGTACAGTTGACAAATTTTTTCCTTGGTCCAAATCTGCTCATATGCTGTGTTTAGATATGACACCAGCCCACGATGTATGTCAATGTGCAAAAACCTATTGCCGAATTAGTATATATATATATATATATATATATATATATATATATATATATATATATATATATATATATATATATATATATATGTATATATATATGTATACACACACACACACACACACACACACACACACACACACACACACACACACACACACACACACACACACACACACACACACACACACACACACACACACATATATATATATATATATACATATAAATATATATATATATACATGTATATATATATATACATGTATATATATATATATATATTTATATATATACATGTATATATATATATATATATATGTGTGTGTGTGTCTGTATATAAATATAGTGAGTGTGTGTATTTCAACACAAATAAATTTGGGAGACATACCCCCACGTTGACGTGTCATAGCGCAGGTGCCTGGCATTATGCGTGGACAGGGTGGGTCGCTTTTGGAGTGAGTTTGTTATAGAGCCTATCGGCTGCCCAGTGGATGTATCATGATGCCATCTATCCATCTATGTCTATATATATATATATATATATATATATATATATATATATATATATATGTATATATATATATATGTATATATATACTCATATACATATATACATTCATACATACATATATATATATATATATATATATATATATATACATATACATGTATATATATATAGATATACATACAGCTATAAATATATATATATATATATATATATATATATATATATATATATATATGCGTAAGTAACCACTAGGAAAAGTAAACTAACGAAGCAGAGCGCTTTCGTATAATTACATTTTCAGTGCAGATACAAAGAAGGAATTATAAAATGAAGAAACAAGGTACAGAATATATGACATAGTGAAGAGGGCATTCGGA
>NC_134812.1:45035205-45037705 GCF_046742065.1 Oratosquilla oratoria
AACAATGAATGAATAATAAATGAAATTTAAAAATAAATGAATAAACAATTAAGCGAGTAGGTAAGCGAATGAATAAGTGAATAAACTGATAAACAAGTAAATGAATTTGTAGGTAAGTAGACAAGTAAATAGATATAGCAATATATAGATGTACTGATATACCTACAAATACAATGAATATGAATAAACGAGTTATTGAATAAAATATTCGATAAACTAAATGTTAAATAGACTTATCTGTGAGAAAAAATAGATCTGATTATCTGTTATCTGGCTAATATATTTAGATCTGTAGGAAGCTCAAGTGTGTGCGTGTGTGTGTGTGAGTGTGCGCGTGTATACAAGCGTATGTGCGTGCGTGTAAATGTCATTGTGTCTTGTGTTTGTGAGCTTGATTGCTTCACTGAGTTTTCTCACGATCCTGCGTCGATTAAATGTTCTGGAAATGTGTGTGTCCGCCTTTCTTAAAGAGAGAGAGAGAAAGTATGTGGGGGGGGGATTGAATTGGTTTTTTCATTGTAGGCAGTTCGTTGTTTCGGAAAACACATAATTTTGAACCAGAGTTGCCGATTTGCGTTTGCGGTTACTCATACACGAATACACACACACACACACACACACACACACACACACACACACACACACACACACACACACACACACACACACACACACACACACACACACACACACACACACACACACACACACACACACACACACACACACACACACACAACGGTGGCGCGTTTGGTAGAGTCCCCGACTGTCACTACGGCGGTCCGGGTTCAAATCCTGCCCAGGGATGAAAATAATTTCAGTATCGCTGCGCTTCGAGTCGTTACTCCAGCTCTTGTGGGCGGGGAGTTGGGGGTGCTTGTGCGTGTAAGGTCACAGCATTACCCATAGATCGATCATACGAGCTCTGAGCTCTCTTCCGGGAGGGAAATAGCTGTCGATCACGAGTCCAACACGTGATCCAAAGACCAAGGTGAACTATGAATTACACACACACACACGCACACACATACACACACACACACACACACACACACACACACACACACACACACACACACACACACACACACACACACACACACACACACACATACACACACACATACATACACACACACACACACACACACACACACACACACACACACACACACACACACACACACACACACACACACACACACACACAAGTTGGGTTTGTCTCCTTTCACGTGTAGCCCCTGTTCACCTAGCAGCGAGTAGGTACGGGACGTTAGTCAAGGAGTTGTGACCTTGCATTCCCGGTGTGTGGAGTGTGAGTGGTCTCAGACCTACCCAGAGATCTGCTAATAATGAGCTCTGAGCTCACTGCCGTAGGGTGGTGTCTGGCTGTCTCGAAAAGAGGCTGCAGCAGATCCGAGGTGAATACACACACACACACACACACACACACACACACACACACACACACACACACACACACACACACACACACACACACACATCGTTTACAAAAGACAATAAGTTGTTTTGCCATAGGAATATATTCATCAGGATTAGTGACTCGACGATAACTGAATTAATTTTGATTTTCGCCACAGGTAAACCATTGCTTCTATCCTTTTGTGAGAGGGAACGAAGCACCAATCATAAAAATAATGCTGCGTAACTCTGGGCCTTGGGAGGAAGACCGTCCATAACACTTGGTCGTGAGAATACTTGCGCTGTTTTTTTTTTTTTTTTTGTGTACTCCCTCCTTCCCCCTTCCCCCTTCCCCTTTCCCCTTCCCCTCCCTCCCTCCTTCACCTCACGATGACCCATGAGAAGAATACGGAAATGACCCTTCGGGACCCTGCACATAAGGCACACACTCGCGTACACACATGCACACACATACACACACGAATTTACAAGCGGTTTTCCTTGTGCTCATGACTGCTTGTACATTCTTACGGTGAACGAAAGTTCGCAATAGCCTTGGTTTTCCAAGTTAATAGGTATGCTGTCTATTGTCTTGTTTAAATAGATAAATAAACAAATAAATGAATATATGCAGTATATATACATGTGCGTATGTATACAAAGTGGTGTGTGTATTTGTTTGTGTGCGTGCGTGCGTGTGTATGTGTGTGTGCGTGTGTACGTGCGTGTGTGTGTACGTGTGTGTGTGTGCGTGTGTGTGTACGTGTGTGTGTGTGTGTGTGTGTGTGTGTGTGTGTGTGTGTGTGTGTGTGTGTGTGTGTGTGTGTGTGTGTGTGTGTGTGTGTATGCTGTGAGTGTGTGTACGCTTTCCCAATTACCCGAGGAGACCAAGAACACCTCTGTATATATCCGCACACAGTAACAAAGGCATATAGAAGTAGGACACAAAGCCAAAATACGCACACGCACACGCACACACACACACACACACACACACACACACACACACACACACACACACACACACACACACACACACACACACACACACACACACACACACACACACACACACACA
>NC_134812.1:45047705-45052705 GCF_046742065.1 Oratosquilla oratoria
CACAAAAAGTTGCAGATTTCCACAATGTGTTTTTCATTAACTTTTTTCCGTTTTATTTACAGAGCAGCTGCTTCCTCTCAGATTGACATCAGCAGGCGCATCTTTGTGTATCTGAGTGTCTGTGAGTGTGTGTGTGTACGTGTGTACATGCATGTATTTATCCTGAATTTAGCAGGAAATGAGTCACAATCAGGAAAGTGGCCAACGTACGACGTGTGTCAAATCACCCGTCTCTTGACTTAGTAATCCATGGAAGAATGAGTAAACAGAGACTTTGGCACACCACGGAGGGCCGTCGACCTCGTTTGGGAGGCGTGGCGGGTGTGGGAGAGTGGGGAACCCACATATGTTTTAGCTTCCGACCGCATCTGTCACAGCATCCCGGCCGAGTTGGTTGCCCACAGATGGAGAGGAATCTTGAAATTAGTACCAACCGCCCAATATGTTTGGCTCTGCCTACCCACTCCAACCCATACCCTCCACTACCTTTGTGTACGTGGCACCCTTAACCCATTCAACCCATCCTTCACCCCCCCCCAAAAAAAAGGGCTAATCAAAGTGAATTTTAAAACTTTGGAATGTGTTGCACTTAACTGCCTCGGCTTGAAGTTTCTTCCCATCATCACCGACGCGATTTGGAAAGTTGTTTCGATCTAATATTAGGTCAAATCTACGTCGTGATGTGACTCATGTGAATTCTCATGAGGCACATCACCCTACTCTCGGCTGCTTTATCTATTTATTCATTTATTTACTTATTAATTCACTTACTTTTTTGTGGAGTTAAGCGGACATGCCACGTCACCCTAAGTAAGTATTGGTCTTAGGATTGAGATGTAGAGCATTGTTTTTGGCACACGTGGTATATTTTTTCTTACAGCAAAGGGCACAAGGCTGACGATACGTTGGTATATAATCTTAATTTGGTTTATTAGCTTATTATTGGTGTTTTCTTTTTTCGTTTCTAGGTCTGTTCTTGAATCATTAGTAGAGTTGAAATATAATTTTCAGTGATTTTTTTTCGTAGAAAAAGTACAAGACACTGCACTGAAAAGTCAGATCGATCCAGCCAATCAGTGGGCTCCTGTTGAGCAAGGGGCGGGGCCAGTTGAGCGCAAGATACAATGAGAGACTTAGTTTTGGGTATGACGTCAGTGGCTCTGTGTATGGGCAGACCTTCTCTCAAGGTAGGGACATTAGTGGCTGGACGAAGGACACTCAACGTGTGTACGAGTATATATATATATATATATATATATATATATATATATATATATATATATATATATATATATATATATATATGTATATATGATAGGGAACTAACAAATGAGACTCTTGGGAAAAAATCTTATCATCAGACAACCCGCTGAGTGCATTGGTTGTGTTGTGAAAGGTGAATTCAACGTGACATTGTCCTTTTTTTTTCGGAGGAGTAGTATAAGCCCACCTGGGGACGCTATCTGCCGGACCATCCCGACTTCCTCCCACGGAAGGAAATTTGACAGTTATGACATAAAAATGGAGTCAGCGGTGTCGTGAATGTGACAGAAAATGGAACGCAAGAATGATATCACATCTTGTCTCGCGGACAGGAGAGGGGCGGGGGGAGGAGGAGGTCAAGGGTGGGGGGGTCACTCGACCCTTTCCCTCCCTTCCTCACCTTGATCTAAGGAGAGTCCCGTCCCACAGTTGAATGAAATTGAGGGACATCATCCTGCACAGGAGACATCAAACCGATTGTCAGAGTTGGTTGGGTAAAGGACTTCTTACAAAGTCAAAATAATTGACAATAATTAACTTATTTGATTGCTAGTACTTCTGCAAGCTGGCTGTCGTAGTTAGCTGGGCAAAGGGGCTCTCACAAGGTCAGTATGTAGTATGTACTGATAAAAAATAGATAAGTATTCTTGTAGAGTGGAACTTGACCTACTCTCCTCCTGTACATTTCCTTTCCTTTCCTTAGACACATACTCAACAATCTCACTACATATTCCACTATAACTACTCCACCCTTTGACAAATATTCTACAGTGCAATCCTCTAAACCAGGTGCCTTACCCGCTTTCATCCCTTTCAATGCTTTTTCTACCTGTTTCAATGTTCTTTCAGTTCCTCCAATGCTCTTTCTACCTCTTTCAATGTTCAATCTACCTCTTTCAATGCTCATTTTACCACTTTCAATGCTCAATCTACCTCTTTCAATGCTCAATTTACCTCTTTTAATGCCTATTTATCTTCTTTTAGTGCTCAATCTACCTCTTTCAATGCTCTTTCCTCTTTTAATCATTCTGCCTCTTTCAATGCTCTTTCTATCTCTTTCAATGCTCCATCTCTCAATGGTCTCTCTATATCTCAATGCTTTATCTTTCTCTCTGCTCTTTCTATTTCTTCCAATGCTCTTTCTACCTCTTTTAAATCTGTCTCTATCTCTTTATATGCTCTTTCTACCTCTCTCAATGCTGTCTCTATCTCTTTCTATGTTTTTTCTATCTCTTTCAATGCTGTCTTTACCTCTTCATATATTCTTTCTACCACTTTCTATCTTCTTTCTAGGTCTTTCGGTGCTCTTTCTATCTCTTCTTTTGTTGCTATCGCCTTATCATTCTTTTCTCCTATCAGATTCATTCTCCTGATATCTCTCCTGCTGCCATAATCAAAGCATCCCTGTTTTGAGAGGAGGTTCCTGTGTCTCCTAAGCTTTATATTCGACAGCACAACCATGAATAACTTCACGCGACGTACCATGAAGTAATTAATTCACCTGAATAAAATCACCTGGCGTTATAGCAAAGCGCTGAAAAGGAATGTTGCTTGAGCTGAATGAAATAGTCTGGCATTAGGTAGAATAACATTTGTGAAGTGCACCACAGCTACAGGACTGAGTGCTTCTGTGGATATAAAGATATATACAGTATATATATATATATATATATATATATATATATATATATATATATATATATATATATATTACAAAGGATTACAAAGGCGGAGCATGCAGACAGGAGACCTTTTGGTCCATATCTAGGTCGGATGCGAAAAAAATCATAATAATGATAAAATAATAAATAAAAACTATAATAATGTAAATAACAAATAAAATACATAAATAAATGCATAGGTATAGTTAAATAATAAACAAACAGGTAAATAGTAAATAATAATAAATTGACATGTAACTAGTAATAAATGAAAATCAAACAGACAAATGATAAAAAAAAAATAATAATAATATAGAATAAATCATAATCATTACAGCATCTTGCTTAGGTGTTTATCTAAATGATTCTTAAAGCTTCGAACTGAACTACATTGCACTGCCTCTGCAGGAAGTTTATTCCATTCATTAACTACACGGTTGGCAAAGTTGTTTCTACCTACTTCCAAATTGAATCTATTTCCGGACAGTTTGAGACCATTGTTTCTTGTCTGATTCTCATTCAATGTGAAAATTTTGTCACTTTTAATGTTATCAATTCCCTTTAGAATTTTAAAGACCTGTATCAAGTCACCTCTGAGTCTACGCTTCTTTAGGGAAAACAGATTCATATGTTTTAGTCGATTTTCGTATGGTTTATTTTTTATATTTGGAATTAGTTTTGTGGCTCGCCGTTGTACTTTTTCCAGTCTGTCAATGTCTTTAATGAGATTCTGTGACCATACGGAAACAGCATATTCCAAATGTGGACGAACTAACGATTTAGCTTGTTAATGAGTGATGGACTTTTGAAATCAAAAGATCGTGCAATCAGTCCTAGAATCTTATTTGCTTTCTCAGAGGCTGAAATACACTGCTTGGATGATTTGAGGTCGTTACTGATAATTACGCCGAGATCTTTTTCACTATCCACTTTTGTTAACGAATTTCCAAATAACTTATAATCGTGTTTACTGTTATTTTTACCTATGTGCATTACCTTGCACTTACTTGTGTTAAATTTCATTAGCCACTTTTCAGACCATTGCTGTAATTTATCTAAATCTTCTTGAATATCTAATTGGTTAAAGTGACCATTTGCCATTCCGCACAGTTTTGTATCATCAGCAAATTTGGAAACAGTAGATTTTATTCCATGGTCTATATCATTTATATATACTATGAATAGAAGTGGCCCAAGAACGGAACCCTGAGGAACTCCACTTGTAACATTTTTCCATCTAGAAGTTTTTCCATTTAATACAACTCTCTGTTTTCGACCATTCAACCAATTACTAGTCCAACTTAATAGGCTATCACTTATTCCGTGTAAAGCTAATTTAGTAAGTAGTCTTTCGTGTGGGACGGTATCAAAAGCTTTTGCAAAGTCTAGATATATTAAATCTATATTGTTTTTTTGTCATAATTCGAGATGACTGTGTTGTAGAATTCGAGTAAGTTAGTCACGCAATATATATATATATATATATATATATATACATATATATATATTTATATATGCAATAAAAACACTAGGAGAGTGTGTTCACAAAAGAGAAAGTAAACACTAGGAAAAGTAAACAAACGAAGCAGAGCGCTTTTGTATAATTACATCTTCAGTGCAGATGTAATTATACGAAAGATGTAATTATACGAAAGCGCTCTGCTTCGTTAGTTTACTTTTCCTAGTGGTTACTTACGCATATATTTATAATGCCTTTTGAGTCATTGTTTGCTAAAAGATCAAAATCAGTGGCGGATTTTCTAGATCTTTTAGCAAACAATGACTCAAAAGGCATTATCGCTTCGTTAGATGCGGAGTCCCTCTACACTAACATCCAAGTTGACCGCACTATTCAATATATAATAGACAGAGTTTATCACAATGATACCACTCCTAACTGTGATATTCCAGAGAAAGTAATGAAAGACCTTTTGGAATGTTGCACCAAAGAAGCCCCCTTTATGTGCCCTAGAGGAAATAAATATTGCCAAACCGATGGTGTTGCAATGGGATCACCACTCGGAGTACTTTTTGCTAACTTTTTTATGGGTAGCATCGAAAATGAAATTTTCGCAA
>NC_134812.1:45062705-45065205 GCF_046742065.1 Oratosquilla oratoria
GAATGGGTGGGAATGGTTTTTATGCCTTTGTTTTTTGGCTACCTCCCTTATAAGGGGGAAAAAGCCTTTGGCATATGTATGTATGTATGTATGTATGTATGTATGTATGTATGTATGTATGTATGTATGTATGTATGTATGTATGTATGTATGTATGTATGTATGTATGTATGTATGTATGTATGTGCAATATTTTTTAAGAACATAAGAATGGAAGAGACTGCAAGAGACCACAAGGCTTACATTAGGCAATTCCATGTCCCTTACTACCAGTTATACCTATCCATAAAGTTATCTAATCTTCTCTTAAGACAACCAATTGTTTTTTTGATTAAGTACGCTCTCTCACCCAACTTGCCCTCTTCCTGTTTTTCAGATTTATTCCAAGTATAGATCTCTCAATTGCTCCTTGCGCATTCCCACGTAATCTCTCCGTCTTCGTCAGTTTCCAAGTTTCACATCCGTAGATCATAGTTGCGGTTATATACTGATTGTAAACTTTGTGTTTCAAACAAACAGGTAGGTCGCATCATAGGACATCTTACAACTAGTTGTAATATGTCTTTTTACCTAATCTTTATTATGTTTACTACATCTGTTTTAGATGATTCTAATCTTCAACATCTTCAAGTTTCGCCATCGATGATAATTCATTTATTTCGAGCGTTCGAGTTGAGCATTACTTTGGTTTTAATTTAGTTTCAGATTTATTTTAAGACAGTAAGGCAGGACTCGTAGTAATAGTTTCAAATTGGACAATTTTAGGTTTAGGAAGGAAATAGGCAAGAACTGGTTTACCAATTGAGTGGTTTACGAACGGAATGGACTTAGTGAGCGCTGAAACAATTGGTTAATTTAAGAGAAGATGAGATAACTTCATGAAAAGGGATGATATATGGCAAAGGACATGGAAGTGCCTACAGTAGTGTTGGCCTTATGGTCTCTTGCAGTCTCCTCAATTCTTATGTTCTTATGACTTTCCTTGTTGAGATTACTGAGAATAATATCATTGGTAAATGTCAGGTGACTGAAATATTCCTCACGAATCTTCAATCCTTTCTCTTCTCAACTCTGAAAATCCGCTTAAGGGAAGTTATAAATACCTGGGTTGTAATCGTATTGCTCTGCCTTACTCCGTCCTCAATCTTGATTCTTCTAATATGTATATTTGAAGTCAAATCACAGCAGTACTTGTTCACATCAGTGTTCAGTAGAAGTTGCTAGCCCCGTGTTCAGTGTAAACTTTAGTAAAGCCACTTGCTCTGCTTAGTCAAAGGCCTTTTGATAATCTACGAAAGCTTAACACAAAGGTTATGTATGTTTTCTCAATAACTCGGTAAATGCAGGTGCTAAATACGGGAGGACCCGCTTTCCCGTTTTCTTTGCTGGTTTTCATCTACAATATTATCTGATCTACTCGTAAGATCTGAAGTATGAGGGAGATCTGCAAAAGACCATAAGGTCTACACTCGGCAGTTCCATGTCCTTTACCACCTGTGATTCCTATCTTCTATTGAAGCAACCAATAGTTTCAGTACTCTTTACATGGTTACTAAATCTATTCCATTTGTTGACCACTCTGTTGGCAAAGTATTTCTTGCATATTTCCTATAAGAAAAAAATTGGTAAGTCATTTCTGGTCTTCTTTCTTGCGAAATGGAATCATTGTAACACTATACTCTGATTCAAAAAAGCTTTCTTTACGTACATAAAGAAAATATATATTGTGTATTTTTGTATCTGTGAACAGTGGGGAGTATTTTTATATATAATTTTTTTCTGGTGACTGTTAGGTGATTATATTGTGAACATATTTCCATCATGATTCACCAGCCGGATGTTATCCAGACACACACGGGGTTGAATATAGCTTTCTTTTCCTTTTAGAAACCTTTCATGGAATACGTAATGATTGTGAAAGTATGAGGGTGCAGCTGTGTGTCGGAAGATAGATGTGATGTCCAATCTTCCTACACACACACACTCGTATTGACAGCTTTATTAGATAGTTCTCCCTACGTGCAGCACTATACCATCTTGAGACAAGGACGCTACCAACTGTACTACGGCATGGATGTACAAAAGTGACCATTTGGTCTCCGGATATCAGCTCTCCTTAGTACACGTACTATGTATATATATATATATATATATATATTTATATATATATATATATATATATATATATATATATATATATATATGTGTGTGTGTTTGTGTGTGTGTGTGTGTGTGTGTGTGTGTGTGTGTGTGTGTGTGTGTGTGTGTGTGTGTGTGTGTGTGTACCTACATGTACATGACTTCTGTACAGTTCAAAACCCACTCAGTTACACCTCCACCCTAGATATTTTCTGCAAGACTTTTCCTCGTACAAAAGGTCATGAAGCAGAAGGCGCGCTCAAAAACACACTGAAAGGGAACGTGTATACCGGGAGCAGCAGCAGCACCTTTCCAGAGCAAGTTCCTTTTCATGAGGAACAGTCATGCCTCAGCAACGGAA
>NC_134812.1:45080205-45082705 GCF_046742065.1 Oratosquilla oratoria
AGGAAAGGGAGGAGTGGGGATGGAGGTAGAATGTAGATTGAGAGAATCGAGTAAATGCCTTGGTGGATTGAAAAGTGTAATGAGAAATAAGCATTTGGGAATGGATGCTAAGAGGAGGTTATATGAAGGAGTGATTGTGCCAACGGCACTGTACGGGGCAGAAACATGGGACATAAGAGAGGAAGAGAGAAGGAGTTTGAATATGTTTGAGATGAAATGTCTGAGAAGTATGATAGGGGTTCCTAGCCTAGATAGAGTGAGAAATGAGGAGGTGAGGAGGAGAACAGGGGTGGAAAGGGAGTTGGGAGATAGGGTTGATGAAAGAGTATTAGGATGGTTTGGACACATGGAAAGAATGAGTGAAGAAAGATTAGTAAAAGAGGTGTGGAAGGCAGAGGTGGAAAGAGTGAATATGAGGGGGCGTCCTAGTATGAGATGGATGGATGGTGTAAAAGGGGCATTACGAAAGAGAGGAATGTCTGTGGAGGAAGGACGGGAGAGGACAGAAGATAGGGGTGAATGGAGAAGGGTTGTGTATGAATGATGATGTGATGC
Source organism: Oratosquilla oratoria (assembly GCF_046742065.1). Taxonomy (NCBI): domain Eukaryota; kingdom Metazoa; phylum Arthropoda; class Malacostraca; order Stomatopoda; family Squillidae; genus Oratosquilla; species Oratosquilla oratoria. The sequence goes on from NC_134812.1 coordinate 45,080,761, forward strand.
ATGAGGGGGTGGGGGATGGGGGTGAAGGAGTATGTATGAGAAATAATTTGACGCAGAATAAAATATTTTCGTCTATTGACATTATCAAGGAATAAAACGTTCGGACTAAGTTTCTTATGTCCAGTGTTTTTTCTCCAAATTATTTTCACGTGTGCCTTGTGAATCACTGCAATATATATACATATATATATATATATATATACATATATATACATATATATATACATATATATGTACAGTATATATATATATACATATATATGTACAGTACATATATATATATATATATACATATATATATATATATATATATATATATATACATACACACACACACACACACACACACACACACACACACACACACACACACACACACACACACACACACACACACACACACACACACACACACACACACACACACACACACACACACACACACACACACACACACACACACACATGTATATATATATAGTTGTACAGGTATATATATGCAGAATTATATATATATATAATATATATATATACATATATATATATATATATATGTATATATATATATTGTTACGAATCTCGCTCACACATCTGACTTCTAACATATTTAGAGTGAATTAAATGAGTTTCCAAGACCCCATGGCTTTGGGGTATCTCAAATGAAAATTACAAGGTTTTCTGATTCGTAACACATAGTAAGAGTGAATGGGTGAATGAGTTCCCAAGACCCCATGTCTTTGGGTAACTTAAAGAAATTACAAGGCCACCATTCACTTTTTGGTACAGTGAAAAAAGTGACAATATATATACATATATATATATATATATATATATATATATATGTATACATATTACACAAAAATCACTGGGAAATAAGAAACTTCGAACATTTTTCGTCTATTTAAGACATTATCAAGGAGTGAAACGTTCGGACTAGTTTTCTTATGTCTCAGTGGTTTTTCTGCAAATCATTTTCATGTGGGTCTTGTGAATTACTGCAATATATATATATATATATATATATATATATATATATATATAAATATATATATATATATATATATATGTATATATATATACAGTATATGTGTTTCTTCTAAAAGTTTCAATCTATATATTACAGGTGTGTATATACATATATATGTATGTATATATATATATATATATATATATATATATATATATACTGTATATACATTTTTATCAACCACAATGCACTTTAATTCTAAGCCATCAACATCGGAAGAACCGTGGAGGCAACATGCAGAAATTAGAAAGGATTACAAAGGCGGAGCATGCCGACAGGAGACCTTTTGGTCCATATCTAGGTCGGATGCGAAAAAAATCATAATAATAATAAATTAATAAATAAAAACTATAAACGTGGTACGCCCGAGGACTCGACCCTACGGCCAGCACGTGACCAGTGCAGTAGTGACTTAGACCACTGCTCCATCAAGAGAGATATAAGTTGAGCGGAACTTTTCTTATATATATTTGTATGCTCAAGTTACATACACATACACGAAAGTTTGCATTCAACCCATCTCTACTATGATAATAAAATTGGTAAGTATACGAACCCGCGAAAGTATTTGTACAACATTTATGGATCCAAATGACTAGAGATACATTTTTATCAACCACAATGCACTTTAGTTCTAACCCATCAACATCGGAAGAACCGTGGAGGCAACATGCAGAAATTGAAACGTGGTTCGCCCGAGGACTCGACCCTACGATCAGCACGTGACCAGTGCAGTAGTGACTTAGACCACTGCTACATCAAGAGAGAAATAAGTTGAGCGGAACTTTTCTTATATATATTTGTATGCTCGAGTCACATACACATACACGAAAGTTTGCGTTCAACCCATCTCCACTATGATGAAAATGTATCTCTTGTCACTGGGACCCATTCAGTGTTGTACAAATACTTTCCCCT
>NC_134812.1:45087705-45096393 GCF_046742065.1 Oratosquilla oratoria
TGTCGTAAGCCTTTTCCAAATCCATAAAACCCCCCCCTCCAAAAAAAAAAAAAAACATCCTTACCTTCTCTTATAGCTTTCTCACATATCTGTCTTACCACAAAAATCTGATCTACACAACACCTACTTGTCCTAAAACCACACTGTTCCTCACCAATTACTCCCTCTGTTCCTCTCCTAATCCTCTCAAACAATACCCTCCCATAAGCCTCCCCAACTACACTCAACATGCTGATCCCTCTGAAACTAATACACTCACACTTGTCCCCTTTTCCCTTGTAAAGCGGAACTATACATGCAATCCTCCAGTCCTTCGACACTCTACCCTCTCTTAAACACACATTAAATAACCTCACCAGCCAGTCCACCATAACTGTACCTCCTTTCTTCAGACATTCTGCATGGCATCCATCCAGCCCAGGTGCCTTACCTGCTCTCATCATCTTAACAGCTGCTTTCATTTCATCTTTCCCTATTTCTTCTCCATTTTCCTCACTCATCACTCTCATTTTCTTAGCACTTTCCACTTCAACTACCTTTCCCTCCCTATCCTCCTTCACATTTAGCAACTCCCTAAAATACTCTTCCTATCTTGCACTTACTGCCTTCTCTTCCATTATCATCTCTCTATCTACACCTTTTACCTTTTCTTCTCTACTTGATTCACCTCCTCTTCCTCTCTTAATTTCTTTCTAAAACATCTTTTTATTACTTTCAAAAATTTCTGTCATACTCTTACCCCATTTTACATATGCTCTCCTCTTTGCTTCCTTTATCTTATGCTTAACTTCCCTTCTCTTTATTTTGTATCTCTCATGTGATTCCCTCATCCTAATTTGTAGCTAATCTATGAATGCCTGCTTCTTCTCTTCTACACCCTTCTTTGCTTCCTCATCCCACCACTCACTACCCTTCCTTCTATTTTCACCTGCTGTCCTTGTTCCACACATCTTTGCACACCTTATGACTCCCTCCTTGAACCATCCCCATTCCTCCTCCACTACTAGTTCTGTTCTATCCTTCACTCCCTCCCACTTCTCTCTCAGCTTCTTCTTATACTCCTTCTCCTTTTCTTTCTCATTTAAGCAGTTCACTCTAAGTTCCTCCCTACCTTCTGCCCTTTTCCTCTTTCTCCACCTATTCTCCACTCTCAATTTACCTCCCACCAGTAAATTATCTGATATTCCCCCACTCTCTCCCCTTAGAACATGTACATCCTTAACTCTTCCTACCATACTCATGGTCACCAATATAGAGTCCATTTACGCTCTATCTGCCACACTTCCATCCATCACCCTCTCCCATGTGTACTTATGCTTGACTTTCTTCCTAAACACTGTATTTGCTATCATTAACTCTCTTTCAAGACACATCTCCAACATCAATTCTCCACTAGGATTTTTAACCTGGAACTCCATACTTTCCAATCACTCCGTCTATTGGTTTGTTTCCTACCCTAGCATTAAGGTCTCCCAATACAACTTCAGTGACATTTCTTCCTAATCTTCCTATGCACTCATTTATATCTACCCAAAAAGCCTCCCTTTCCTCTACGCTCTTCTCACTACCGGGCCTATACGCACTTACAAAAACCCACATCTCCCTTCCGAGCTTCACCTTCATCCACATCACCCTTGAAGAAACCTCCTTCCACTCCACTACACGCTTACCTATCTCTTCACTTACTTGTATAGCCACCCCTTCTCTCCCTCGTCCTCTCTTCACTCCTGAGAACCTCCCAGCGACACTCCCAAACTCACACTCGCCCTCCCTTTCAATTTAGTTCCACTCAAAGCCAGCACATCTATTATTCCTCTCACAAACATTCTGCCTATCTCTTTCCTTTTATTCTCATCTGTACCACATCTACGCACATTAAAAGACCCAAACCTTAGGGTACTGTTTGGAAAACGCCTAGACCATCTTATGCCTTTACTTTTTTTTAGGAATGCCCCCTTTTGGAGCTACAGGTAACAGGACTCCTTATCCTACCTCCCGTCCCGTTTTTTTGTTGCCTCTTACGACTCAAATGGGAAGACTTTGTGGTAGTATATATACTTTTATACATACATATGTATGTATATATTGTTGAACTGACTAGAAATTTCCTTGTTGGTAAAGCGTTTCTGGTTTTAGAGGTTTAGGTGAATGTGAACTCTAGATAAGAAAAGAAAAAATCACAAAAAAAGAATATAACCAGGGCGGTCGTAATAGATCAGGCCTCACTTAATCTACTTATGTGTTAGTCCTTGCGTATTTACACACACACACACACCTGTATCAACCTTGTTGCGCCCCTGCGGCCCAGCATCCCACAACAATCTTTCATGAAGTTAGTCACTGACGAAGACAATGTTTACCCTTCTTCCGCTTTCGTTCTCCAAGTTTTGCTTTGCCATCTGTTTGACAAATGGTTTTAAACACAGTTTGTTGACGTGGGGTCCCGCCCACCGCCTAGGGGGGAAGGTAGGAAGCTTTCTATTTTGTGACGTACTATATGGTGTATATACAATTGATGAAGGGAGAGGATCCCACTCCATTGAGGGTTGTCTGTCCTGAGGCAAAGGAATTAAGTCCAGCGAACAAAAACTAGTCTGGGGTCGTAGTAAAAACGCAACCACTATTTCAACTGCTGTCAGACCCCCTTTTTTTTTATAACCCCCCTATATAACAAATGACTCTCTGCTCTAATTACATCCTCAGGCATGATTCTGTGGCGCGAAACGCTTAGTAGATAGTTCTCCTTTCTGACATGTTGTTGTGTTGTTGACAGACGGGCAAGACTGATTAATTTACGGCCTGTTTATTTCTTAGCTGCGACCTGTTGGATCGTATAATCTACAACTTGTTTATTTTGCAGCATCGCCCTGTTAGATTGCAGACGATAGGCATTTGTTTTCGAGAACGGGAAGAAACAGTTGGAAGTCGATCCAGTGAGTCGCGTTGCTACATTCCTTTATATTTCCGATTTGCATTTACTGGGAAAATGGTGGACGTGCAGTTCGACTGATTCGTAAAGCTGATTTTGACCAGCCATTTTGTCCAGCCATGAGAAAAAAAAAAAAAAAAAAAAAAAAAAAAAAAAAATCCAAGGCCACAAGCTCACCCACAGAGCCTGTTTTGTTAGGCGACAGCTTTCATGCGGTTTGTTTGAAGGTGTAATTGTTATTGTCAATGTTAATGTGTTTTTCTTTAATTAATCAAATTGCCTTAAAAGGTCTAAATTGAAGACCTTTTTTGGGCGCAAGCGCACACACATAACGAGCTTCAAGTAGGCATGTATATATATATATATATATATATATATATATATATATACATATATATATATATACATACATATATGTATATATATATTCATATGTATATACGTGTGTATATATGTATATGTATGTATATTTATGATATACATATACATGTATATGTGTGTGTATATTATATATGCATATTTATAATATATATATACATGTATATGTATATATACTTTATATATATATATATATATATGTATATATATATATATATATATATATATATATATATATACACACCTATTTAGGTCAGGAGAAGGCGCCCAGATTCTGCAGGATGATCTTAATAAACTGTTAACATGGTCGGTGCAATGGCAAATGAACTTCAATATCTCTAAGTGTAGCGTGTTAAACGTAGGGCTACACAACCCCGAAAATAGATACAACTTAGATGACACGTTTTTAGAAAAATCTGAGTGCGAGAGGGACTTGGGAGTTCTGGTGAGTCCGGACCTTAAAACCAGGAAGCAGTGCATTAGCGCCAGAAATAAAGCAAACAGAGCATTAGGCTTCATTGCTAGGACGGTAACAAATAGAAGTGCAGAGGTAATTATTAAACTCTATCTAGCAATAGTTAGACCCATCCTGGACTATGCGGTACAGTTTTGGTCTCCGTCCTACAGAATGGACATAAATTCACTAGAATCAGTACAGAGAAGAATGACCAAAATGATACAAGGACTCGGAAATTTGCCTTACGAAGAGAGGCTTAGGCACCTAAACTTACACTCTCTGAAAGACGCAGTGTGCGCAGGACTCGCAGTAATGGGTCTAAACTGGACAATGTTAGATTTAAGAAGGAAATAGGCAAAAATACAAATAGACGACAGGTTGATGGATACGGAGCTGCCTAGCCTTATGGTCTTTTGCAGTCTCCTTTATTTCTTATATATATCTGTGTGTGTGTATGTGTGTATATACAAGTATAGTGTATATATATATGTATATATATATACATATATATGTATATATATATATATATATACATATATATATATGTATATATATACATATATGAATATATATATATACATATATACATATATATATGTATATATATGTATATATATAAATATTGTGTATATATATGTATGTATATATTCATATTTATATATACATATATATATATGTATATATATATATATATATATATATATATATATATATATATATATCTTTTTTCAACCACAAATCACTTTTAATTCCATGCCATCGCAGTCGAGACTGAGAATTGCTCGATGGAGGCATCCGTTGGAAATTGAAATGTGGACGAGCCGAGGATTCGAACCCATAACAAAGTTACAGTGACGTAAACCAATACGCTATAAAGAGAGATATAAGTTGAGTACGACTTTCTTATATTTGTATGCTCGAATTACATACACCTACACGAAATATCGCGTTCAACCCACCAAATATAAGAAAGTCGTACTCAACTTATATCTCTCTTGATAGTGTATATATTTGCGTGTGTGTTTATATGTGTGTGTGTAATTGAGAAATGAGCCTATGAATTAAGAATTTAAAATGAACGAGAGAGAGAGAGAGAGAGAGAGAGAGAGAGAGAGAGAGAGAGAGAGAGAGAGAGAGAGAGAGAGAGAGAGAGAGAGAGAGAGAGAGAGAGAGAGAGAGAGAGAGAGAGAGAGAGAGAGAGAGAGAGAGAGAGAGAGAGAGAGAGAGAGAGAGAGAGAGAGGAGAGAGAAGAGAGAAGAGAGAGAGAGAGAGAGAGAGAGAGAGAGAGAAGAGAGAGAGAGAGTAGCGAGAGAGAGAGAGAGAGAGAGAGAAGAGAGAGAGAGAGAGAGAGAGAGAGAGAGAGAGAGAGAGAGAGAGAGAGAGAGAGAGAGAGAGAGAGAGAGAGAGAGAGAGAGGATTCTGGCTGTGACAGCGCCGGGGGTGGGTGACTTTCGTTAGGCTTGTAAACTGAACTTGCAAACATCATCCGGCCGCATCCGGCACCGCCGCATAGTGGGACACCGGCATGACGCACCCGGATAGTTGGGCCGAGTGGCAATTACGGTGCACTTATGGAATTTCTCGTAGTTTCCTTTTGCTCACGGGCCATGTGTCGAGTGGTGCGTTGGTGTCCACCGTGCCTCCCATGACGGAGACCTGGGTTGGAGTCCTACAGGCAGTGCCCCGACATGGGTAAGTGCCGCCCCCACCCCCACCCCCACACACACCACCACTACCACCACCTTCCATATCTGATGGTCACTAGTACGACTCACATGTAACATTCATCCACAAAACAACGTTTATACACACATCATTCATACACACAACTCATGATAGATAAATCGTGCATTAAAAGTGCATTAGGGGGAATTTGCTTTACCTTCTTTTCAACAAAAGTGCCACCCCCCCACCCCCCCCCCCCAAAAAAAAAAGAACGTGCCGCCCCAGGGCATTGACCCCTCCCCCCCCTCCGCCCCTCCCCTTGTCGGGGGCCTTGACCACAGGTATGCAGGCTGTTTGAGCCAAGTGCAAAGGGGATGAGCTTGGCCGGAGCTCAGGGCCTCCTGGCGTGAGCTCCTGGATTTTATCATGATAAGGAGGAAGGAGGCTTACAGGAGAAACCTTCTGGGCCATGACGAGGTCGAATAAAAAAAAAAAGCCTTCAAACTTGACACCATAGGTGACCTTTGACCCCCAACGGACCAGAGTTGTGCAGCCTTCTTCTATGGGTGGAAACATTTTCCTTCCCGAAAAAAAAAAAAAAAAAAAAATAATTGCTAGAGCCCTTTTCTCCTTCACCGCCTTCATGGCTCGACCTCTTCGATGCTGCTTTATTGTCCGCAAGGACAGAATCTAACAAAATAACCTCGAGTGGAGACCCCGGGAGAGAGACAGAGAGAAAAAGAGAGCGAGACACCTCTTTCTCTTCACCACAGTTGATGCTTTTGCTAACTGGCCTTGTAATTTGATCATCGTCGTCGTTGTGGGTTATTGCCGTGGGAGTGGGGCAAAATGACAATAACGTCGACAATGGCATGTCCAGATGTAAGGTTATGGGTCTAATTGTCATGTTGGGAGAAAAATATTCGTGTTTTGTTTTTCATTTCAATTTCATGCTATTTCAATGGAGAGGACGTCATGCAGACTAATAAATCCAATTAGAATACTTGATACAAAATCAATTATATACTGTCCCTGATATATATATAATATATATATTATATATATATATATATATATATATATATATACATATATATGTGTATACAGTATATATGCACGTATATACATATATATGTATATATATACACATATATATGTATATGTATACATATACATATATATATATGTATGTATGTATACACATATGTATATATATATGTGTGTGTATATACATATATAGTATATATATATATATATATATATATATATATATATAAATAAATATATATATATACATGTATATGCAAATATACATATATATATATATATTATGTATATATATACATATATTTACAAACATACATATATATATATGTATATATATACATATATATATATAAATATATATATATATATATATATATATATATATATATATATATACTCGCTTAGATGCAGGGCTTGGTTATACAAAAAAAAAGCAAACTGCAAATTCGACGCTAAATCAATTTTTCAATTTCACTCATTTACTACTTTTCAGTTTCCCAACTTCCTGAAGGTATCCTATATAGTCAACAAGCGGGTAAAGATAAAGAGGCAGATTTCCTATTTCCGTTCATTATTATGGGCTGTGAACGTTTCTAACTCTGCCCTGAGTCCATTATCAAAAGATCGTCAAAAGATGTCATCAAATGCATAGGTTTATATAGTACAAAAGAATGCAGAAAATACACAAGCGTGTGAGATTGGGCTGGAAGGACCTTGATCTTTTTTCTCTTTTCCTTCCTCGTCCCCCCTCATGGTTGATATGCGTGCAGGAACAGTTTTCCCACGTACGGCCTCCATTGGCTTTATGTCTTGTTTCCGTTTCTCTCGAGCCTCTGCTAAAATCCCCGAGGCTCGTTTGCGTGATGTTTTTTCCCGTCCCTGCTCGGTTGCTGTGGCCTCTTGCCTGAAAGACTTAAATACATTGGGAGTATACTAGGGGCGTCTTGCTGTGGAAATCAGAGATGGCCTAAATAAGAGCAATTCATACAAAACTTCAAGGTAGCAAGGCTGTTCTTTTCGGACTCCTCCTCAGAGAAAGACGACAGTGTTCCTGCCGAAGGACTGACACCTGTGAGATGCTGGCCATCGTTATCTTCCGTCCAGGAAGTGACGTTTGTTGTGACCCACCCGGTCTTATTGAGTCAGATGATCTAGCGCTTCAGGAGGGACGCGCCCTGGAGATGTTATTGGTATAAGTAGTCAACCCTATGAAAAGCATCATAGTGGCGTAACAGGTACAGTTCCCTAATTTTTGGTTGCAGCAACAGAAATTTGTTACACAAGTCCAGGATACTTACTCTCCCATATCTCCACTCCAGACCAGGCGCGTGAACATGAACTATCGTTTCTTCCAAAATGATGAATGACCTTATTGTGCATGCTGTTTCTGTAGTACAACTAAACCGAGCTTTAACAACGGTCTACGGGGTTAGTAACATGGACTATTCCTATCAATGATACTTCTCAACTATTCTTCTCTTTCCTTCGCGGTAGAACAGCAGATTACATGTAAGCTCTATGAGAAGGAGTCTGTGAGTGGTTTTTCCTGCTTCTTCATCCAAAGCTTGTTGTCTCACCTCGTACCATTTGTTTAGAACAGTAAGGAGGACACATTGGCAATCCTGATTGATTTGTTCATTGTTGAATATACATTTGTTGTTGCTCTCGGTCGAACCCTTCTCCTTCAGAGTGGAGAAGGTCCAAGAAGAGCAATGTTAAGAGGCTCTTCTGATAGAAGGAAGGTAATGGGAGAGACCTTGTAACCCGATAAAGACAAACCCCGCAGGTAAGCCCCAGCTTCCACTCACCAACGCGCTCATCCTTATTTCCGGGATTTGGTAGTACTTTGAAATATTAAACCTCAAGTCGTCATCACATCACACATCTGATACGAGATGGACGTCCAGGAAAAGCAAGTACCATTGTCGGCTTCCTCTGCCTCTGCGAACCCGAAGTCCAGAACTCTCTTGAATGAAGCTTTGCTTAGTCTTTTTTCGCGTTCCTTCACTGGTACTGGTGTTCTCACGAAAATGCTCGTCGACGTATCTACCATATGCCATCGGCTGCAGGATCCTGCCTGAATAAAACCTCCTTCACTACAGATCCCATGAAGCAGGTTGCGATGAGGACAACTAAAAGGCGAACCCCATACAGACTCCATCCTTACTGCTGATACAGTTTCTTTCCTCCACGGGGGCATCTGAAGGCGGAC
>NC_134812.1:45096893-45099393 GCF_046742065.1 Oratosquilla oratoria
TTGGATTTTCCTTGTCTTCTCCTTTATATATTGGTACAATATTTGCATTTTTTCAATCCTGTGGTACCTTTCCTTCTTTGAGTAAATAATCAATTATCTGATATAGTTTGTCCGTTAGTTTATCTATGCATACTTTTAATATCCAATTTGCAATTCCATTCGGACCATGTGATTTTCTGACATCAAGTTTTTTTTTATTTGGTCTCTAATTTCATTCTGTGTCACATTTATTTCTTTCATTGGGGAGGATCTTTCTCTCAGTATTTCCTCCCAAATTTGTGTACTTTCAATTGTGAATGCAGATTTGAAATGTTTCTTCATAATTTCAGCCATTTCTGGATCCTCTATATATTCGTTATTCACTTAGCGCAATTTTACTATTTCTTTTTTGTCTTTTAGTTTACCATTCACATGCCTGTAAAATAGTTTAGGTTGGTCCTTGCATTTTTATTACGTCCTTTTCATATTTTCTCTTTTCTTCCCTGCGTATTTTTATGTATTTATTTCTTAGTTTTATATATATATATTTGCCACTTACTCATTTTTTATATTTTTCCATCTTTTCCAAGCTTTGTTTCTTCTATTTTTAGCCTCACTACATTTTTGTTGTACCAGCACTTAATATACACACTTTTTGCTTCTGTTTTGGTACGTATTTGTTTGTTCCCTCATCATAATTTCTTTTTTAATATGTTCCATTTCTCTTCCATCGCTGTTTCTTTATTTAAGAAGTTTTCCCAATTTGCATTTTGAAAGAATTTTCTGAGTTTCTCAAAATTCGTTTTGTTGTACATTAGTCTTCCTTTTCTATGTTTCTCATTTCTTCTCAAATCAAATTGTTCTTTTAGTTCGAACTCTATTAGTATGCAGTCACTCTTCCCAATTGGTGTTTTTTATTCCATTTTATCCGCAATTTCAGGCTTTGACGTAAATATTAAATCTAGTCTCGACCGTTCCTCATTGTTTCTATATCTTGTACTTTCCTTTACCCATTGAGTCATTGTGTATTCGATGGTCATATCCAGTAGTATGTTTCCCCAGAGATCGTCTCCACCTTTCACTGTCATTTCTTCCCAACATATTTCTCTTAAGTTAAAGTCACCCCTAATTACTATGTTACCTCCTTTCAGTAAATCAGTTAGTGCATTCTTTGTGTCTTCCAACACTTTGGAATGATCACTCTCTTTCCAAGAATATATTTTTGGTGATACATATATTACTACAAATCTTTACTTTTTATGTCAATGTTTTCAACTTTTATCAGGATCATTTCCACATTATTTTTTCCTTCTGTTGTCTTAGTCACATTTAAGCCTTTTTTTAGTAAAAAACATGACTCCTCCACCCTGTTTCTCCTTTCTATTTTTCGTCCAGTGGTTGTATAGACCTTGTCCCACAGTGTTTGGTGGTAGAGGACTTTTTAATTTCGTCTCCGCAATTCCCATTATCTCTGGTTTTTCAACTGCCAGCTAGTCGTTTAATCTGTTTAGTCCTGAAATCATGCCGTCTATGTTGGTATATCTTATTTTCATTATTTTTCCTTTCTCCTTTTTTATATATTGCATTTCTTTTATTTATTTATTTATCTATTATTATTATAAACCATTTTCTCGGCCTCAGGTCCAGCACTTTTCAAAAAACTCATTCTGTTCAGTCTCCATTCTTTTCTCGTTTTATATTTGCTTCATTTCTAAATGCCTTTTCTTTCTCTTTTTCCTCATCGCTCATTTCTTTTTTATCCTTACACTTTTGTAATTTTCACTATTTGTCAACTTTGCTGTTTTTGATAATGCTTCTGCTATCATTTGAGACCTTAGTTTGATTTTAATAGCCTATATTGTTTGTGTGTGTGTGTGTGTGTTTGTGTGTGTGTGTGTGTTTGTGTGTGTGTGTGTGTGTGTGTGTTTGTGTGTGTGTGTGTGTGTGTGTGTGTGTGTATGTGCGTGTGTGTGTGAGTGTGTGAGCGTATGAGTGTGTCTGTCCTTATGACAGATCAGCCAATTTTTGTGTTTTTTTCCCTCTCATTTCATTTGGAATATTCGCAAATGATGGAGGACGTTGATGTTCATGGTGAACTCTTGATAACCATGGCGCATGACAGCATTGTGATTTGGGGTTCGAGCCTGGAACAACCATTGGTGGAAACCACAACCAGAGATGGATATGTACAAGCACGTGAGCAGGAAATTTGAGTTCTTGAAAGACGAATCCACTTAATACCTTGTGAAGGGTTTCCATCGTTGAAATGGTTGGAGAACAATGCACAGGCTAAGGGAGATATCCTGGGAGGGTTGAGGCATGGACGTATCGTCAGTATTTCTGGAAGTGATGATGATATACAGATCAAGGAGTGAAAAAGAGAGGGTACTTCCTGTCCCATGCCTAGTCAGCCCGCTTTGCGCCTTATCGGATGAAAAAAAAAAAAAAAAAAAAAAAAAAAAATTAAATGCAGAGATTGCAGGATACGATGATTACCAAGACGAGAGAAAAAAAATACAGG
>NC_134812.1:45101893-45106893 GCF_046742065.1 Oratosquilla oratoria
TATAAAATATGTCGTAAATGGATATATAAGAGATCATGAGAATATTGTATTAATACTGTTTATGACAAAATCCCTAATAAAAGTAGCAAATGTTCTTGTTGTTTTCGGTGATGGTCATAAACGCCAAGACGACCAACTTCGTGCTTGACACCTTTGCTACCGAGTGGGTGGAAGGTCCACAGACATCAATGAAATCCCCTGACGACATCAAAATTAAAATAAAAAGTATCATTCTGTACGGAAGGGGGAATGTTCGTTTAATTGAATCATTTGTAAGAAGACAGATTAACTCTCTCTCTCTCTTGTTCGCTCTTTGTTCTATCTCTCTCTCTCTCGCAGGCTTGCATTATTTGCAAAAGAGGATATTGTTACACTTTCAAACCCAAAATAGTGTCTGTGTTTATGGTGGTGATTTTGGGGGAAAGGAACAGATCTCGTTATGACTTCACTGTCGTCATAAAAGAAGACTTGAAATGAATATGTAAATACGGACAAACCTCGGAAATCGGTATTCTTTTGCACTGAAAACATAAAATGCCAAAGCATAATGAATATTCGGTTGCAGGATTCTCAAACTTGACTTGAGGACGGGTCTTGATTTTTGAAGCCTCCCTCAGGAGCGAAAACATGAATGAATAAGTGAAATTGATGTGATCAAAATGGATGATTTAGATTGTAGTTGCGGTCGGGCTATGTCCTGGATATTATATTTTGAAAGAAAAAAGTCGAAATTTTGGTGGGGCGCTTTAATAATAAAAGGGGTTTTTCATTGGTATGGAATTGAAATATCGTCCATTAGTCTTGGGAACTGAAATCCTACTTCAGAAACTGTCTCGGATTTTTTTTTTATTTGACTGTACGATGACGTGCCAAACCTGAAGGAGAAGCAACAAACTCTAGGAAGAAAGAGAGGAAGTTATCCATGACGGTGTCGCTTTCGCAAAAAAAAAAAAAGAAAAAAAAAAAAAAAAAAAAAAAAGAATTGCATCACGCTCCGTTGTAAAAAAGTTGCATCACGCTCCGTTGTAAACCACAGAGGAACCTGGTAATAGGCAAAGGCGTGGTCTCACTCCCTCTAACAAACAGACAGACAGACAGACAGACAGACACACACACACACACACACACACACACACACACACACACACACACACACACACACACACACACACACACACACACACACACACACACACACACACACACACACACACACACACACACACACACACACACACACACACACACACACACACACACACACACACACACACACGCAGTTCGAGGAAATCGTCAAATTTTATGACTTTGGGGGAAATTGTTTGGAAAAGAAAATTACCTTTCGGTTATAAATCTAAGTAATGAGTAATAAAATCGTGGAGAGGACGGGCCCTTTTTGGGATGAAACGAAGAGACGTAAAGGTGACCTCAATATTTGCATCGTAGTCTCCCCTCCTTTTTTTTTTTTTTTTTGTCGAAATGTTTTTAGTTGTGTGCGTGTGGGGGGGGAGAGTGTGGCACGTTTTATATATTTTATTCTGGTTGGCGCTAGACTAATACATTCGCCAATAGGGTAATTGAGTAAATAGAGAATCAAGAGACAATAAAATATTTAATGTTGATCACGTGTATGATTTTATTTTCTATTCATCAAGTTATTATATTTGTTTATTTATTATATCTATTTGTTTACTTAATTATTTATTATATCTATTTGTTTTTTATTCATTTATATGTTTCATCTTTATTTGCTATATTCATTCATTTACCTATTCGTCATGTTGATTTGTCTATTTACTGATTACATTTATTCATCTCTTTATTTAAGATCTTGATTTATCTATTATTTATATTGATTTATTAATTGGTTACTTTGTTTATCATGTTGAATTTTCTATTCAATTATTATTATTTCTATTCGTCTATTTACGTTTTATCTTTATATATTGATCTTTATTTGTTCTTCAATCATTTATTTATCATATTAATTTGCTTATTTATTCATTGTTTTTATCTATTTATTCATTCATGTTTTCGTCTATATTTACTTTTATTTGTTCATTTATTGGGGTCATGCTATGGATGTGTTATGTTTTACTGCATTGTTTCTGACCCAGTGGGGCAGTGGGCGGGATACGGGGATGACCCTTCATCCACGAGGAGCTAAGATGAGATGTGGGAAAGGGTGGAGGAGGGGAATGAAATGGGCGTGGCTTTGGTTTGGCTACCTCCCTTAAGTGGGAAAAAGCTCTTGGTATATACATAAATAGATAGATTTATTGATTTATTTATTGTGGAGGCCAAGAATCACCAAACGACCAACGTGGGACAAAGAAATGAATATTGGATTTTGTTCTCGATAAAGTTGTCGACCTAAACTGAATTCACAGGTAATATCGACGGCTCCAGGGGTGTATGTCCCCTCTTCATCATCTTAAATGGGGGTCGCTAAGTCTATATTATCAGAATATCTTTCATTTGTCTTTCTACCAACTTTGGATTATGTCATTTGGATAAGGATTGTACGTATCCTTTATTTTTTCACACACTCCACAACCAGATATTCGCACAACAGAATGTTATTAACAACAACGTGGAAACGGAGGAAATCTGGGTCGCGATCATGGTTAGAACGTTGCAGGATGGGGGTCGCACTGTATACGAAGTTTGGAAACCTCTAGTTCAAGTGCAAGATTACGCACAAGGATAGAAGTGCTGGTAAACTAGAACCCAGAACAAGGACAACTGGTTTAAGCGAGATCAGTTTTGGGGAGTTAGTTTAGAGGTCCGTAAGAATGGAGGCGTTAGGAGTGAACCAAATCTTTCCCTTCATAGGCTCTAAGAAAATTTTTGTGCAACAGTAAAAAAAAAAAAAGAAAAGTCGACATTGTAGGAATCTAGGAGTAGATAGTACATAAAAAAAAGGTACCTCCATCAAGTGGGCTTTAGGATGCCCATCATTTAGCAGATTACTCCTTAAAGGCGCTCTGTCTCTATCCCTCCAAGGGATTGCTTCTAGGAAGGATCCTAGACAACATGTGACTTCTAGAAAGATGTTTGCACTTGTAAAAGATTGCTTGTAGAAGACCTCTTGTCCCTCCAAGAGATGACATTTTGAAATATGCTCTAGGAGAATTCCTATAGGAGAGCATTTGGGTTTCAAACATATGGTATTTAGAAAAATGTCCATTCAATATATGCCTAGTAGATATTTGTCAGTCTCTGTAGTAGAAAGCATATAACAGTCTTCTATAGAAGGACTGTCCATCTAACATATTGCTTAAAGGAGGGATGGCGTGGGGAAGCGGGGGGGTCCGCACCTGGAATAGATGTTTTCTGGAACGATATTTGTCTAACAGACTGTTTAAAGGAGAGTGTTTGTCTTTCCAAAAGATGGTTTATAGGATATAGTTCGTCCTTTCAAGAAGTGACTCTTAGAAGGTAATCTGTTTCTCTAGGAGACTGCTTCTAGGAGTACGCGGTCTTCTAGCATTTTGTTCATAGGAGATTAGCCGTCCGTCTAAGACTCTAAGAGATGACGTCTTGAAGGGAGATCGCCCATGTAAAGGATAACTTCTAGATGGCTGTCGGTGTGTCTAACAGGTGGCTTATAGAAGGGTGTCCGCCCTTCTAGCAGATTGCTTATAGGAGGGGCGGTGTTCTCGTCCCTCTAACAGATGGCGTCTAGACCAGAGCCTCTGCCGCATGCAAGATCCCCCCTCCCCCCGCCCCCCACCCGCCCTCTCTCGCTTGCTGCTTTCCATCGCTCGCTCTCCGAGCCCATGTCATGACACGGAATCCTCGAACGTGGGTCAGGGAACCATAAAGGTTGTTTTGGATCGCGTGGCACCCTCGCCAATTATCGTAGCCCGGTGTCAATCAGACGTTGAAGTGCATCCACCTCGTGTTGGGCGGGGTGCTCTCTCTCTCTCTTCCAACTCTCCTCCTCCATTCTCCTCTTCTCTCTACTGCCTCTCGTCTCTCTCAAACCCTCTTCTGTCTTCTCTCTCACTGTCTCTCTCACTCTCTTCTCTCTCGCTCTCTCTCTCTCTCTCTCTCTCTCTCTCTCTCTCTCTCACACTCTCTCTCTCTCTCTCTCTCTCTCTCTCTCTCTCTCTCTCTCTCTCTCTCTCTCTCTCTCTGTAGTTCATAGAGTCCTTTTTTAACGCCCTGGACCAGAGTCCCAGACCTGTTTCTCACGTGTTTACACACCATACTTATGCACTGCTGTTGTCAGCCTCCTGAAGAAACATTTTGATTTTAATCACTCTATACTTGGGAACCACTATGACCCAATTCATGGACCATAGGTTGTGAACCACTTCGCCAGCGCTTCAGCCGAATCGAATCTTCTGACTAGAGACAGAGCAGATTCGACGAACCAAAAGCTCGCTCCAAAAGCCAAAATGTGCAAGCGAAGCCGTCACCTTTGCCTTATGTGTTAGGGTTCCCTCTATGAATCCAACTATTTGGTGTGATATTGTCACTAAGGATAGAAGCGCTGGTTATCGCCAACAAAATACATTCAGGGTTTAAAATAGAAAAAAAAAATACTCCCTGTTGACTGCCCCCCCCCTCCCCAATATGGGTCAGATCGAGTTACCGTTTTTGCCGGCGTATAAGACACGATTTCTTTTATTTTTGAATGTATAGAAAAATTGTCCTGCGTCTGTCAAAATATTGTATTTCGTGCGAAGGATCATACACTTTTCCTACAAAAACACTTTAAATTATCTTTTTATAAATGCATGATGAAACATACTATTTTCCCCACAAAATATCCCTGTAAAATAGGGGTGCATCTTATGCAAGGTTGCGTTTTATACGCCGGTAAACACTGTAATTTTAGCTCCAACTGTCATCTTCTTGGATGTTATTCCCTGTTTGTTTTAATTCCAGTTGCAGCCAGGCGATTTTATTCAGCTTGTGGGGGGGGGGATCCTACGCAGCTTAGAAGTTGTGTCCATTGGACTGATGACCCTTCTTGAAGCCATACTTCC
>NC_134812.1:45111893-45114393 GCF_046742065.1 Oratosquilla oratoria
CTGCCTATTAATTGCG
Source organism: Oratosquilla oratoria (assembly GCF_046742065.1). Taxonomy (NCBI): domain Eukaryota; kingdom Metazoa; phylum Arthropoda; class Malacostraca; order Stomatopoda; family Squillidae; genus Oratosquilla; species Oratosquilla oratoria. Next base: position 45,111,910 of record NC_134812.1, read on the forward strand.
TAGTATGTTGAATGAACAATATCAGAACGTTGTGCCTTGTCCTAATCTTTTTGAACACGCACACACACACACACACACACACACACACACACACACACACACACACACACACACACACACACACACACACACACACACACACACACACACACACACACACACACACACACACACACACACACACACACACACACACACACTTACACACACACGTGGTGCACATGTACATACCATCACCGATGTCCAAGTATACATTGTACACACGTAGACTGTTCCACAGGGCAGAGGAGAAATGTACACAGGAAATGGTTGTTATGTGTTACATGGGGGTCCATTTTGTGGGGTGTTTGTCTCCCTGTATGGGGGTGGGGGTTGCGTCCGATTCACATACTGTCCCCACCTGGAGTCCACACCAGGGCAAGGTAGGCTAAAAGCATTGCTCACGCTGCTGTAGGTCGGACATCCGAAGCAATGTACATGACACAAGCTATACATCAAAAGAAAGGCCATGTCACGTTCCGCTTGTTACAGTATTATCAAATACTTGATAAAGGTGTAACACGCGAACCGTTGTATTAATATAGGATCCGTCCTGATATTCAGGTGTTCCTTTTGATAGACTAGCCGGCAACTGTCAGTTACTACACAAGAAATACATTCAGGAACAAAATCGTAATACCAAATGTAGGGGACCGCGTGTGTTATGAAGTGGATATTTTTAGGAACTTCACAGCCTCGAAAGCGCGCTGGTCTTGCATGTGCTCAGTTGTGAGTTCGAATCCTGCACTCCTCTCCGACTCCCAGCAGTGACTGTATGTTACCTGCACCAACAGTCCCTCAAACGCATACTAGGGGAAAGGTGACGTCCTCTGCCGCGGCTACTCAACGCCTCTTGGTGTAGACTCCTCACCACTTCTATGAATCCAGCACTTGCGATAATGTTCCAAAGATAGAAGCAGTGGCCATGAAAAAGAAGAAGAAAAATTGGAGATGAATAAAATAGACTGGCGATAGATATAACAAAGAGGTACAGGACCACTAAGCACGGAGGGGGTACATCAAAAGAGGCCATAACACCCTTCGTTATCAAGAGGTCGTGATAAAGACGAATAAATCATTCCAACGGCAGCTGGAGTAAAGGAAAAAATACCACCCGGTAGAGAAGGCGCTGAATCTAGTCACAGGATATGGAGAATTCAGAAGAGAGCAAGAGAGACACAGGGAGAGAGACTCAATATTACAGGAAGATCTCAATCCTTTAGCACAAAACGAGGAAATGTTGGCAATTCTTTTAGTGCTAAATTACCCCTTTCCTGCTTAGGAGTTTCTATAAGACGACTAGAATTGTTTGAAATTAGACAGGATAAGACCTCCACTACGACCTGTTCATCTCTTTGACCAGAATAGGGTCCGCCACGCGGAGTGGTATTCCGTAATAAAGCCACTTGGACGTAAAATGCGGAATGCTCTGACCGGTACGCTCACAAAAAGTGTAATTACGTTAAAAGTCGCTACTGCGCTCGCTCTAGAAGCCGCGTTTTGTGCTCGGATGGCCAAAAAAAAACTTTATTGGTCGTCATACAGACGTCTCTAGCCGTGTAATAGGGCTACATTAGCATTGAAATTGGATTGGGAGAAGGTCTAGCCGTGCTGTCCTATTTACCGAGCTTGGTGGAATCATGTAACGCATCCACCCAAGCCAGGTAGAATGTTGTTATCCTTGATGAATCTATGACATTATGTTTTGTCAACAATAAACATCTTTTCTATCCTTGTGGACTATATCGTACCGAAGAGATGGTGTTATCATAGAAGCGGTGAAGGAAATGTTTGAGGAGAGCAGAGTAGTAGAACTGAGGGATAGTAGAAAAAAAAAAAAAAAAATTCGGGATGAGATGCGTCTCCATAGAAAAAATGCTGCTGCCTCTGGTCCGCAATCTATGAACCTCTTACGATTTTTAACATTTACCAAGCGATATAAAGGAAAGCCTTACGACGCGATGTTGTCCTGAAGGATAGAGGCGCCGGTAAACTTAAGACCATGACAGTCTATGTACACAAGTCCTCGTCTCAGTTCCTGCCCCAGGGGTACACTGTACCCCCTCCCCAGGGGGAAACCGTCTCCAGCAGAAACATCATCCCCCCGCCGGACACCCTGAGGAAGAATCGACTTGCAACGGACGCGCCCTTCTTCTGGAAGATTTGTTTACAATCCAATAGTGACGTCAATAATGACGTCATAGCAGCTTCGCCCATGTCCTCCTCTCCTTCCCACCTCCTCCTGCTGGATGGGGTTTTGATCGAGGCTGCAAGAAAGTTGGACTTGTGACTTATGATGTCATAAGTTACATCGCACCCTCTGGATCGGTCGTAAACGAAGGGTGGTTAAGTGTAGAGGAAGAAGTGGAAGTTCTTGACGACGACGCCCAAGTCAGTCGAGGTGGGAGACACGAATGAGGAAGAAAGAGGAAGAGGGAAGAAAAG
>NC_134812.1:45141893-45164393 GCF_046742065.1 Oratosquilla oratoria
ATGCCTTCTGAAAATCTAGATAGATTATATCAACAGATCATTCCTCGTATTTGTTAAAGACGTGATGAAAGAAGTCAAGGAGATTAGTTAGACATGAGCGTTTGCTACGGAAGCCATGTTGCGAATCTTTCAAAATCTTATTTTCTTCTAACAATTTTACTACACTGTCACGGATAATTGTATCTAGCAGTTTGCACACAATCGAAGTCAGACAAATTGGTCTGTAGTTGGCTGGTTGTGATTTGTCCCCTTTCTTGAATATTGGTGTTACGTTAGCACATTTCCAATCTGATGGGACTTTACCGAGTGCTAATGATCTGTTGAAGAGGATGCACAAGGGTTTACTGATTCGATTTTTGACTTCTCGCAGAATTCTAGGTGAAATTTTGTCAGGTCTCGGGGCTTTATTTATTTTGAGCTTATCAATCACTTGTACGACATCCCTTTCTGTAATTATGAGTTGATTTAAAACGTTTTGGGATATTTTATGTTCTGGTGGCTGATACATTGAGCAATCTTCGTCTGTGAAGACGGATGCAAAAAAATTATTAAGGATTGAGGCCATCTCATTTTCATCATCCGTATGTTTTCCTTCATCGTCATTTAATGGTCCAATGCCGCAGGTAAGCGTTTTCTTCTTATTCGCATAACTATAGAATTCTTTAAGGTTCGACTTGGATGCCTCAGCAATATGCTCTTCAAGATCTTTCTTACTACGCTTTATCAGTGTTTTTGTTTCGCGGTGAATTCTGTCTAGTGTTAGTTTATGGTCTTGGCTTTTAGTCGATAAATACTTTTTGTACGCACTCTTTTTACGAGAGAGGTTGTTACTAATTTCCCTATTCCACCACTTTGGTTTACTTGTTGCCGGACGTCTCTCACAATAGGGAACACAGATATTTACAGCATTGTTTGGGTCCTTGGTGAATTTTTCCCACGCTTTATCAATATCAGTCTCGTTCGAAGTTGTACTCCAGTCTAAGTTTTCTAGTAATGATCGGAGTCTATTGAAATTAGCTCTACGGAAGTCGGGTACTTTTTCTTTGCTGGTCTTAGATAAACTGGCTTCCATTTTAATTTTGAATGTGATGGTACGATGATCGCTAGTGCTGAATATTGGGCCGACATTTACTTCGTTTACAAGATTTTCTGTTGTAGAGAATATTAGGTCAAGGATATTATCTCCTCGGGTAGGGCTGTTTACGCCTTGGTGGAAGCCACTTTCCAGTAAGTTACTATACAAGTCTCGTCCTGTATGGAAACTCAAATCTTCACCCCATCTCTTCACCGGTAAGTTAAAGTCTCCCATGATGACTGTCTCGCAGCGTTGGTTAGTTTCTACGATTAAATCGAATAATTTTTCGTCATTTACTAGTAGCTGACCCGGTGGTCTATAGACAAGTCTAAATATTACTTTAGATTTACTGCAATTGGTTCTTATTTCAACAAACAATATATCAACATTTGTTACTGTTTCCGTTTTTAACAGTGATGGTTGGAGGGAGTTATGGACATACAAGATTACTCCACCACCTATTCTATTTTCTCTTTCGCAGCTGAAAATTGTGTAGCCTGACAAACAGTATTCCGCTATAAAATCTCGACTTGACGTGTCCAACCATGTCTCTGTTACTTCTATCACGTGATAGTTACCTGTCGCTCCGAGAATCTCTAGATCTTCGAACTTGTTTCGTACGACGCGAGCATTAACGTAACATAGATTGATATCTGCCACTTTTCTGTTTTGCTCTATTACGGGGGTGTTGATGGGGGCTCCGCTGAGGAGTTTTTTCTTATGATGTCGGTCAGGTTGTTGTTGAGCAGCCTACCTAACCTTGCTGCTCCGGCCACATTCAAGTGGAGACCGTCTTCCTCAAAAAGAGTTTTATCGAAGTAGAAGTTGTCCCGGAAATTGACAAAGTGTATTTTTTCTTTTACACAGAGGTTTTTTTTACTCTGTTGTTCGTACTGAATGCTTTGTTGTAGAATCTGTCTATGTCGAAATATTTTCCCCTTCCCTGGAATCTGGGAAGGATCCCTGAGATGACAAGGTTTTTCTCGGGAACCTTTTCTTTATATTTCCTGATTGTACTCCGGTACTTTTCTATGAGTTCTTCCGATCGAGTTGATTCGAGGTCATTCGTACCGGCGTGGATTATGAATACCGTATTTGTGTCCGCTTCTTTTGTGACATCGTCACAGGACTCGGCAATGTCATCGAGTCCGGCACCTCTATACATATAACACCTTCTGCGGCCATTTGAAGAACGGCCACAGAACTCTTCGGATTGGTGCCTCACTATGGAGTCCCCTACTAAACGGGTTTCAAACTCGTCCTCCTTGGCTAGTTCTAAAACTTTAAATCTGCTGGAGGTGGTGGGTCCTGATGATATCTGTGCCCTCCGGCGGGGTTTGGCACCTCTCTTGACCATTTGCCAGCCCCCACCCGCTACACGGGATGGGGGCTTCCTGCAGTGCAGGTTGGGGACTATCTTGTGAAGCAGGAATGTAATTTTTGGGGACTGCATTTACACGCGAGTGTATCGGTGCCTGTGGTGCCGGTTGGGGGCTATCCTGTGAAGCAGGAACGTCATTTTGGGGGACCGCATTTTCACTCGAGTGTATCGGTGCCAGCAATTGTGGGACTGTCCCCACGTTCTCGGTCACGAATGTTACAAGGGCCTCATATCTTGTCTTCATCATTTCGACAAGGGCCTCATATTTCGCATTCAGGGAGTCACACTGTTCCTTCAGAGCCTTGATCTGTTGGGAGTCTTTGCCTTGACTATTTTTAAAGACACACATGCGGCAAATAGACGAGTTTTTGAAATACTGCTTTGCCACCCTGCCTCTGCAGCTTTCGCAGGTTCGTAAGGGTGAAGGCATTTTGACTGATTTAGATGTTTGTCTTAATATGCTTGAGAGAAAAAAATGGTCTTAGATTTGTACTCACCACTTTTCGGATGTTCCTCTCTCTGGGCAATACATATATACCGATTTCCTTATCCGGATCGACTGCGGTAACTAATGCTAATACAATCCCTAATAATGATTCCTAATAATAATAACTTTACGTATACAGATGGAAAGAATCCATAAAAGTAATCCCTAATAACAATATCTTATGTATACAGATGAAAAAGGTAATAGGAGAAAGAGGAGAGAGTAGAGAAAGAGAGCGATCGATCGATCGATCGAGAGAGAGAGAGAGAAAGAGAGAGAGAAGAGAGAGAGAAGAGAGAGAGAAGAGAGAGAGGAGAGAGAGAGAAGAGAGAGAGGAGAGAGAGAGAGAAGAGAGAGAGGTGAAAGAGAGAGAGAGAGAAAAGAGAGAGAGAGAGAGAGAGAGAGAGAGAGAGAGAGAGAGAGAGAGAGAGAGAGAGAGAGAGAGAGAGAGAGAGAGAGAGAGAGAGAGAGAGAGAGAGAGAGAGAGAGAGAGAGAGAGAGAGAGAGAGAGAGAGAGAGAGAGAGAGAGAGAGAGAGAGGAGGAGGAGGAGAAGGATAAGTATGAGGACGAGAAGGAGGAGGAGGAGGAGAAGGATAAGTATGAGGACGAGAAGGAGGAGGAGGAGGAGGAGAAGGATAAGTATGAGGACGAGAAGGAGGAGGAGGAGGAGGAGGAGAAGGATAAGTATGAGGACGAGAAGGAGGAGGAGGAGGAGGAGGAGAAGGATAAGTATGAGGACGAGAAGGAGGAGGAGGAGGAGGAGGAGGAGGAGGAGGAGGAGGAGGAGGAGGAGGAGGAGGAGGAGGAGGAGGAGGAGGAGGAGGAGGAGGAGGAGGAGGAGGAGGAGGAGGAGGAGGAGGAGGAGGAGGAGGAGGATAAGTTCATTGAGGACGAGATGGAGGAATAAGAAACGGAGGCTTGCCGCCAACGCGAGTATTATGTATGGAAACAGAGGAGACGGGCTCCTTCCTGCTGGCGTTGACATCGACGTCAGTGCCAGACGACGTCATCTTAATTTGATGTGTCGGGATGAAGCTGGCGACACAGGCAAGTGCCATCCGCCGTGGTCCCGTGGATTTTGGCGTCAATTACGGCGTTGAGAGGCGCCACCCAGCGCTTACGTCAAGAAAGCGTTCCTGAATCGTGGTGCAATGCTATAGTAATTTTGCTTCATGAAAAAGGAAACCAGAAGGACCTTAGTAACTATCGACCGATTAGCTTGCTTTCAAATGTATATAAAGTATTCTCGAAGATCCTTACAAATAGACTAAGTCAAGTTTTAGATGGAAACCAGCCGAGAGAACAGGCAGGCTTTAGGGGCGGATATTCGACTCTACACCATTTGTAGGCGATAAACCAACTAATCGAGAAAACAACAGAATACAATATACCTCTCTGTTTAGCTTTTGTAGATTACGAGAAGGCCTTTGACTCGGTAGAACAAATAGTAAAACTAAACTCGTTACGCAAGCATGGTACAAACGAGCACATCGTAAGAGTTTTAGACAAGATTTATGCGAAAGATACCGCTATAATTCGACTACATAAAGATACAGAAAAGATCAAGATTGAGAAAGGAGTACGACAAGGCGATACAATTTCATCCAAATTATTTACAGCTTGATTGGAAGAGATTTTCAGAAGGTTCAATTGGGAAGAGAAAGGTTTGAAGAATAATGGCGAATATTTGAACCACCGAAGATTTGCGGATAACATTCTTATTTCAGAAAGAGCGGAAGACTTGCAAGATATCTTGAGTGATCTGAACAAGGAAAGTCACAAAGTAGGTTTAAAAATGAATAAGAGTAAAACCAAAGTAATGTTCAACACGAAAGTTCAAAGTAAAGAGATTATAATTGATGGTGAGAGTCTTGAAGAAGTTGAATGTATAATTATGTAGGCCAGATGGTGAAAGTGATGAAATAAAAAGACGCATTACAATTGGCTGGAAAAGTTTGGTAAGTATAATAAAGTACTGAGAAGCTCTCTACCTTTATGTTTGAAACGTAAAGTTTACAATCAATGCATTCTGCCAGCAATAATGTACGGATGTGAGACTTGGAAACTGATGAAGGCGATGGAAACAAAACTAAGGACTGCACAGAGGAGAATGGAGAGATCAATGATGGGAATAACGCTGAGAGACCGAAAGAGAGCAAGATGGGTGAGAGAGCAGACTAGAGTGAACGATATTGTGGAGGTGGTAAAAGAGAGGAAATGGAATTGGGCAGGTAAATTAGTGCGGACGACTGATGAGCGATGGAGCAAGTGTGTAACTGTAATCCCGTAATTCCAATGCCGTTATTGTTATTTCCATTATATTAGTAATCACACGCGGCCTGAATAGACGTATTTATTTATCCCCTCCACTACCCAGTTCCGGCTCACTCACTCCCCAGTTCCCACCCCCCGGGGAAGGATAAGAGAGACCCATGGCCCCTCGGGATAGTCCGTCCCCGGAGGATGCAGCACTGACGCTATCGCGGCGCAGCATCTGATATAGAATTACGAAGACCAAGTGCTTCTTCTGACCTCTGGCTTCCTGGTCACGATTAGCAATAATTGTGAGTGCTTTCCATGCACGAGAAACCTGTGATGGGAATAGGACGTCGTGTAGGATCACCTCTCCCCCCTCCAATTACTTTTTCCCATATGAGGAGAGCAGACAACCGACGACTGGTCACTTCCTGTTGTGGATAGTTCTAACCGCACTTTATCCATGCTATTCAGACTAACGTCATGAGGTTCTTAGTTCTTTATGTCACAGCGTCATAGCGACAAGATCAATTAATCAATTAGTTAATTATCTCGGGCCGTGCGGTAGACCAGTGGCTACTGTCTTGAACTCATGAGCAGGTGGTCGTGAGTTGGAGTCCCGGGACTCGCTATAGGATTGCTGCGTTGCCTCCTAACAGCCCTTACCAGGCGAGGAGGCGACCCAACATTGGCCTAAAAAAAAAAAAAAAAAAAAAAAAGAAAGAGCTCGCCGCAACTGACAGGGCTTTGCCATACCACAACGTGACAGGAAGGAAGGGGTAGAGGGAAGGTAAGTGTGTATAAGGCGATGATGCTTATTAGCGCCCCCAAACGAGGTGGGTCATGTCCCCAGGAGGACCAATTAGAACGTATCAGAGTAATTAGGTCATGTCATCGTTCCAGCTGTATTGATAAGGGCGTGTCGTTGTGCCCATCGTACGATATTTTAGTGAGGCAATTGACACCCATCAGACCTTAGTTACTCAGTATTTACAGTATTTATAATAAAACGGCTAGTCTCCGTTCAAAATATAAATAAATAAATAAATAAATAAATAAATAAATAAATAAATAAATAAATAAATAAATAAATAAATAAATAAATAAATAAATAAATAAATAAATAAATAAATAAATAAATAAATAAATAAAATAAAATAAAATAAAATAAATAAATAAATAAATGAATAAATGTAGATAAATGCATATATATACATATATACACCAAGGGCTTGGGTCACATGAAGAATTGTCACTCCAGAACACCCACATGAAGAATCGTTACCGCCTGAGATCTCACCTGAAGAATTGTCACCCCAGTACGCCGAATATCAACAGTAGAATAAAGATTAGGTTAGGTTAAGTTGAATGAGGGTTATGCTTATTATCATCAACTTATACAACCGAAGAATCGTAAACCCAGAATGGCCCACATGAAGAATTGTCACTCTAGGATAGCCCACATGAAAGATTGTCGCCCTGTCGAAGTCTGGGGGTGACAATTCTTCATGCTTTTCCCCCATACAAGGGAGGTAGCCAAAGTCAAAAGGCATAACTCCACTCCCACCCATTTCATCCCCACCCATTCCGCTTCCATTCAGCACCCCTCCCTCCCTCCCTCTCTCTCTTTTTGGCTCCTCCTGGATGACGGGTCAGAAGCAATTCAGTAAGACGCAGCACATCCACAGCAAGGTCACTTCATTTATTCGGCGACCCCCACTCTCCGTTCCCTCATGCAGTAGCATTGAAGACGTGGAGAAATCCCTTCGGGCTGCGTCAAAAAATCATTCACATATAACCACTCCCTAACCCCTCCCATCCCCCACCCACTCCCTTCCATGCATCACAGTATCATCCGCACTCAACCATTTTCCATTCACCCCTGTCTTCTGTCTTCTCCTGTCCTTCCTCAACAGGCACACCTCTCTTGCTCAACGCCCCTTTTACCTCACCCATCCATCTCATCCTCGGTCGGCCCTCATGTTCACTCCCCCCACCTCTGCCTTCCACACTTCTTTTACTAATATTTCTTCATTCATTCTTTCCATTTAACTAAACCATCTTAATACTCTTTCATCTCCTTTTCCACCTCCGCTTTCCTTTTCACCTCGTTTCTCACTCTATCCAACCTAGTAACCCTTACCATACTTCTCAGACATTTCATCTCAAACACATTTAAACCCTTCCTCTCTTATATTCCATATTTCTGCCCCACATAGTGCTGTTGGCACAATCACCCCTTCATACAATCTCCTCTTAGCTCCTATTCCCATATGTTCATTTCTCATAAATACATAAACAAATAAATGGATGAATGAAAAAATTAATAAAGAAGTGGAAATAATGAGAGTAAGGTGAATAGATAGTAATAGTCATGAAATAAATAGATATATGAATAAGTGAATAAATAATGGTCTGTTTTATACATCTATTCTCCCTCCGCTCTGGTACTGCCCTCCTAAACCTCTTCTTTGCCTTCTCTTCGATACCTTCCTCGTGACACAGCGGCAGAGTTCAAAGAAGCCCAAGGTTGTCACCCTGAACGCTCTGTTCACCTGACGACTGGACACCGAATTGAAGGAGGCGTCGACAGCTTTGTCTATAGGGGGTTTGCCAGCTCGGCCGGATCCCTTGAGGACTCCACCGCATTGAGGCGGCGACAGCCGGCCGTCCGTCAGATCTGGCGACAGACTTGTCGTCAGCGGCACTGACGCGGCTCGGGTCTGGCCCCGTACTTTCAAAGGCGTCGTCAGTGGCAGATGTGAAGGTGCCAAAAGCAGGAATAGTAGAAGGAGGAGGAGGAAAAAGAGAAGAAGAAGAAGAGGAAAAAAGAAAGATGAGGAGGAATAGAAGAAGAAGAAAGAGGAGGAATAGTAGAAGGAGGAGGAGGAAAATGAGAAGAAGAAGAAGAAAAAAGAGAGATGAGGAGGAATAGAAGAAGAAGAAAGAGGAGGAATATAAGAGTAAAGAAGAAGATGAAAAGGAGGAGAAAGAGGAGGGGTAGGGGAAAGAGGAGAATATGGAGAAGAGAAAGGAAAAGGACAAGAAAAAGAGGAAGAGGAATAGGAGAATGAAAAAGAAAAGAAAGAAGAGGAGGAGTAGAAAGAAGGGGAATAGGAGGGGTAGGGAAAGGAGAAGAATATGGATGAGAAGAGAAAAAGAGGAAGAAGAAGAAGAAAGAGGGGAGGAATAGAAGAAGAAAGAGAAAGAGGAAAAGAAGGAGAAAGAGGAGGGGCAGGAGAAGAAGGAGATAGAGGTGAAGAAGAAATTGAGGGAGAAGAAAAAGAGGAACGGAAGAAAAGAAGGAAAAGAAATAGCAAAAGAAAGAGGAAAAGAAAGATAAGAAGAAAGAGGATAGGGTAACAGAAAGAAAAGGAGAAAAAGCGAAACAGGAGGAAGAGGAGAAGGAAAAGGAAGAGAAAAAGAGAGAGGAGAGGAAAGCGAAGGAGGAGGGAGAGGGACAAAATAAAATAAAAGAGGAGTAAAAGAAAGAGGAAGAGGAGCAAAAGAGTGGAAAGAAGAGGAGTAATAGAAGGAGAAAGAGGAGAAATAAGAGAAGAAAAAAGAGGAGGGGGAGGGGAAGGAAAAGGAATAACAGAGAGTAAAGGGGAGGGGAAGGAAAAAAGAGAGAAGGAAGAGGAGGAGTCAAGGCGTCTTTCTGAGAACCCAAGAAAGGCCATGGAACTAAAGAGAAGAAAGAGGAAAAGGAAAAGAGAGAGGAGGAGGAGGAGGAGGAGGAGGAGGAGAAAAGGAGGAGCGAGGAGGGCGTCATGTGTTCCGAGAACCCAAGAAAGGCCATTGAGTACAATCGGAAGCGTAAATTCTGCTCTTTTTTTTTTTTTTTCTTTTTAACTGAGCGTCTCAACTTTCCGTGCTGTTTGATTGACAGTACCTTGCCAGCCGGAAGGTAACTTGGAATATATATATACATTTTTTTTTTTTTTTTGTAAAATTGCGAAAGTGGAATATCATAGACAGGTTTAATTACTTAATTACTTAACCTATTGCATGCTGAAGGTGTACCAGTACCATGGTAAGGAGCCTTCGCCAGGAGACGCTGAGTAGTTGCGGCCGAAGCCGTCACCTTTGCCCTATGATGCATGCGCTTTGGAGACTTGTTGGAGCAACTGTAGATGAACAGGTCACTGCTAGGAGGAATCGGAGAGAAGTGTGGGACTCGAACCCTCGACTAGGAAGACCATTACGCTTCTTATTGCGTCACCATGAAGATAAAGTCAACTGGCGAAAGGAAAAGGTGCCACCAGGTACGGAAGAAAGGGAGGAGTTGAGGTAGACTGTACCCTGCTAACCATTTCGAGCGAAATCAATAAAGTAGAAGTAGGTTAGTTTAGTTTAAGATGAGATTTAGGTAGTTTAATCGAGGTGGTCTTGACCTTCTAATCATTTCGAGCGAAATTAATAAAGTAGATACATTATATGTTAATATAGTTTTAGATGAATTTTGGTTAGTTTAACAGAGTTGGTCTCTACCCACTAACCAATTCGAGTAAAATCAATAAAATAGATGTAAGTTAGTTTAGTTTTAGATGAGTTTTGATAAGTTAATCGATATCGGCTTAACGTGGTTCAACTCCTTACAGCGTCGGGGGAGCTTCTCAATGCTGAAGAGAAGGTTCTGTCTAAGGCAAATCAAAATCCCTGAAGTAGGTGACCTGAGGTGGACGAGGTCATGCTGTCTTTGCATTATGTGAGAAGGAGGATAGTTTTTCCCTGATAAACACCAATTCCTGTAAAAAAAAAAAAAAATTGTTCAGTAGCCGTTAGTGCTAGCGACTTGTAAACTAGTCATCTACTTGCCCAATGTCAACGGGAAGCTAGTAAATTGCCTCCAAACTATCCTAGTGTCAACACATACTTGCCGGGCAAGTTAACTTGAGGCTTTAGAACATGTAGCATGCACTTATGATAGACCTCTAGCTGGCAAACGCTGAACTTCTAAATTGGACAAATTTAGTTTTAAGAAGGACACAATCAAGAACTGGTACACCAACAGAGTGGTTAACAAATGGAATAGACTTAGTAACTATGTATCGAGCGCTGAAACAATGGATTGTTTTAAAAGAAGATAAGATAACTTTATGGATAGGGATAACAGGTGGTAAGGGACATGGAACTACCTAGTGTAGTCCTTATGGTGTTTTGCAGAATCCTCCATTCTTATGTTCTAAGAAATATTTAGTCTTTGCTTTACAGTTGCCCTTTCCAGTTTGTCGAAAAAAGGAACTTGGATGGTATGGGCACAAAATGAGATTTGAGAACAGCAGCCAGCCCAAGATCTGTTATTATTGGGAACGACCCATGTAAAGAACAAGAACAAGATGGTGGGACGATATTTTTGTTATTATCAGAAGAAGAAGAAGGAACTCCGTCAAAGGAAGAGAAAAAGAGGAAGCGTGTCAAGATAGTATCTAGAAAGCTCCTGCCGGGATAATCGACAAGCTTAAGAGCTTGACTGACGTCTGCTGAGGTGAGAGTTATCGACGTGGTTAGTCTTAGATAATGGCGTGCAACTTTAATCCGATTCCACCAGTTTGGTTATCATTGGTGTTGATTAGTGTTTCTCAACCTTTCAGGTGTTGTGGACCCCTTACATCGACTTGTATATTCAAGGATCCACTTAATGTGGAATTAGATAAGATGTAGTCTTCTCTTAGCATTTAGTGATAGAAACAATATAGTATATTACACAAGTCATCGCCACATTCTGAGAGGTGTAACTAGGCAGGGAAAAATGGACATCTCGATTAAGCCACATTGTGTAATCATGAATTATATATATAAAGAAAAATGAATTAACTTTAATATGTTGAATTCCACGTCCTGCGGACGCTTTGGTAGGTTTCTGCGGCCCCCAAGTTGAAAGGCCTGTAGATAACAACTGTAGATAACAACTGACCACCTATTGTCATCATTACGTCAAGATACGTGTAGGAAATATATATTTGCCGTGGGCTCGTTTCAAATATCATTTCACATTTAATATTCATTTATGCAAGAACGTAAATTGATTCTCTATTTTTGTAACTAACTTTACTTTGCGATACGTAAAATTTGTTAAACATCGCTCATTCATAACAAGATCGTACCTTTTTTAAAAGAATTATTCATTTGTTATTAGGCATAATAGATTAATGTATTTTATATAAAAAATGCATTTGGTTTTATTGGGACGATTTTATCTTATTTGATCTATTTTTATTTTTATTCTTTTTAATTTAATTTTGTTTTATTTTATTTTATTTTATTTTATTTTATTTCTGGGTATTACTTGTCAAAGATACGCGGTTTGAAAATCCAAATAGTATTATCTTTCGAAAGCATAAACATAGAATACAATTGCAGAAGGAACATGTGCTTTGTCATGAGATGTGTGTATGAAAGTAATGTATATGTACTAGTGTACTAGTAATATGTACTAACGCACACTAGTGTACTGTGATATTATATAGATAACTCATCTATCATGATTCAGGACCGAACTCTGCCACTGGATTACCAGACGAGTCTATTACCACTGAGCTACTAAGTATTTCAGCGGCTTTGACCCATCGTTTTTCGCTCATATTTCCGAAATAACCATTCACATCAGTATGATATATTAGCACAGCCTAATTCACACCCGGCCATAATTTTTGACGTTAGAGTGCATTTACAAGTGTATTTAATTACGGCGTTTACTCTTGATATTAAGTGTGTCGTAGCCGACACCCGTGAAGTAAATCGAACAGGTGAAGTCGTGACGTCATCACAAACTACCTCGTGTATCCCAACTTCACTTGTTCGATTTACTTCACGGGTGTCGGCTACGACACACACAATATCAAGAGTAAACACCGTAATTAAATACACTTGTGAATACACTATAACGTCAAAAATTATGGCCGGGTGTGAATTAGGCTGTGCTAATATACCATGCTGATGTGAATGATTATTTCGGAAATATGAGCGAAAAACGATGGGTCAAAGCCGCTGAAATACTTAGTAGTACAGTTGGTAAGAGAATGGGCTCGTAATATTCAGTAAACTGGGTTCGAGTCATAGTCCTGACAGCTAACTGAGTTGTTTTTATCAAAATAAATCCCGTCGTGGACCATTTGAGTTTTCGTAAGAACAGAAGGGTTCCATGGTTCTAACCACCTGCCATTCCCATCTATAAAGTTATTTCATCTTATATTAAGAAAACCCATTGTTTCATCGCTCACTACTTGGTTACTAAGTCTATTCCATTCGTTGGTGGACCAGTTCGTGACTATTTCCTTCTTGAACCTGCAACACCGTGTGACCAGTAGGGCAGTCGGTGTTATGGATTTTCCTCGTGTTCTTCTCTGCAAGCGTCGTCTTAGGAAACGTTGGGAAAGCAGTGGCGGACATCCAAATGGGAGGGGAGCATCATTTGGAGAAACTAACAATGAAATTGGTTGATTTATATTTAAATCGAATAAAGCATTTATGTTTCATCTGCATTTACATATTCAAAACGTCTTCCTTTCTCGTAATACTTCTAAGTACTAAGAGGCCTTACACTTGAATCTTTGGTGCCTCGTGTAATCAAAAAGTTGTCCCTGGGTATCGTCAGACCTTTCCACGCCAATGTGGGAAAGTAACGGTGGAAGCATAATCATGGTATCGTATCTAGGTTTCAATAGAAAACGGTTCGGGTGTAATTAATCTGGATTGTAATTCTATAATTACCTGCGAATTACAATTACGATTTTAGATAAGTATTACTGCAGTCGCTACTGAACTCCATGGAATAATTCATTTATGCAGTGCTGTTGCGTAGGTGGGCTTCATCAGTATTATGTTTTGTCTCTACAAGGACTAATGTATTTATATGTACGAGTATATATATGCGTGTGTGTGTGTTTGTGTATATGTATATACTTGGATATACACGCATATATATATACATATATATATATATATATACATATATATATATATATATATATATATATATATATATGTACATGTGTGTGTGTGTGTGTGTGTGTGTGTGTGTGTGTGTGTGTGTGTGTGTGTGTGTGTGTGTGTGTGTGTGTGTGTGTATTTACCTAGTTTTACCTAGTTGTATTTTACGGGAAGGGGAGCTATGCTCGTGGTGTCCCGTGTGTGTGTGCGTGTGTGTGTGTGTGTGTGTGTGTGTGTGTGTGTGTGTGTGTGTGTGTGTGTGTGTGTGTGTGTGTGTGTGTGTGTGTGTGTGTGTGTGTGTGTGTGTGTGTGTGTGTGTGTGTGTGTGTGTGTGTGTGTGTGTGTGTGTGTGTGTGTGTGTGTGTGTGTGTGTGTGTGTGTGTGTGTGTGTGTGTGTGTGTGTGTGTGTGTGTGTGTGTGTAGAATTTAATGTGATTGCTAGTTCTGCACCATTTATCCTCTTTAAGAACATGTAATGAACGTCTTAAGATGATCTTAATTTCTAAAGTAAGAATTGAGATGATTTCTCCGTAGGAGGTCATCTGTGCTGCCTAATCGCGGTTTCAAACCATTTTGACTCTTCTTCAGTGGCGTTGGCGTGTGTTGTGATTGTCTCCAAGGTGATATTAAACTAACTTCGTCATTTGGACAGTCTTTAAGGGCTGGTTTCGCACAGATACACTCCTACGCCACTGGAGAAGAGTGAAAATGATTTCATATCGCTATTTGGCAGCACAGATGACTTCCAACGAAGAAATCATCTGAACTCTTACAAAAGAGACCATCTTAAGATACAAAGAGAAAGTCTTAAATAAGTTAACTAAGGTTTGATTAGCAATCACATTTAATTCTACATATTTAAGAGAAAATCTGCCCATTTATACCCTTATTATGTACATGTGTGTGTGTGTGTGTGTGTGTGTGTGTGTGTGTGTGTGTGTGTGTGTGTGTGTGTGTGTGTGTGTGTGTGTGTGTTTGCAGCCATTGTCCTGAAACGATGACCATACATATGTGCATTGGCTTCCATCTCCTGGAAGCGATCAGAGGAAGGGTGACTGCTGTGAGGTTCAGTACCCTTGGAGTTGACCAGAGAGCATCAACAGAAGCCCGAAGGGGTCATAAGAACTTCAAATTTACAGCCTGAAAAGACGGTTATTTTGATTGACGCTGGCTCTTGCCTCGGGGGAGGGATCCCCGAGCTTGTAGATGGGTAAGGCGCCTTAATCGAAGGTTCAAAGGACCTGTGCCGGGCTCTGTGAGGATCCAGGAAGCAAGGGACGTGACCTGCATGGTTGGGCCTTCATCACTGTCGGCGAAGAAGCGCGCGCGCGCTCAGCGGTCGCCTCCTACCTTCTCCAACTCAGCCGCAGTCTTCAGAAACTTTTTTCTGACTAAAGACAGACAATTTTAGTCACGTAAAGATGTGGACTTCATCATAAAAAATAGTGCTGATCGCTCGAGACTACACTTAGGGATAAAGCGCCCCCCTCCTCAACTGCAGGAAATCAACTCTTTCGTTGGTGCGAAATCTCTTGAGGGCGCTGTCCTGTTGAGGAGCCCAGGATCAAACGTTGTCCTGTTGAAGAGCACAGGATCAAGCGTTGTCCTGTTGAATCGCTCAGGATTGAGCGTTGTTCCGTTGAAGGGCCCAGGATCGAGTGTTGTCCTGTAGAAGGTCCTAGGATTGAGCGCTGTTCTGTTGAATAGCCCAGTATTAAGCGTTGTCCCGTTGAAGGGCCCAGGATTGAGCGTTGTCCCGTTAAAGGGCCCAAGATTGAGCGTTTTCCCGTTGGAGGGCCCAGGATCGAGCGTTGTCCTGTTGAATAGCCCAGAATTGAGCGTTGTCCCGTTGAAGGGCCCAGGATCGAGCGTTGCCCTGTTGAATAGCCCAGAATTGAGCGTTGTCCCGTTGAAGGGCCCAGGATCGAGCGTTGTCTTGTTGAATAGCCCATGACTGAGCGTTGTCCTGCTGAAAGGATTGAGCGTTGTCCTGTTGAATGGGCCTGGATTGAACATTGTCTTGTTGAAGGGCTCAAGAGGAATAGTACCTTTCGGAGGTCTTCATGTTGATGGAACAACGACGAGAGCTGCCTGGGGGAGGCGACGCCGTTAAATCGAAGAAGGGTGAGGGGCTAGGGTTTGGGGGGGCGTAGGACAAAGGATCTCCTGCGTAAGGTCCACATAAGGACTTCTAAACACAGGTTAGACGAGCCAACAGCGGCTTTGTGTGCCATTTGTTTATTCGCTTTTATTTATTGTACTTGATTTGCGCTAAGTACGGTCATTTATCACAGCTCGGCCGACACTTACGACTCCATCTCTACAGGGAGGAGCGAGGAGTGGAAACGGGCAGTCGGTGGCCAGACACATTTTTCCGCGGCCCGAGAGTGGGAGGCACGGGGCGCGGGGGAATCAACCATACTTGTGAACACGCACGCTTGTGTGTGTGTGTGTGAGCGCGCACCTATGCAGACTCTCTCTCTCTCTCTCTCTCTCTCTCTCTCTCTCTCTCTCTCTCTCTCTCTCTCTCTCTCTCTCTCTCTCTCTCTCTCTCTCTCTCTCTCTCTCTCTCTCTCTCTCTCTCTCTCTCTCTCTCTCTCTCTCTCTCTCTCTCTCTCTCTCTCTCTCTCTCACGAGAGGTGTTACGAGGTCATGGGAACAAATCGAAAGAAGACCACACGCCTGGAATGACCCAGATGATGGATGACATCGCCCAAGTTGCAACCATATATGAACTCAAAACAGGGTATGATTATTGGAGAATAAAAGACAGGACCGCTCGAACGCAACTCCCTTATTGTATACTCGGATTAGATAAGTACAGTTAAATAAATACATAATTATGTACATACATACACACATACATACATACATACATACATACATACATACATACATACATACATACATACATACATACATACATACATACATACGTATATGCATACATACATACATACATACATACATACATGCATACATACGATCATACATACATACATACATACATACATACATACATACATACATACATACATATATACATACATACATACATACATACATACATACATACATACATACATACATACATACATACATACATACATACATACATACATACATACATACATACATACATACATACATACATACATAAATACATACATACATACATGCATACATACATACATGCATACATACATATATACATACATACATAATGCATGCATACATACATGCATACATACATACATACATACATACATACATACATACATACATACATACATACATACATACATACATACATACATACATACGGACTTGCATACATACATACGGAGTTGCATAAAAATGAACATACATGCACACATACACATATGCATATGTACATTCATGTACATATACATACATACAAACATACAAACAGACGTACATACACACATGCATGTATACACACGACACGATGGCGCAGTGGTAGAGTTCCCGGCCGCCACTACGGCGGTCCGGGTTCGAATTCTGCCTAGGGCTGAAATAACTTTAGTACCGCTGCGCTACGAGTCGTTACTCCAATTCACGTGGGCGGGGAGTTGGGTGTGAGCGCACTTGTAAGGTCAGTATTACCGAGGGAAATAGCAGTCGATCACGAGTCCAGCACATGATCCAAGACCATGGTGAATCACATATAAGTACATTCATGCACTTATATATGCATACACACATACATAGTGCATACATATATAAATGCACACATACGTACATATATTCCTTACATACATACAGACCTTACATGCATATCGTACATAAGTATATACATACATGCATACGTACATACACATACTTATATACATACACATACATACGTACATATATAGTTTCCTTACGTGCACACATACATACATAAACACACACGTACATTCATAGCTTACATGCATACAAAGGATTACAAAGGAAGAGCATGCCGACAGGAGACCTTTTGGTCTATAACTAGGTCAGATGCAGAAAAAAAAACGTGCATACGTACATTAGGTGCAGACAGGTGTTGTTTTTCCCATCGGCACCAGGTGAGAAGGCAACACCTGTTGTGGACAAGTGACCGTCCATATAAGACCAGCAAGACAACAAATGTGCCTTAGAGAGATGATCATCACTTGAGAATATTTATCCAATGCCATTGGAAGTATATCTCATGGAGAATATTTTCACCGTACAGTGAACGTCCATGTACCCTGAGTCCTGATGATTCCTGATTTTATGGGGCTATTTTCACTGTTTTATCTTTAAGGTGTATTAGTAGGATAAGAAAGGAATTCATACAAGGAACGGTAGAGGTGGTGGAAGTGTCAAAGAAGATACAAGAGAAGAGGTTGCAGTGGTATGGGCATGTCATGAAGAAAGAAGAGGACCATAGATGTTACTCTAAGCCCAAACTGAGACACAGGCGACACAGGCGACACAGGCGACACAGGCGCCGCAACACAGAACAAAGGCAAACTTCCTGCTGCTGAATTGAAGTACAGTTTGAATTTCTCTCTCACCAGAAATGTTGGTAGTACATCTGGAAGAATTTCAAGTGAGAAAGAAGTTCAAATTGTACTTCAATTCAGCAACAGGAAATCTGCCTTTGCTCTGTGCTGCGTCGCCTGTGTCGCCTGCGTCTCAATTTGTATTTAGGGTAAGAGAGTCACGAACGTGGAGGTGGATGGACGGAGGAGATGAGGAAGACCGAGACGCAGGTGGAGGGACACTCTTGTTGAAGACGTAAGGGAGACTTCGATGAGAACAGATTGCAAGATTGGGGATAGAGAGGGCTTAGACGAAACAGCGTATCCATATAAAGATGAAAAAAACCCCGCAGAAATAGGTGGAGAGCTTTAGGATATATTCTTCATGCGGAAGTAATTTCCAGTTTGCATTATTGTGCTGTCAGTCAGTTTGATGAAGTGAGCTTTATGAATATTTGAGCATACCAGAAATTTATTTCCAGGTTAGGTTTTATTTTGTATTGTGAAGTTCTGTTGTATTTGATGTTCAGAGTGAACCTGAGAGAAACAAGATTGACATCAATTTCACGTGACTAAACACTTTAGAACAGGAGATTATTCATTGTGCAATGCTAATTAAATTTTATATGGAAAAGGCTTTGGGACCAGGTGGGATTTCTAATTGGATACCCGAAGCATACAGAAAACAAGTGGACAAGACAGACCAATTGATTGTGTGCCTGTTAGAAAAGGGAAGGGTGCCATAGGATTAGAAAATGGCAAACGTAGTTCCAGTCTACAAGGAAGTAAATAGAAAGGAAACTCTAGTTTATAGACCTGTGATATGATAGTTATATATGGAACTATGGATTATGTAGACATATTGACAGAGGATATGTTAGTATGAGATGAAAGACTATAAGGAAGATAGTATAAAGAGAAAAAATTCTTGAAGAATGTTAAGAAGTATAACCTTCCATATATATACGTTAATTTGTGGGACAAATTTGAAAAAGAAACAATGGATGCTGACAACATAGAACAAAGTTTAACAAGTGGATACATGGAGACGGAACCCCATGAGCACAGCTTCATTCATTCACATAGAAAGTAAATACACTAACGTAAGCACGCGCGCGCGCACGCACACACACACACACACACACACACACACACACACACACACACACACACACACACACACACACACACACACACACACACACACACACACACACACACACACACGCATGACAAATTCAAGAAAGTACATGCAGCCGGTGATAATTAGATATTCGGACCAAACACCTGGACAGTTGACTTCTCAATGGTCCCGAAACACTGGTGTGTGTTTGTGCAAGAGTGCGTGTGTGTATTTACCTAGTTGTATTTTGCGGGAAGTGGAGCTACGCTCGTGAAGTCCCGCCTTTGTATATCGCAGTGTCTAATTTGGTCATAAACTCATGAATGGTTTTTGCGTACACTATTTTATTGTCCAGCTTGTTCCAAGTGTCCACCACTCTATGCGGAAAACTTTTTTTCTTTCAGATCTCTTCTGTAACTATGTTTTTTTTATTTTCTTTCCATGTCCTCTTGTGCTTCTTTTGTCCCAGATTACCAAGTCCTCTCTATCGATTATTTCTGTGCCTTTCATGATACTGTAGATGGTCAGTAGGTCACCTCTCTCTCTTCTTTGCTCCAGAGTCGGTAACTCCAGTTTAGCCAATCTCTCCTCATATGACAAGTTTGCAAATGCAGGTGCCATTTTTGTTGCTGCTCTCTGGATTCTTTCTATTTTCTTTATATTCTTTTTGGTACTGGGTGACCACAATGTCGCCGCATATTCTAGTCTAGGGCTTATCAGTGTGACCAATATCTTTTTAATCATTTCTTCGTCCAGATATGTCAATGCTACTTTTATTGATCTTAGCAAGTTGTAGGATTCTCCAACAGTTTTGTTTATCTGTTTGTCATAGGACAAGTCGTTTGAGATAATTACACCCAAATCTTATTCAGATCCCTCCTTCTTTACCTCCTTGGTGTGGTGTGCGTGCGCGCGCGCGTGTGTGTGTGTGTGTGTGTGTGTGTGTGTGTGTGTGTGTGTGTGTGTGTGTGTGTGTGTGCGTGTGCGTGTGTGTGTGTGTGTATGCATATGGATATGTATATAAATTTGTGCTTGTTTATGTATGTTCATAATTTTGTCTTGGGGACTACTTGCGCATTAGAATGTGCGCATTCGTGTATGTGCGTATGAAAACGTGTCCTTTGGATTTTGTCCCGACCTCGCTTTTTTTTTTTTTTAGGTTCGCCGCCTCTTTCTTGAATATTTCTAGGTACTCACGGAAGCTTTACAACTCCTCATAGGTCCAAATTTCTAACGAGATCCTTAAAAAAAAAGAAAAAAAAAAGAGAGACAAAGGTTTTTGTTCCAGGTACTGGTCGGCCAGGTTCTCAGAGTCTGCTGAGGAATTTGTGGGTTTCGAGGAAGAGATCTTGTGGATGCGTTGTTTTGGTTCGTGTTGGAAAAGTGCCACGGCGCACCCCAAGTGTCTCCTTAGCTTCCTTGCTTGCTTGCTTGCTTGCTTGCTTGTGCCAAGCGTCCTAATCGGAGATCTACAGGACTACCACCACCAACTCTACCAACGTTACCATCACCACTAACACCATCAGCGCTATCCTTTCCACCACCACCATCACCACTATTATCACCATCACCACCATTAGCATCATCGCCACCATTACCACCACCGCCACCTCTACCACCACCACCTCAAACACCAGCAGCAGCAGCCACAACCGCCAATACCAGCTCTAACTACCACCAACACCACTACCACAACAAACACCATTAACTCTACAATGACCACTACCGCAGCCACACTATTAGCTCTAATTAACCACCACCAACACCCCCACCTCCACCACCACCACCACCTCCTCCACCACCACCACCCCCTCCTCCACCACCACCACCTCCTCCACTAAGAACGAGAACAATAACAAGAAGAGGAATAAGAACAGTACATCTTCTGCCACCAGCATCACAGCCAGTACAACCACCACCACCAACAACAATATTTCCTCCTCCTCCTCCTTCTCCTCATCCTTCTTCTCCTCCTCCTCCTCCTCCTCCCCTTCTTCTCCTCCTCCACCTATTCCTCTTCCTCCTCTCCACTTCTTCCCTTTACCTTCGCACTGTCTATCCTCTTTCCCTCCTTCTCTTCCTCCTCCTCCTCTTCCCTCCACCCTCCTGCGTATCCCACCATTTTGTAAGAAACGGCCCTGACACTCCCCCTCCCCCTGACTCCCTTTTCCTCCACTCCTTCCATTCCCCTCCCCATCCCCCTCCTTCTCCCCTTCTCCCCCTCCTCCTCCTCCCGCACCCTGTCTTAAACCCTCCCGGTTCCTCTGCCTGTCCTCCTGAGTGTCTTCAACATGAAATCTTGTCTTCAAGTGAGGAAAGTCTCCTTCACTGCCTCCCATCCTCTACCTCCTCTTTCTTCCCTCCTCGCCTCCTCTTCCTCTTACCTCATCTCTTCTACGTCCTCTCCCTCCTTCGTTATCGCGAGATTTTTTTATGACCTGCGCCGGGTGATTTTATTATCAGGGGATGGAGGTCCTCACCTGAGCTGGGTGGTCGCCAGGCATGATCTCTCGTGGACGGGAAAGGGGAGAGAGGGGGGGGCAAGGGACCCCGTCGAGAAGGGAGGAGGAGGAGAAGGAGGAGGAGGAGGAGGAGGAGGAGTCCGATTTATGGCGATCAGAACCGTGCTGACTTGAAAACTCCAGCGGCGGCGGCTGCGGCTGCGGTGGGTGGAGGGACTCGGATGCTGTGTATACACGTAAAGCAGGAGGAGGAGGAGGAGGAGGAGGAGAAGGAGGAGGAGGCGGAGGAGGAGGGTAGCTACATCATCAACACCACCACCTCCGCCACCATCAGTATTATCACCGGTATCACTACCATGATCACTATCACTATAAATACCACCACCACTACTACTACTACTACTACTACTACTACTACTACTACTACTACTACTACTACTACTACTACTACTTCTACTACTACTACTACTACTACTACTACTACTATCTATACCACTAACTCTTCCATGACCACTACAACTACCACGACAACTACCACTACCACCAGCAGCAGTAATACTGCTGCATCAAGTACCTCCACCTCTACTACCACCAACTACCACTGCAACCACCACCACCACCACCACCACCACAACTAGTGTCAGGTTCAAAGCAGTACCGGATTGCCTCCGCAGGTTCCGGCCAAGTGATTTGGTGAGATCCAGTTTGAAGAGGAGGAAGAAGAAGAGGAGGAGGAGGAGGAGGAGGAGGAGGAGGAGGAGGAGGAGGAGAGGTTGGTGAAGGCGTCAGCGCGTCCCTCTCCCCCGGGGGAGGTTGTGTTTACCTCACGGGTGGTAAGAGAGAGAGAGAGAGAGAGAGAGAGAGAGAGAGAGAGAGAGAGAGAGAGAGAGAGAGAGAGAGAGAGAGAGAGAGAGAGAGAGAGAGAGAGAGAGAGAGAGAGAGAGAGAGAGAGAGAGAGAGAGAGAGAGAGAGAGAGAGAGAGAGAGAGAGAGAGAGAGAGAGAGAGAGAGAGAGAGAGAGAGAGAGAGAGAGAGAGAGAGAGAGAGAGAGAGAGAGAGAGAGAGAGAGAGAGAGAGAGAGAGAGAGAGAAGAAAGAGATAGAGAGAGGTGGTGGTAAGAGAGAGCTTCTGTTAATCTAGGTAGGACAATCTAACGTTGGCCAGAATAAAGAGACAAAATGGCCAATTCATCCTTATGGAGAAAGGAGCCAAAGATCAAAATAGATTGTGGAGAGGAGCAAGGGCATTCGTGTCAGATGTTGGTCGTGATGGTGGC
>NC_134812.1:45171893-45181893 GCF_046742065.1 Oratosquilla oratoria
CCCAAGTCCACCATGCCCTTTGGAGTACTATCTACAATTTTTTTTATGTAGTTCTGTTTAGGAATATGCCCTCCCGTTCCAAGAAATAATTGTTTTTGTACACATCAGGTGTCCAGTTCATACCACATACCATAAGAACGAAAAAACGTCGTAGATGGGGAGGGATAACGTGTTCCCCACCCCCCTCCCCCTCCCCCTTCGGAGGAGGTACCAACTGTGGTCAGGAAGTGTGCTCACCTATTCCCAGAAGCAATTATCTTCATTGCACGCCAGGTGTCCTGTTCGCATGTCCCCCGTAGTAACACTGGTTTCAACAACAAATAAACTTTGTGTGTGTGGGGGGAGGGGGAGTGTTCTTTTTCCTCTCTGAAGGAGGAGCTAACTACTTCCTCACTCCTCATATATACGTATCGACTTTTCTCCGTGCACCGTCCACGACACAACGTCGTGCTCTCAAATGACCATGGGTGTCTATAGACGCTTTCATACGTCACGACCACGATCACGTGTAAAAGCGTCCATAGACACCTTTGGTTGTTCAAGAGCACGACGTCGTGTCGTGGACGGCGCACGGCGAAAAGTCGATACGTGTGAAATGAGCCTTAGTGGGAAGTTATTGCTTAGCATAAGATCTATCGAGTCGCCGGTCACCACCGAGTTACTTTTAATTTTCTTATTTTGTTGATTAATTACTGATTTTACTTATTTATTCATTTATCCGCTTATTTATTTATTTATTTATCTATCTATCTATTGATTTGTCTGTTTATTAGTTTATCAATTGATTTATTTTGGCTGATTTATTTATTTATTTATTCTTTACACCTACCCTCAAACCCTCCGTTACCAACCCCACGACACCCTCTCCTCTACAGTTCCCGTCCCGTCCTGTGATGAGGCCGCCTAGGACCGATCATTGATTCCCTGAAGCGTCTTTTCACAAACCATAGCTAACTCAGCGATCTGAACTTGGTCCCCGCCCAGAGCTGAAAAAGCATAACAATAGTGCAAGCCGGCATTCCTGCAGTGGTAGACAAGGAGTTGTGTGTGTGTGTGTCTGTTGGTGTGGGTGTATGTATGTGTGTGTGCGCGTGTATCTAAGGTCTTAGCATTGCCCATAGATCGAGACATATACGAGTTCTGAACCCTCATCTAAGAGGGTAACTTTTTTTGTCGATAACGAGCCCAACATGTGGTCGAAGACATAAACCATGGTGGATCACACAAAGAAGAGAAATTACCCTGACCACATTCCTCTTACACCCGCCTTCTTCTCAACCTGGTCCTCACTAAAAACCGCCCTCCTATGGACAATTCCCTCTGAATATTCCAACATGAGACAACGGTCCCTTCTCCCTCCTCATCAACGCGTCATCAATCATACGGAATGAGAGACTCCCGGCGACATCCACTGACCCTTTCCCGCTACAACCTTTCCCAACACGCAGCCAGTACCCGCAATTGTATTCCATCATCCAAAACACTAATTGAACGGATGCTACAGTATCGTGGGTATGGGCTCACCCCAAACTGGAAAGACCTCGTCATCATACTCCAGCAGATCAAACTCAACTACCTCTGCGTACGAGGTAGGGTCTTCTACAGAGCCTCTCTCACTTTCCTCGCTAAAGGTACGTTTTGCTAGGTGCGATTGTCTTTCAACGATGATCGTTCATGGCTCAATGATGGTCATCAAACGATTGTGCAGGTCACTGATTCTTTGTTTTTGAATGGGACAGTTGTCCTTCGAGCTGCAAAGTACGAGGTTGATCACTTTAACCGAACCAACCAACGTGTTGACCTAAATGTAAGATGCCAGGAGATAGTAGGATGAGCGTCACCCACCATTGGCTGTGGTAGTTGCCTAATAATCGCACCGAGCACAGCGTATCTTAAACAACATATTTATTGCATCTAATTTTAGGATTATTATCACTAGTACCCTTGTCTTCCCTTCAACCTCCTCTAAATAGAAGAACGGGTGAAATACAACCCATAGTATGTGATAACCTCCCTTACACCATACTTTTTCTCATAGCGTGACACTAATGCTCTCATAAGTCAGTGCAGTCACCACCCCCTATTCATGACATACCTCACTAACCCACAAACATTAACTTGTTTCCCGGTCCCTCCATAGTCTTTCATCTTAGCTAAGTGTTATCTTGAAGGATAGAGGCCCTGTTTAATTGCCGGTGACGAAATATAATGCAATGAAGAATAATAGAGTGAGTTTCTGGATAAAGCACGAGGCACGTCATTAAAAAAACATCTGGGTCAAGATTGTGAAAGTTTGGGAACCAACCGAAAACAAAAGCGCCTACATCATCATTTGAAACAAGGACGCGAAATGTTGAAGAGTAAAGGGTGGAGTAGTTTATGAGCAGGTTGTCTCTGCTCGTGACCATTTGCATAGTGTTATTGGCAAAGATGAAGGTTGGACGTGAGAATAGGCTGTTAAAAAGTTATTTTATGAATAGGTATTATTCTTTTGCACTGCATATTCAACAGTTGTCTCTATAACGATTCCCAGCCTGTACCAATATAGACATGAATTGGGTCATACTGACAATTTCTACACTCATAATTAGACTAGTTGGCAACACGTGTGCACATGCCAGCTGTAAAAAGTAATTTGTATGTTTTCTTTCTTTTTACTCCTATAGGAATTATTTATAATACTAATGTAAAGATGGAAGTAGATATACAGGTTCATGATTTGAAATGGCAATGGCCGACAAAATGGTCCTGAAAAAAGGTTCAACAAGCGAAGCTTTGTAATGTTGAGAAGGATTTCATCCTCACATGGTGTCTACTCATGAGCATATAAGTTCATGGAATTCTAGGTATATAACGCTGGCTCTCAAAGGGAGTTTTTCCTTGTGAGAAGTTGCTCATAGTATACGCTGTGATTTCATTGTTTTTAAACTTATTTCCCCAACATTTTTTCCAGTACTCAGTTTACAGCCATTGGCGGGAAATTAGGCTCCCGTCCATCGTCAAATGAATTGACAAATGTCATTTTCGATATGTATCTACTAAGTCATGATATGCTCTTATTTCTTAGCCTCACATTTTTATCATACAGTTGTTTGATATGGTGGTGGTTGAATCTGATAACAGTGTAAAAAAAAAAAAAAAAAAAAAAGTGAAATCAATAAAAATATGTCTGACGTATTGGTTGCTCTTAAACAGCGCAGGAATGATCTTGGCTTGTTGTGGAAGGCTGTAGGAAAGGGAATGGAGGAACCCAACTGTATCCAAGGAGACCTTCTCTAAAATAGTGTATCCTCTTTTATTTTCTAAAGGAAAGATTTGTCTCAAAGAATGTACATTGTATAAAGGAATTCTAAAACCATGAGCAGACATTCGGCTCAGAGACCTGAACACCGACAAGTCTAATGAGCAAAAGACCACAAATAGAAACGAAATTGTTGTGCTTGATGCACGAGCAAAATAGATTGTTCAAAAATGATTTTACCAAGAACAATCTTGAAAGGAAGTCAGATAATTAATTGAAAAAAGTCAATTAAGATGATGTTATCACGTCATGAGGAAAGAGGGAAAAAGATATCCTGATTAATACTGATAATGATGCGGTTTAAAGTCACGAACTCCCACTATCAGGAGGCTAGGACGGTGCCTCTTACAGAGGACTTTGTAGAGTGAAATTGAAGGAACCATGCCCTTGGTCCAACTCACTGGTAGTATTTTAACTACCGTCACCTCGACCTCCGCCACAAGTAGCGACGCTCTAACCTACTCGGGTAGCAAGCATCCTGGAGAAATGGTTGGCAGTTGTTTTTGTTTTCTTCTTTTTATTGCATGTATTGTTTTTCGTTGGTGCTTTTGTTGTTCTTTTGGTGTTGCTTTATTATTATTTTTGTTATGGGATGTAGTTTATCAAAGCTTCTCTTCTCGAAATGGTGGGTAGACCTTAGAGTAAGACTGGGCAACCTTTTTTGCGTGTGCCACAATCGGCCAATTTTCGATGCAAAAAGATTTTCACGTGCCAACTGAAATGGCTAGAAACATATCATTATTTTACTTTCTTTTAAGTACTGGGGGAATCTTTTCCAAACATTAAAAGAAGAATAAGAAGAAAAGATGATCGCAAGATGGGATGTGTGTGTGTGTGAGAGAGAGTGTGGGCGAGAACATTACCGAGAGCAATAGCGAGAATGTAGGTGAGAGCGTGGCTGTGAGTGTGAGTGTGAGCGTGGGTGTGAACGTGTGTGTGAGCGTGGGGGAGGGTGAGCGAGAGCATTAGCGAAAATGTGTGCGAGAGCGTGTGTGAGTGCGTGGGTACGAGCATGTGCGCTAGTGAGTGTCTGAAGTCAGAATAGAACGAAGTCCCGACCATCTCGGTGGACGAGTTGCCGTCAGGGAGACGATTAGAATCGCCTCCCTGGCTCAAATCTTCAGTGCTAAAAGTTTCTCACGTATCAGACGAAACTGCTAGAAACACATTATTGTTATTATGATTATTAATTATCTACTCTCTTTTAAGTACAGGGGGGAACCGCATAAGAACAACGTTGGAACCCCGCAATGTCGTCGCAATGTCGTCGCGATGTCGTCGCCAGGTGATTCGAGTCGGCTGAGGGCAGTCGCGCCAGAGGAACACGGGCGCCGCTCTGCTGCAGAGATGGGATGGTTCTGGGATGGTTTTCGGCTGCTGCTGCTGGCCTCGCGCTCTTCTGCAGGAGTGGCGTGGCGCCGTTCTGCTGGAGTGGCGTGGCGCCGTTCTGCTGGAGTGGCGTGGCGCCGTTCTGCTGGAGTAGCGTGGCGCCGTTCTGCTGGAGTAGCGTGGCGCCGTTCTGCTGGAGTGGCGTGGCGCCGTTCTGCAGGTAGTTAGATCGCGCTGTTCTGCTCCTGGTAACTGCGAACTGAGCGCCGCGCCGTTCTGCTGGAGTGGCGTGGCGCCGTCCCACTAGTGACTGGCTTGGCGCTGTTCTGCAGATAGTTACATCGCGCTGTACTGATTCTGGTGACGGAACTGATAGCGCTCTTCTCCTGGAGTGGATTCGGGCCGTTATGCAGGTAGTGACATGGCGCCGTCGAGCCTCTGGTAACGGCATTTGTCCCTGCTGTGCTGCTGGAGTGACGTGACGCTGTTCTGCAGCAAGAGTAGTTGCCGTGGCGCTCTTCTCGTCGAGTGGACTCGCGCCATCTCGGTCGGGGCTTCGCCCCTGATCTCGCTCGGTCGAACCCTCGTCTCCCTCGCGAGATCAACCTTCTTCGTTTGTTGCACCACAAGAAGGATGCCCACTCCTCCTCCTCCTCCTCCTCGCCTTCATGGCTCGTTCAGTATCAGAACGGTAAGGAGAGCTGCCACTTGCACACACCTGCTGCCTGTGGTGCGTCGAAAAAGCAGCAGAATAAACGGCAGAACGAGCATTTCTTGACTGAATCATTTGGAAGCTTTCCTCCTCCTCCTCCTCCTCCTCCTGGTGGTCTTTGCTTTCGGGTCTTGAGCGTCCTTCTTTTGATCCCCCGCGCTTGCCCCGGCTGTTTCTTCTCCCGTTTCAGGACGACGACGACGACGACGACAAGCGCAGTGTTTACGCCAGCACTCGTCCAACCTCTTTCAAGTTCAGCGGATCTGTCTATATAGTCCCGCTCTGGTACTTCCTCCTCGACGCCTCCTGGACCAGGAACGGCGACTGCTGCCGCCGCTGCCTCCTGAGGAAGAAGACCCTCCTCCCGGCCGGAGGCTCAGAGGCGGGGGGGAGGGGAGTGGGGGGTAGCTCTGGCGTCTCTTGCAACTCCATCTCTTTATCGCCTAATGCTTACTTCCCTCGTACCTTTTCCCTTTCCACGCGAGCGCGCGCGCGCGTGCGTGTGTGTGTGTGTGTGTATGTATGTGTGTATGTGTGTGTGTGTGTGTGTGTGTGTGTGTGTGTGTGTGTGTGTGTGTGTGTGTGTGTGTGTGTGTGTGTGTGTGTGTGTGTGTGTGTGTGTGTGTGTGTGGGGCTGCTACCCGTCCGGTTAACGTGGCGGTTCATTGTTCAAGAACACAAACACACACAAACACACACACACACACACACACACACACACACACACACACACACACACACACACACACACACACACACACACGCTCACTCACACTCACACACACACACACACACACACACACACACACACACACACACACACACACACACACACACACACACACACACACACACACACACACACACACACACACACACACAATAACACAAAACCCCAATTGGGAAGAGTGACTGCATTCTAATAGAGTTTGAACTAAAAAAACAAAATCATTTGAGAAAAAATGAGAAACATAGAAAAGGAAGACTAATGTATAACAAAGCGGATTTTGAGAGACTCGGAAAATTCTTTCAAAATGCAAATTGGGAAAACTTCTTAAATGAAGAAACAAAGATGGAAGAGAAATCGAACATATTAAAAGAAATTCATAATGATGGAACAGACAAATACATACGAAAAGAGAAGCAAGAAAGGGTGTACATTAAATGCTGGTACAACAAAAAATATAGTGAGGCTAAAGATAGAAGAGACAAAGCTTGGAAAAGATGGAAAAAGAAAAAAAACGAGTAAGTGGCAAGCATATATCAAGATAAGAAATGATTATGTAAAAATACGCAGAGATGAAAAGAGAAACTATGAAAAGGACATAATAAAAATGTAAGGAACAACCCAAACTATTTTACAGGTATGTGAATGGTAAACTAAAAGCCAAACAAGAAATAGTAAGACTGCGCCAAGGGAATATTAAATATAAAGATGTAGAAATGGCTAAAATTATGAACAAGCATTTTAAATTTGTATTCACAATTTAAAATGCACAAAACTGGGAGGAAATACAGAAAGATACCCCCCAATAATAGAAATAACTGTGACACAGAAGGAAATTAGAGACCAAATAAAAAAATCTTGATGTTAGAAGATCACACGGTCCTGATAGAATTGCAAACTGGATATTAAAAGAATGCATAGATGAATTGACGGACAAAATATACAAGAGAATTGACTATTCACTCAAAGAAGGAAAGGTGCCACAGGACTTGAAAAATGCAAATGTTGTACCAATATATAAAGGAGGTCAAGGAAAATCCAACTAATTATAGACAGGTCTCCCTTACAAGCACAATAGCAAAAATATGTGAAAAAGTTATCAAAAGTAGATGGGTCAAACATCTGGAAGAAAAAATATACTGAATCTAACACAAGTTGGATTCAGACAAGGAAGATCATGTGCCACAAACTTGATTTGCTTCTATTCGGGACTAATAGAAATAATACAAGTAAAGGATGGATGGGCGGATTGTGCTTTTCTAGGTCTACAAAAAGCACTTGATAAAGTACCACACAAAAAACTATTAAGAAAAATGGAATCAATAGGTGGTATCAAAGGAAAATTATTGGAATAGATGGAAGACTTCTTGACTGGGAGATAAATGAAGGTAGTACTTAGAGACAAATACTCGAATTGGGAAGAAATGATAAGTGGTGTCCCACGAGGTTCGGTATTGGCTCCGACCATGTTTGCCATATATATAAATGACATGGATAAAGGTGTGGAATGTTATTTGAACTTCTTCGCAGATGATGCAAAAATACTAAAGAGTGTAAGTACGGAGGAAAACTGTGAATCACTACAGAAAGACCTAGAAATAAAATCTGGAAATGGAGTCAAAAGTGGGAAGTGAACTTTAACATCAAGAAATGTAGTATAATGGAGTTTGGAAAAAGTAAAAATAGCATATCGAGGGAATATAAAATTGGTGAAAAAGACGTCAAAAAAGTGAGCTCGAAAAGGGACCTAGGAGTAATTATTAGCAAAGACATGTCACCAGACAAGCATATCAATAAAATAGTTGGAGAAACCTTCAATTTACTAAGGTCGGTGAAAGTGGCTTTTGACTATTTGGATGAGGAAATGGTGAAGAAAATATTAGTTACACTGATATGACCAAGATTGGGGTATGCTGTGACACTATGGACACCCAGTACTAAAAAGAATATAAAGAAATTAGAAAGAATCCAAAGAACAACGACAAAGATGGCACCAACACTCTCCAAATTGACATACGAATAAAGATTGTCCAAATTGGAACTACCAACTCTGTAACAAAGAAGAGAAAGAGCAGATCTACTGACTATTTACATAATTATGAAAGGGATGGAAGTCCTAGATAGAGATGATTTATTGAAGTGGGACAAGAGAAAAACAAGAGGACATAAAAAGAAACTCAAAAAGGATAGTTATAGAGAAGATCTGAAAAAGAATAGTTTCTCACACAGAGTGGTGGATATCTGGAATAAATTAGATGAGACAACAATGTGTGCAAATACTATACAAGACTTTAAGAACAAACTTGATGCTGAAAGATACAAAGACGGGTCACTACGAGCATAGCTCCCTTCCCGTAAAATACAACTAGGTAAATGCAAAACACAGCAAGCGTAAGCACCTACACATTTTTTCTTAGAGTGAAAATCGCTACTTTTCCCACTTTCTCCTGAATAAAACCTCATTTTAGTGAACCTCTCAATAAGATTTGCCGTCTTTCTGGTCTGTCTTGACCACTAAACCTCCAATTCCCTTCCCTGCTTTGTTGGTAGACTTTATCGGAAGCAGACCACCATCCCCCGTCCCCTTTTCCTTCTCTTGCCTTCCGAACAGCAACAAATATAAAACTTTTCCCACCAAAATAGCATCAAATAGGATAAAATAAAATAAAAAATGAAAATTGAATAAGACAAAATAAAAAGTAAAGTGAAATTATAAATGTTGGTATACATATATATATATATATATATATATATATATATATATATATATATATATATATATATATATATATATAAACATTTAAAAATCTCATTTTCTAAAATAAGTAAATTGTGACATGTAATAAAGTGGTAAAATTTATTTTTCCATGTCATTGATTAATTTAGTCTTTCTAAAGACAAGAAGATGAAATAAAAGAGAATTATTTTTTGTCTGTCTCTCATTTGGACATACTGAATAAGGGCCGAAGGCCAAGGCTCCTGTGAAGCAGGGGCCGGCGCAGCCGGAGGCTCGCAAATAAACATAAAAATGACCACTTTTACACTCAACTAATTTTAATTTTGTCACGAACAGTTATTCCTTCTTTCCGTAAACCATGGATTGTCCACGAGGAAAGAAGCGCAGGCAGGTTGCAGACCCTTTGTTACAGACCCGTGAGTGTGGGTGGTCTATCCTAGTTGATGTCGTTCCATTTCAGGGTTGAAGTTGTACTTATACGAAACCTTTGTCTCAGTAAGGATCTCTTTCTTTGTGTCTACTCCTGTGTTTTTATTGCACACACATACACACACACACACACACACACACACACACACACACACACACACATACACACACATACACACACACACACACAAACACACACACACACACACACACACACACACACACACACACACACACACACACACACACACACACACACACACACACACACACACACACACACACACACACACACATACATACTCTCTCACGATTTTTTCCCCATTCCTTGTACAACTGTCACTTTTTCTGCAGTGTGTGTCATACAGTATTATTATTTTTTCCAATATGGATATACAACATATACTACAGTAATAATTACCTGTATGGTGTATGGCTTGCAAGATGTCTGCATTCGACATATTTGGTGGGTGGGAAAGACATTAGTGATACCTCTACGGCCTCGAGGCACGCATCATTCCTTTGCGATTGGAGACTAATCTCCATTTTTTTATGTATGTATATATCAAAATGGGTTGAGTTCTTGCCTTCAGATGAAGAAATCCGTTTGGTGTTAGACATATTTTCTTAAGATATGTTGAGAAAAAACAACAACTTTTGAACCACTTGTAGAATTGTTTCAATGTCTACAGACATAAGTGGGCCCGCCTCTGATGACCTTAGGTCGAAAACAAGAGATAGGTATTGGATATTTAACGATACAAT
>NC_134812.1:45199393-45201893 GCF_046742065.1 Oratosquilla oratoria
GTATTGCGAACGTCATCTGACTGGTAGGTTGTTGTTGTTGTTGTAGTTCTTTTTGCGGATTGAAGTTTACCAGTGCTTCTGTCCTCTGACTGGCAGGAGTTCTGTGTTTCTTCTGAATTACTAAAGTCGAGTAGAATTCTGTTATAAGTACGGGCTAAATATTCCAACATCAATTTCACATTATGTGTCAAAAAGGTGAGAGAGAGGGAGAGAGAGAGAGAGAGAGAGAGAGAGAGAGAGAGAGAGAGAGAGAGAGAGAGAGAGAGAGAGAGAGAGAGAGAGAGAGAGAGAGAGAGAATGAGACAGTGAGAAAGAGAGAGAGGAAACGAAAGAAAAGTGCGTCAATTAATTAAAAAAAAAAAAAACACCGTCGTCAACATTTGCTTTATTTTCGTCGCACGCTAAGGGGCGTGTTCTTCATTACATTGCGTGACACACGTGACGAATTTCTGTCACGCTGTATCGCCTCTGGGGGGGTCGTATCGTCGTATCATTTGGCACTGGAGTACTATCGACCGTGTCGTGGTACCTTCGGGGCCGTCGGTGGGGGTCGGGTTTGTCACGTGATGTCCATGTCTCGTGGTGTGGTTTTATCATATTCCCATGCTCCCCTAAACCTGAATAAAATCACCTAACGTTGGCCAAGTATTTCATCTTCAGACGTTTTCAAACTAGGATATTTTTCCTCCGATTGTTGGAGCAAATTTGTAGCCCGTAATTTTCGGGAAGGAATATGATACTCGTAAAGTAGAGGAAAATAAATTTCCACCTGCATATCAAATGGTATTCTATAGAAATTCCTGAGAAAACAGAATGGTTTGCCAGAGAGTGATTTTACGGCGGGAAAATTGTTGGAGGTGGTCGGTACCGCCAATAAGTTGGAGGTTGGAGGTAAAATAGCACAGTGTGATAACGATTTTAGTGTTGGAGTTCATCAAAACATCCTCCACCTCCTCCACTCCCAATCCTTCCTTCTCCACTTCGGTCTTCCTGTTCCTTTCTTTCCACCACTCATGTTTTATACACTTTCCTAGCTTGCCCTTCCCTATTCTTAGGTACAAGAAAATAGGAAAGAACTGGTTTACCAACACAGTGGTTAACGAATGGAATAGACTTAGTTACCACGTAGTGAGCGTTGAAACAATGGGTTGTCTTAATAGAAGATTAAATAACTTGATGGACGGGGATGACGGGCTGTAAGGGATATGAAACTGCCCAGTGTAGGCCTTAGGGTCTCTTTTGCAGTTTCCTTCATTCTTATGATCTTATGTTCTTATTTTCAAACACATACACACACACACACACACACACACACACACACACACACACACACACACACACACACACACACACACACACACACACACACACACACACACACACACACACACAAACACACACACACACACACACACACACGCACGCACGCACGCACACACACACACACACACACACACACACACACACACACACACACACACACACACACACACACACACACCAATACACAAACATATATCGTTATTTATTTTATATCAAACTTTGATAAAACATTTTCTAAGTAATGAAATAAGGTAACAGTAGAACGAACAAAAGTGAAAAAATAAAGTTGTCATTCTTTCAAGTGAATGGATGATTTGCCGATCACTGAAGCGTTTTTGGGCAGATATAGAATTCCTTCCCAGTGGGGGCTTTTCGCACTTTTTTTTTTTTTTTTTTTTTATGTTTCCTGGCGATGTTTTATAGTTATGTTTCTCCATATACTTTTTTTTTTTTTTTTTTTTTTTTTCTTAACAATACGTCAAAGAAAAGTTAGAGTAGTGGCTTCAAGATCGGGGAAAGGACCCTTTGGGAAACAACCCCATCCTAGTGCCGAGACAAACCGCGTTAGTATTTCTAAGGTGGTTATCATGTCCAGCAAAACACACTTTCCCTTATACGAATTACAGGCAACTAAGAGTGAGTAATGAGATATTTCTTTTTACTTATTGTCGTCGTCAGTTACCTCGTTTTGTTGTAGTGCTTCCGGGATAATCACGCATCGACCTGAGTGGTTTGATTTGCTCCAAAGTTTGTTGAATGGTAATTGATTACAATTGTCTTTAACAACATCGATTACTATCAGCGGTCCAGACACGATCGCTGTGTACCAAAAGTCCGCTACATTTTTTTTTTTTAGCGTGGTGGTACGACATACACCCGTCGTTGTCTACTTTTAACAATTCTAGAGACACCCCCACGGACCAGACGCACATATTATAGTACTCCATTCACTGGCTCATCTCCTACTTTCGCGTTTAAATCCCTCGACACCCCCCAACACTCGCTCTCCTCAAACTCTCGACAGAATTATTGGAAAGATGGTGAAGAGCCTACGCCAGGAGGCGCTGAGTATCTGCGGTCTTCTTTACCTCATTATGCGCTATGAGGATTGTTAGGATAGTTAAACAATAACTACTGGGAATTGAACAGGAGTGCGGGATTCGAATCCACGCTTTTG
>NC_134812.1:45224393-45226395 GCF_046742065.1 Oratosquilla oratoria
CCCTCTTAATGGATCCAAATCCTCTAAAAAGTTTCCAAACCCCTTAAAAGGAATCCTACCCCTTTAAGAAGGATTCAACCTTATTAGAAAGGCTTGAAACCCCTTAAGGAAATATGCTGATCACTGATCTCCACTAAAGGCGATACGCTGAGTACTTATAACTTCTGTTATCCCTCCATTCTGATACTGTCCTCGTTAATTTGTTATCACACTGGGGTATTTTTCCTCCAACCTCCAATTAATCGACGGTATCGATCACCTGTAGAACTTTTTCCACCGTAAAATCATTATGACAAAATATTTTGTTTTCTCAGCGATTTACATATAATATATCATTAAACATAAATGAATTGATGATGAAACATATATTATTTTCTACAAAAAATATCCTTGTAAAATAAGGGAAGCATCTTGTACGAGGGTCCGTCTTATACAGTACTCTTTTGCCATATAACGTTATGATTCTCCTTCACATTCGCAATCACCTTCCTGACGACATCGTCCACAACTACAATCAGTCTCCCTATCCTCCCGTACAAGGTCACCAAGCTACGGCCCTCGAGGTCATTTCATCCCGTCCACTGCTGCACTGTATATTTCAATTTCTTTTTAAGTTATTATTTTTCTAAAATGTAGATGCGTATTCACTGTATTGTATTGGGCAAAGAAGTTATGTAGCTCGTGCTCATCATTCTCTCAGTTAACTGGCTCGCTGTAAAAAAAAAAAAAAAAAAAAAAAAAAGTGACCCCAACTGCTCCTGAGCATTCGGCAACCCCCCCCCCACCCCCAGAATACTCTGCGCATCTTCCTCTCACTGGCTTCACTTCTATTAGCAGTTGTCCACCTGCTCTCTTTGCACTCTCTTCTTTACCAACTCACCTCTGCACTTTTAACTTCATTCTAAAACATTTTTTTCATTCTTTTTAGAATTCCCCGTGAAACGCCAAAGCCATCCGGTCTCCTCTTGGACTCCGTCACCTTGCGTTTTGCTTCCTCTTTTTCTTTTTCTTTTTCCCTTTTCTTTTCTATTCTATCTCTCTCATATTATTTTCCATTTCTTCTTTGTAGCCACTCCTCATATTCTCGTTTCTTACCTGCCACTGCCTCCCACCGCCTCTCACCTTCTAGTCTCTCCCATCCACCTCATCCCATTCTTCCTTTTTTCCTCACTTCGCCACACTTGCGCTAGCAGCGTCATCGGAAACGTGCTGGTCTCACATCCGCTTACTTGTGGGTTCGAATCCCGCACTTCTCTCTGAATCTCAGCAGTGACTGTTTATGACCTCCCAACAGTCCCCAAAGCGCATATTAGGGTAAAGGTGACGGCCGCAGCTCTTCAGCGCCTCCTAGCGTACGCTCCTCAACATTACCTATATCACATCTTCACCCCCCTCCCCCCCCTTTTTTTTTTGTATACCTCCAACTACCCTCCTCACCTGGTCTACTCTTCTACTGCTGCCATTGCTTTTTTTTTTTTTCGTTTGCGACTTACCAAAATAGTGTTGTCGGCGTTTCCAAAATGTTCCGGCCACGTGTCATGGTAACTCTCTGAGCGAAAATCAAAGCATTTTCTGACATTTTTTTCAAGTAGTCCAGGCATCAAACATAACCATCTTTTTATATTCCAGATCTTTCTAAACAGAGGTAGAGAGTAGAAGGAAAAGAGAGAGAGAGAAAGAGAGAGAGTGGGAGAAAGAGAGAGTGGGAGAGAGAGAGAGGGGGGAGAGGAAGAGTGGGAGAAAGAGAGGGAGAATGAGAGAGAGGGAGAGATTAAAAAGAGAATAAAAAGGATAAGAGAGAAAACAAGAAAGATGAAAGAGAAGAGAGAGAGTGATTTTTACACTTTATATTTCGTGTGCAAACGCATTTGTGTGATTCTCCCTAGTCTTGGATCACGTGCTAGTCTGTGCGCTCCAAGAAGTCCGTTTAAGGTGTGGCATACATCGTGATCTAGTAGCCATTCTTCTCCCAAATTAGTGTTAGTACATGCCCCTCCTCTCT
>NC_134812.1:45226895-45236895 GCF_046742065.1 Oratosquilla oratoria
GGAACAACCATAGAATCAGCTAGATCATTTCCTAGGATGAGATCAACCCCGGAAACAGGCATTGAGTTTTTCCAGACCCCAACTTCTACTTCTCTCTGAAACAATTTACACTTTAAAAACAGCCGAGCTAGCTCGATGGACTGGGTAGAGGATAAATCACTGACAGTTACTTTCCTTCCTGTCATCCTGTTATTTATCTCAGGCAAAGCCTGTTTGCTCACTGTGGACTGGGCTGCTCCAGTGTCTCGTAGAATTGTAATAGGGAAAAGGGGGCTTTTTTCATCAGTAGAAATTTCACCATGGGGCTTGAAAGCTTTAAAGGCATCTTCATAGGGGGGAAGGTACCTTTCACTACATGGGTCACTGGTTTATGATGACCGTAAGATTTTGATCCAGTATATTGGTTAGGTGCCTCTAGGGTACTTTGAAATTCTGCAACCTGGTTCTTGGCATCGAGTGATGTGATGGCCAGGTTTTTTTACAGTAGTTACAGGAAGAGGAGAGAGGTGTAGGGATAGAAGTCTTTCCTACCTGCTTATCATCGGGAGTGGCAAGGGAACCTACTGATGGCTTTACAAAACTGCTTCCCCTCTGTACGTTCAACCTGTTAAGTACTGAAAATTTATCGGCAAGTAGGGCTGCTTTAGTCAAATCAAGAGCATCTTTCCCATATAAATGAAGCATTATTTAGAATAGAATTCTACGTTTAAATTCCCCGAGGACCTTCAAGTTAACTAGTTGATAATAAGCTTTACTTTGGTGGCAGAGACCCAAAGTTTAAAAAAAAAAATCTGAGCTTTTCAGAGTTAGGTGATTTCGTCAAATTTCGGGATTTTTTTACGGTAAGACTTAGGGGTAACTTGATAGTCATTGAGGATACTAGATTTGACTAATTCATAGGAAGAGTACTCCTCAAAACTGTTGAAGACTTTGGCGGCTGTTCCTACCAATTTGCTTCGAATGATTCATACCCATTCTTCTACGAGTCAGTTTAAGTGCTCAGCTAGACGTTCAAATTGCCTAAAGAAGTATTCTGGGTCTGACTCATTAAAATTGGGGATGGAGGCAACTTGGTTATTCAATAGGAGGGCAGATTTATTATTCCTATATATGTCAGCTAACGTTAGTTTACGCTGGTATTCTAATTCTAGTTCCCTTTCACGCTCACGTTGTCTTTCTCTGTCACGTTCCTCCTTTCTTAGCTCAAGCTCACGGTCTTTCTCTCTGTCCTCTCGTTCTTTCTCACGTTCTTTTAATTTCATTACTTCAAGCTCCCAATCTTTCTCTCGTTCCTCACTTTCTTGTCTCATTTTTTCTCTTTAATTTAATTTTCTCTAATTCTAAAGATACAACTGATCTATTTAAGGGAGAGTGAGGGGAGCGTGGGCTTCAGGCTGAAAGGGGAGGGTCACTGTTGCTTACATTCAGGTCTTTCAGTTACGTCACGAGCACTCTCCTGGTGAATAATTTTGTATGCGTCTGCATCCAGTTCAAATGTAGCTACGAGGTGTTCAATAACCACTCTTAAGTTCATCCTTTCTAAGTTAGAAGTGGCATTAATTTGGTAGGTTTGAGCCAACAGTCTCCAGTCCTTCTTCTTGAGGTCACACTATAACTGATCCACTAAAGGATTATTAACAAAAATATCTATATTGAAAACCATTTTAACGGCAAGAAGGGGCTAAGTTTGACTGAAGGCGGTTGAGTAGGTCTTTACTCGTAGAATTCCACTCCAGAGTATGTGTTAAACAAATCTTAGACTTCACATACGGATATGGTTTTAATTCACTGTTCGGGTGGAGTGAAATTGGTTATGGGTCTCTGTAAGTAACTGGTCTATGAACTTTTATTCTATAGACGGTATGTATACTAAGGTATCAGCGCTCAGAAATATACGCCCAAAACTACGGATAGTCTGCTAAGCAGAGTATGGCTAACTAATGGTCTGAATTTTAGAATACATGGCTTACTGTGCAGGTTTAGTGAACCTCAGAAACTGTGGGGGGATAGTATGAATCTCCTATGCATAGATACTGAGAAAAAGGTCACTATAACGGGGTCATAACAATGGTTTGACGGAAGGCTACAGCAAGTGGGTAGTTTGAAAGGTTGCTAGTTAACTCAGGAGGGATTGGTAGTTGAATACCGGAAATTATTTGAGCAAGTTACTGCGAACTTGATAAATAGAGGTTCTCCTTTGGAACCGATTGAAAATGTTGGACATATGAATGTCAGGGTCTCACACTTCGAATAATCGACGCCTTAATGTTTTACATCCTATCATCTAACCTAACGTAATATTGGTATTTTAAACACAAATAAAATATGTATAAATTTACATCCTATCATCTAACCTAACGTAATATTAGTATTTTAAACACAAATAGAATATGTATAAAAAGTTCAGTGATAGTGAGTGTATGGGATTAATGAACCAAAATAACAATCGTACGTGTTACTGAGAATTGGCGTTAAGTGATTAGCAGACTTCAATATTACCTACGGGTCGATAATTTATTTCACGTAAATATAAATTACCATCCCTTGGCAGGCCCCGAATTGTCATGGGCTTGCTAGGTTTGGCCTGAGTTGATGGGTTAAGTCGAATTCCAGTTCTTAATAATTAGAAATGCGGAATCTTTATCGTTCACATTTTATTGGAAGCCCACCCACACAGGGAACTACCTACATTTCTTTAGCCACCATCCTGACAAAATATAGTGTCGCTTCAGGCCTATTCTTACGGGCTTTGAGAATTTGTAGTTCACAATATTTAGACTTGGAACTAATTTCAGTAAGAAGTCAATTAACAAAATTAGGATACCCGTCGTGGCTTTTACAAAAAACTCTTAGTAAAGTCAAAATTAGCTTTTACAAATCAGATTCCCATTCCGCAATGAATCATAAGTGAGATAATAGTTGCATAAAATTACCTTATAATAAATCAATTAATGACTTGTCTCATTTGTTACCAAAAGAAAAAGTAAATTTTATCTTTAATTATCCCAACAACTTGTTCAGTTAAGTTGTCAAT
The DNA here is from genome assembly GCF_046742065.1 of Oratosquilla oratoria. Classification (NCBI taxonomy): domain Eukaryota; kingdom Metazoa; phylum Arthropoda; class Malacostraca; order Stomatopoda; family Squillidae; genus Oratosquilla; species Oratosquilla oratoria. Next base: position 45,229,930 of record NC_134812.1, read on the forward strand.
ATACACCATAGATCCAAGAGTAATACAACTCCTGGAGTTTATAAGTTACCTTGTTTAGATTGCAAGGTTGTATACTGGGGACAAACGGGTAAAGACCTCACCACCAGGGTCAAGGAACACAAGAACTCTGTAAAATATGGGCAGGAAAATTTCGCTGTATTTCAGCATGTCGCCAACAAAAACCATCGGATAAATTGGGACGATGCTGAAATAATTTATAAATCTGAATGTAGTTTCAGAAGAAAAATGGTAGAATCCTCTTTGATAAACAATTTTCTAAATTATAACATTTCTTATGGTCAATGGTCACCAGATTGTATTTCTTCATTTGCAATAAATAAAATGTTACCATCTACATTAGCGGTGGACAAAAGCCACCAAGGTCCATGCAACGCCGGACACGTGACCTGAGCCCCCGTTTCTTCCTGCTTACCTCACTACTTCTGTATAAATACACATTGTTCTCTACTCTGTAATTCACATCTGCTGAAAAGGATCACAGTTAGTGATCGAAATACTTTCGCTTATTCTTCTCCGAAAGTGGGTCATCAGTATTATTTTACAAATGTGCCACGACATAACTTTATGTATATATATATATATATATATATATATATATATATATATATATGTATATGTACATATATATATATATATATGTCTACATACACATACACATATATGTATATGTACATATATATATATATATATATATGTCTACATACACATACACATATATGTATATATACATATATGTATATGTACATATATGTATATATATATATATACACATATATATGTGTGTGTGTGTGTGTGTGTGTGTGTGTGTGTGTGTACACATATCATGTATATGTGTATGTATATGTATATGTGTATGTATATGTATATGTACATAAACCCTCAAGGGAATTGTGGGCTTCAGTCTTGGTCAGCTGCCCAGCCTCTCTCTCTCACCCTCTCACCCTCTTTCCTTCCTTCCTGAAGGAGAGGAGGGTTGACCGGATGGTCTCGTTTCCTGTTCTCTTTCTGCTCGCTTTCCCTCTCACTCCCTCTCTCTTTGACGTCCGTCCATCCCCTCACCGCCGGATTCAATCCGGTAACACATAGTGAATTTCTTTGTCGGATTTTATCTATTTTTCCTTCTCCTTATTCTGTTCCCTTTTTCTTCTTTTTCTTCTTTTAGCATATATGTCTCTAAGGTGTGGATTTTTGTCCAGGTTCGTCCGTGCTAAGGTCCCAGTGGAAGTTGGAAAGGGAACAGTGACGGGAAAAGAAGAGGTGGAGTGAGTTGGGGAGAGAGAGGAAAGTGATAAAGAGGAAGAGGCGAGGAGCGTACACCAGGAGGCGCGTAACTGCAGCCGAACCCATCACCTTTGCCCTGTGCACTTTGACTGCTGGAGCAGGTAACAGTCACTGCTGGGCATTGAAGAGAAGTGCGGGATTCGAAGCTATAACTAAGCGAATACGATATTAACATGCTTCCTACGTCATCAGTGCATACGTTGTTGATGATGAACAAGGAACAAATACAAAGTTATGTTGATAATGGGTTGAAATATTCAAAGCTTAATTAATATTTGTCGGAAATTAATCCCATAAGGGGATATTCACTTCAGGCTGGGCTCACTCTCTCAGGTGATTAAACCGTTTGACAGCAACTTCATTAAGATTCTCAGACTTGGCCAATTTGTCTCAACTCTTCTTAAGGAAGAAAAGAATATATAATCCGATGGCAGTCAAAATAACCAGCATAACCTCTGCATAATTCCAAGAGTGAACATATACAGGGAATGCATTGAAGTTCTGAATAAAAATCACATTACGACATCCAGAATAAGATACGTTAAGATGTTATGAAACGGTCAAATTAACACTGCTTTGTGGCAGCCAGATATACTCCACATGACGTCATCCCAGCAAAAGTGTGTAAGGAGAAGCGAGAGGCCTGAGGGGTTCTGTGTCCGATTCGAGTCGTCAGTCTCGAAAAGTTGCTGAGACGTGGAAATCTTTCCGAAAGTTCGAGTCTTGAGATCCGCTTCCTCCTCCTTATTAAGAAGTCGCGCTAAGCACCCTCATTAAGAGGCCCGAATAATAAGCTTCACGACTAATTACCGGCCGTGAACATCATTTTCTTCTACGCTATGCATTTACCAAGATTTTTTTTTTTTTTTTTTTTATGCGGATGAGGTGGCTTACTTTTCTCTTTGGGATTCCAGGCAGAAAACAGTCGCGGCATTTATGCGAATAAAATAATGGTACCGTTTGGTTGTAACCCAAATTCCTTAGTACTTATACTCACTTTATATTCGTACTCACCGCGCCTTACGGATAACCCCTCTGGAGGCCGCCAGGTGATTGTATTCAGCCGGGGGAATTCCACAGTGGCGCAGTGCAATAAAAGGGCTAATACTCTCATCACTCACAGAGAACACAGAACATCTCATACTAAAAAAAAAAAAAAAACACTAACACTCCCTAGAAAATAACACAATATATCTTCCCCCGAGTGCTTTTCGGACTCATTTAGAGGCTGTTGCCGGTTATTTGAGGGCCGTGGGTCTTGTTCAAGAGAGACCAGTGTGATAGTGTGAGGGATTTATATCAGCTGATTTGAGTCTATTGTCGATAATTAGAATTAACTTGCAGATCGATTTGAGTATTTAAAGGGATATCTTAAACTGGTTCATTTAAAACAGTCTTATACATCATGTTGAGGAAATCATATGGGGATAGTCAAAGTAGGTTCACAAGCTGACCTGCGTACTCAAAAATTGAAGTAAGATTCTATGTAGTATTTATATTTTCTTGTGTTCATAACAATGTTTCTTCAAGGTAAGTGGGAATTGCTATAACAATATAGTACTAGAACTGATAAGAAGGAATACATCTTCATGAAGATCATACGTTAGAAAAAAGTTGTATAAGGAAAAGATTCTTTCCTAATTATCACAAAAGTTACCAAGAATTAACCTGGTTCATCTTTCATCAGAATTGATCCGCGATGGCCAGAATAAGCACGCATGCTGATATACACATTCAAAAGATCTCAGTATATATATAGAAAATGACATTTAAAAAATATCTCATTTTCTTCAGATAAGCATATTATGACATTGTGTCAACGGAGCGGTGAAATCTTGTACATCCGGTGAAGACCGGTAGATCCGGTGGATACCGGTAGATGTGGTGGGGTCCTGTAGATCCAGTGGTGTCCAGTAGCTCTCTTGGAATAAAGTATATCTGGTGTGTTCCTGCCGATGGCCGGGCCCCCTGGAAAGCTTGAACCGGCGCAGCCGGCGGCTAGTTAAACATGAAAATTTCAAGAAATAAACGTAAAATGTTAAGGAATTTCAAATTTTCAAAATTCAATACTGTGCTTATTGAAGATAGATAAAAATATCTATAATGAAAAGGAATGAAACGTTGTTAAAGGGATCCATATCTAAAAGCGATACGTCTCGTATGAATACATGGTAATTGCTCTCTTTGGAATGAATAAAAGGCTTACATACATCATGTGGATTATCAAGCACATTACCCTTTTATGACATGTGATCAAACTTTGAATGTGCATAATTTGTATGAGATATAAACCGGCATACTTCTATCGTAAAAATAAAACAGTTGGGTAATATTCGATATATTTTTCATTACAAAACATAATTTGTACACTATCTCCTGGTAAAAGCCTGAGTATCGTTATCCAATAGCTATATATCGATCTGAAAGAGTTATTTGTTTAACCACTGTCCCCCTGGGCGGCACTACGGACCAGGTGTGAGCAAACATTTCAGTGTAAGGGCGATTCAGAAATTCACATTTTTGAAGTAAAATATTTCATATTTGAAACAGGCCAAAAACTTAATATTTCAAAATAGAAACTTCACACAAAACATATTTATTTGACAAACAAAGTAACTCAATTAAGAAAAAAATAATAACATTTTATGAGAACGTAAATATATGACTTGGTTTTGGTGTGCCGCATAAAAATATCTGGCGGGCCGCATGCGGCCAGCTGGCTGTATATCCCGCACCCCTGTTCTAGGCACTTTCCCTACTATTTTGATTGTTTTTACTTTATTCTTCTCAGTGGTACCTTCTCAGCACTTCATGTTACCTATTTGGTCTCCTGGGAACCCCGAACCTATTCTATTAATTTACATGGCAATCCCACACACACGAAAATTGAGTTTAGGAATGCATACTCACTTGTGAAATAAACTCAACATGTGTGATGTACGTACAGAAGCACTTAGACATATATACATACATGCATACACATACGTGTGTATATATATATATATATATTGTCAGTGTATTTGGGCAGGAGTTTTTCTCTAATGCATATTTCATTAAAAGTGATGGCTAGTTGTGCATTAATAATTTTCTTAATGGTATTTTCCATATACCTTATTAAGGATTTGTTTTCCTTAGGAAGGAAATTTATGACTTGGCTGTATGTAGTCATATTAGCTAGATCGCGATTTCGGGTTCAAGACCCTTCTTCAGTAGCTATAGGGATAAGAATTAATCCGAAGATTCTAGTAAAGATCTAAGTTTTATACTAGAGTTACTATACTTGCTAATCACTGGGGGAGGTCACCTGGTATTACGGGCAGGGACGAAATGTCACGTGCGCTAGGGAGCCTCCGGGTTTGTGTTGTGGCGGAATGTGGCGTTTTGTCTCGTAGTTGGACGAGTGGCGTTTTGTCTCGTATTGGCGTTTGTGGTGTTATGTCTCATGTTTTTATTTGTAACGGTTTGTCTCATGCTTGGAAGGGCTCTGAGGTCTTCTGCTTGTACATTTAGGTTTGGGCTCAACTCTTTAATGTACAACGCTTCTAAAAATGGGAGGCGTCTATCGTCAGTACATAAATCCAAAATCTCGGTGTTTTTCTCTAGTGTCTCTCTTACTAGTGTTATGCCGTGGGCTTCTCTTAAATGATTTTTAGGGGCTCCAGATGTCAGGTGGTATGAGAGGCGACGGGATAACCTCATTGTCGTCATGCCAATATAGGTGGATGGGAGGGCTTCACAGTTCCCTCGTGTACATGTGAACCTATAGATGGCATGTGATTTCTGAAGTTCCTTTCTCTCTTGTAGGGGGCTGTTTCTAATAAGAAGGTGGCTAGTTTTCTTAGTTTTATAATAAATCACTAGATTTAGTATATATTTTTTTTTCTGGATTGACTGGTTTAATGTTTCAATCCAGAAAAAATACTAAATCTAGTGATTTATTATAAAACTAAGAAAACTAGCCACCTTCTTATTAGAAACAGCCCCCTACAAGAGAGAAAGGAACTTCAGAAATCACATGCCATCTATAGGTTCACATGTACACGAGGGAACTGTGAAGCCCTCCCATCCACCTATATTGGCATGACGACAATGAGGTTATCCCGTCGCCTCTCATACCACCTGACATCTGGAGCCCCTAAAAATCATTTAAGAGAAGCCCACGGCATAACACTAGTAAGAGAGACACTAGAGAAAAACACCGAGATTTTGGATTTATGTACTGACGATAGACGCCTCCCAATTTTAGAAGCGTTGTACATTAAAGAGTTGAGCCCAAACCTAAATGTACAAGCAGAAGACCTCAGAGCCCTTCCAAGCATGAGACAAACCGTTACAAATAAAAACATGAGACATAACACCACAAACGCCAATACGAGACAAAACGCCACTCGTCCAACTACGAGACAAAACGCCACATTCCGCCACAACACAAACCCGGAGGCTCCCTAGCGCACGTGACATTTCGTCCCTGCCCGTAATACAAGGTGACCTCCCCCAGTGATTAGCAAGTATAGTAACTCTAGTATAAAACTTAGATCTTTACTAGAATCTTCGGATTAATTCTTATCCCTATAGCTACTGAAGAAGGGTCTTGAACCCGAAATCGCGATCTAGCTAATATGACTACATACAGCCAAGTCATAAATTTCCTTCCTAAGGAAAACAAATCCTTAATAAGGTATATGGAAAATACCATTAAGAAAATTATTAATGCACAACTAGCCATCACTTTTAATGAAATATATATATATATGCATATATATATATATATGTATGTATACTCGTATATATATATATATATATATATATGCACACACACACACACACACACACACACACACACACACTATATATATATATATATATATATATATATATATATATATCATTAAAAGTGATGGCTAGTTTTGCATTGTTTTCTTATAGGTATTTTCCATATACCTTATTATAGATTTATGTTCCTTAGAAAGGAAATTTATGACATGGCTGTATGTAGTCATATTAGCTAGATCGTGATTTCGGGTTCTAGACCCTTCTTCAGTAGCTATTGGGATGTACTATCTTATAGGATAAGAATTAATCCGATGAGTCTAATGAAAGTTCTAAGTTTTATACTAAGCCTTCAAACTGGCTAAGTTTGAAGGCTTAGTATAAAACTTAGAATTTTCATTAGACTCGTCGGATTAATTCTTATCCTATAAGATAGTACATCCCAATAGCTACTGATGAAGGGTCTAGAACCCGAAATCGCGATCTAGCTAATATGACTACATACAGCCAAGTCATAAATTTCCTTCCTAAGGAACATAAATCTATAATAAGGTATATGAAAAATACCTTTAAGAAAATAATTAATGCACAACTAGCCACCACTTTTAATGATATATGCATTAAAGAAAAACTCCTGCCCAAATACAATTATATATATATATATATATATATATATATATATATATATATACATATATATATATATATATATATATTATAATAAATCTCTGCAGGGTCACCCATATCGAACAGGTTTTGTACGAAAGATCAGACAAAGAACAGCTCAAAAACACAGTCGCAGGACCAACTGCTAACTGATACGTCCCTGATGGCAAACAAGGAAATTCCTCATAGATATATGGGGTACCGTCACCGAATATAATGAATAAGGTA
>NC_134812.1:45244395-45246895 GCF_046742065.1 Oratosquilla oratoria
CATGGTCTATATCATTTATATATACTATGAATAGAAGTGGCCCAAGAACGGAACCCTGAGGAACTCCACTTGCAACACTTTTCCATCCAGAAGTTTTTCCATTTAAAACAACTGTTTTCGACCTTTCAACCAATTACTAGTCCAACCTAATAGGCTACCACTTATTCCATGCAAAGCTAATTTAGTAAGTAGTCTTTCGTGTGGGACGGTATCAAATATTCGCCATTAATCTTCAAACCTTTTTTTTCCCAACTCAACCTTCTGAAAATCTCTCCCAAACAAGCGGTAAATAATTTGCCGTACTCCTTTTCTCGATCTTGATCTTTTTTGTATATTTACGTAGTCGAATTATAGCTGTACTTTTCGCATAAATCTTCTCTAAAATCCTTACGATGTGTTCGTTTGTACCCTGCTTGCGTAACGAGTTTAGTACTGCTATTTGTTCTACCGAGTAAAAGGCCTTATCGTAATCTACAAAAGCTAAACAGAGAGTTATATTGTATTCTGTCGTTTGCTCGATTAGTTAGTTCAACGCCTGCAAATGTTCTAGAGTCAAATATCCGCTCCTAAAGTCTACCTGTTCTCTCAGTTTGTTTCCATATAAAAATTGACCTAGTCTATCTGTAAGAATCTTGGAGAATACTTTATATACATTTGATAGCAAGCTAATCGGTCGATAGTTACTAAGGTCCTTCTGGTCTTCTGTTTTTATGAAGCAAAATTACTATAGCATTGCACCACAATTCAGGAACGTTTTCGTGACGAGAGCACTGGATATACAACTGAGTTAACCTAATATGAACTTCTTTCCCTGCGTCTTTCAACAGATCTATCGATACACCATCTTCCCCTGATGCTTTTCCTCGTTCCATATTTTTAGAGCAAATTCAACTTCTTCCTTTGTAATCTCTGGTACACTACACTATCTACACATGAACTTACTGACTCAACTACGGTCTTTGACCAGTAAAGATCTTAATAGAATTCTTCTACTCTTTTTTACTCTGTGTCTGTAGTTAATGATTTCATCATTTTTATTTTTCAAACATATCATTTGCTGTCTTAAAGCATGTCTGGCTCTGGAACTTTAATATTTTTACCTTTCTGAATATTTTTTTTTATTTCATCTATGTTTTTCTTTCTTTTCCCTGATCTCTGCTTTTTGTTGATAAGCTTGTTTAGTTCTACTCTTTCTATTTCGTCTTTCTTACTCTTAATATGCATGCTCTTTCTTCTTTTAATTAGGTCATTTGTACTTCCTACTTTCTTTGCCGATTCCTTAATGATATTCGCTAAATTTGAATCCATATCTTCCACGGTGTCCTCGTTGGATCTTAGAGGTTCGAATTTATTTTTAATGTTTAACTGAAAATTCTTATTATTTCAGGGACGTGCCAGTTAGCAGTGGGTCCTGCAACTGTGTGTGGGAGCTGTTCTTTGTCTGATCTTTCTTACAAAACCTGCTCTATACGGGCGACCCTGCAGTTATTTAATGTTTGTTTAAGAGAGGGTAGAGTGACGGAGGACTGGAGGAGTGCCTGTATAGTTCCGGTTTACAAAGGAAAGGGGAACAACTGTGAGTGTAGTAGTTACAGAGGGATCAGCTTGTTGAGTGTAGTTGGGAAGGCTTATGGGAGGATCTTGATTGAGAGGATTAGGAGAAGAACAGAGGGAGTAATTGGTGAGGAGCAGTGTGGTTTTAGGACAGGTTGGGGATGTGTAGATCAGATTTTTTGTGGTAAGACAGATATGTGAGAAAGATATAGGAAAAGGTAAAGATGTTTTTTGGGCTTTTATGGATCTGGAAAAGGCTTACGACAGGGTAGACAGGAAGGCCTTGTGGGAGGTACTGCAGATATATGGGATAGGAGGAAAGCTGTTAAGAGCAGTCAAGAGTTTTTATGAGTAGAGCTTGTGTTAGGATTAGAAATGGAGAGAGTGAATGGTTTGAGGTAAAGGTGGGACTTCGTCAGGGTTGTGTTATGTCGCCCTGGCTGTTCAATCTTTATATGGATGGGGTGGTGCGAGAGGTGAATGCAAGGGTAGTGGGTCAGGGGTTGGAGATGATTAAAGAAATTGGAGAAAAGTGGAAGGTGAGCCAGCTGTTGTTTGCTGACGACACTGCGCTTGAGAAGGTGTGTGAAAGAAGGAAGATGAAGATAAATGTGGGCAAAAGTAAGGTGATGAGATGTACAAGGGGAGAGAGTGACAGCAGGCTGGAAGTGAGCATTAAGGGTGAGAAACTCGAGGAAGTGGATAGTTTCAGATATTTGGGTGCGAATGTGACAGGAAAGGGAGGAGTGGGGGTGGAGCTAGAATGTAGATTGAGAGAAGCGAGTAAATGCCTTGCTGGATTAAAAAGTGTAATGAGAAATACACATCTGAGAATGGATGCTAAGAGATTATATGAAGGAGTGTTTGTGCCGACAGCAATGTACGGGGTAGAAGCATGGAACATGAGAGAGGAAGAGAGAAGGAGTTTGAATGTGTTTGAGATGAA
>NC_134812.1:45259395-45266895 GCF_046742065.1 Oratosquilla oratoria
TCATATGACATCAGTACTACAGCGTTCTTCTTTTTTCGACCTGTCGCGAGTAGTACAATATCAACTATTTTTCTAACTATTGCCGAGTGGTTCTGTTCACATATATGGTCTCCCTTTGCCTGACACAAGGATATCAGGGGTGAAACATACCAGTGCCACATATTAATGCTGGCACCTAATCAGTGTGTTTAAACAGTTGATTATATATAGACTCTGTCCACAGGCGCAGCCGTCCCAACGCGCTCAACATTTCATACAAATCTTGTACTATCCATACAACCTTACCAAGCCGGATCAAGACCCTGTGATAAGGTAGAGTTTCTGTATTGTTCCTCGAATGATAGGCCGGTGACCCTGTAGTGGACCATCATGGCTGACCATACACTGTTTATTGATCCATCAACACTAACACAACCATGAGTAATTAACTAAATAAATGAATAAACAAAGAAATAGATATGTAAATGTATAAATGAGTGGAGCTAAATGAAGATGTATATTAATCAATGAATGAATAACTTGTGGTCCAGCTAAATAAATATGCAAAGAATAGATGAGTAGATAAAGAAGTTGCTTGATTAATATGCATGATTATTGTTAGGACATTAAAACATTTTGATGAAAATGGGTAAGGAGACGTGAATCTCGGTCCAATATAAATTCCTTCGAAGGAATGGCACTGACCAAGGGATCCCCATTCTCCACACAACTGCTCGCCAGAAATACCAACACTCTTCGGTCAGCCGAGGGAGAATCAGAAAGAATCGCAACTTTTTCTGTAAATCCCCTTTAATCCCGGCATGTGGGATTTGTTCTCGGGATCCAATGTCCGTTGTTCTCGGGTTTATCTTCATTTAGATAAAGATAACTTCATTGCATTTTAAAAAGTTATATGGACATGATGAACGCCTGGGTCATTAATGATCTGTTTACGCCTAGTACGAGGGTGTGTACAGTTGTAAAGGAGACACACGAGTCCCCAGGTTCCTGCGAGTTATCGTTCTCCTCCTGTGTTTATTGCCTCTTCTTGTTAGGGGTAATCGTTTTGGGTGTTTTCTTTCAATTCTGTTCTCCACTTGTTGCCCGGCTCGCCTTATCCGACGGCTGGCGTCAATGGCCATGTCATTTGTTTTCTCGACGTTTTGCATTGTTTTACCCTCAATTCGTTTTCTTTCGTCCGACCCACTTTTCCTGTGTTTGCATTCCGTTTTCTCTTCTTTATCGCCCCGGCCACTGTTGTCCTCCCTTTGTGTTGTACGTCTTACTCCAACATTCATTTATCTTTCTTTTTACATTTTACCTTCATTTCCACCTGCACTATATTCATTCCAATATAGAAATTTCCTTTGTTTTTATCTCCTCTCTCTACTGTGCCTCCCATACATTCTTTTTCTCTCTTCCTTCTTTTCGTCCCATTGGCTCTATTTTTTATTGATTTTCATTTCCCCTCTTCCATTCTCAATTTCCTTTTACATTGTTCCAATCATTCCATTTTGTTCTCCCTTTCTACTTCCCCCCTCGTCTCTTTCCCCTCTCCTCCTCCTCCTCCTCCTATTGCTCTTCCTATTTCTTCTTTGTCTCAGTCCTCTTATTCGCTTCTCATTCGTTAATCTTCCTTTTCTCATTCATTTCCATTATTTGAATCCCGTCCTCTTCCAATTCTGTTTTTTTTTTTTTCAATTTCCTTTCTCCCCTTCTTCTCGTCTGTTCTCACACACCCCTCTTCTTTGTGTTCACCTGTTCACGGCCTCCTCTACTCCCTCGTTCTTTAGCACATCTGTATGCCTCCTTTAGCTCCCTTTAAGCCTATTCTTTCTCATATTCCTTTTCCTTATCTTCCTTCTTTTTCTCATTTTCATATTTCTCCTTTATTGTCTTCTTATGCGCTCTCCCGTCCTTTTTCTCCTCCTTCCTCTTTTCTTGTTTCTCCTTCTCTTTTTCTAATCTTTCTATTCTTTCTTCCCACTTTCTCCTCTTCCTCCTTTTACCATTTCTGCCCCGCCTCCTTATGCTTTACCTTCCCCTCGTTCTGTCATGCTCCCTCTATTCCCCTCCTTTTATTTTTCTAACTTTTCCTTTTCGTCTTCACCATCTCCCTTCTCCTCTCATTCCTCCTACTCCTTCTATCATTTCTCTTCTTTCAAATTCTCACCTAATTCAAATACTCAGAACGGAGAGTCTTGTTACAAATGGCGATCTTGTTTTGTTATAATTAATATGCTCATTGTTAGCTATTGAACAGATGATCACACACAGATTTTAATTGTCGCTGTGATGGTGCATTTTGTTCCAGAAATATTTATTCATGTTATCTGACTGGCTAATCTATATCACTAAATTCTTCCGCACTATGATCATATTGTCGTTATCAATTTAATTTCATATTTCTCCCGTCTTCTTCTTTTATATGTACATGGGTTTTGCTATTGTTTTGTGATGATCTTCACTTCTTTGTTTATAGGGTCGAGCGTTGGGGAAAACCGTACTCTGGCAATTTATAGTGATTAACCTTTTCCCAACCTATCTTCTCCGTTATCTAAATGATAATAATATTCCTTTTTCAAATCATGGTAATTTTTCTTCTTCCCCTCTCTACCTTCATACCTCTTCTTCTTCCTCCCTTTCCTCCTCTTTTGCCTCCTCCTATCACAATCCCGATTCTTAACCTCTCCAGCGCAGTGGCTTATTTTACGGATCTCGTTCCGGTCAAGAGCAGAAGGCGATTTTATGAGTTTGAGGTGACGCAAACGCAAACGCAGACGCGAACCCGAACGCAGACACGAAACCTAGACGCGGAACGCTGACCCTTGATAGGGAGGATCTCCCTCTCGATCGAAAAGATGAGGACCCCAGGAAGGGAGTTTTATTTGCATTTTTCTTGCTTTCTTCATTTTCACTGAACCCCTTTTTTCAATTCCTTTATCTGGTTCTTCTTTATGAACCTTTTTCTTACTTCCTTTTGCTGTATTTCTCTCCTTTTTCTCTCTCTCCCTTTTCTCCCCCTCTCATTTTTTTTTTTCATTTTGCAAAGCAGGGGGGCCGAGGGAATGAATAAAACAGCCTGGGAAAACTGCCACCGGGTGTGAAATGGGCTAATCTAGATTTGCTCCCTTTCTTTCTTTGTAGGTGTGGCATAGAAGTGAATCAAATCAACTGGCCACAACCAAAGTGAAGAAAGACAGTACCGTTTGGTAAAGAAACGATAATTAGACAAAAACGTTCGGACTACGTTTCTTATTGACCAGTTCTTTTTCTACAAATTATATTCACGTGTCATTTGTGAAATACTGCAATATATATATATATATATATATATATTATATATATATATATTATATATATATATTATATATATATATATTATATATATATATATTATATATATATATATTATATATATATATTAATATATATATATATTATATATATATATATTATATATATATATGTATAATATATGTATATTATATATATATGTATATTATATATATTATATATATATATATATATATATATATATATATATATATATTTGGCTGATGGAGACAATAATTTGTCTAAAATACTTATCAATATATATATATATATATATATATATATATGTATGTATGTATGTATGTATGTATGTATACATAATCACTCAGCATATCTTGTAAGTCTTTTGTTCTTTCTGGAATAAGAATTATGTCATCTGCAAATCCTAGGTAATTAGAATATTCTCTATTACTCTTCAAATTTTTCTCTTCCCAACTCAACCTTCTGAAAATCTCTTCCAACCAAGCTGTAAATAATTTGGGTGAAATGGCATCGCCTTGCCGTACTCCTTTCTCGATCTTGATCTTTTTTGTATCATTATGTAGTCGAATTATAGCGGTATCTTTCGCATAAATATTTTCTAAAACCCTTACGATCTTTTCGTTTGTACCCTGGTTGCGTAACGAGTTTAGTACTGCTATTTGTTCTACCGAGTCAAAGGCCTTGTCATGATCTACAAAAGCTAAACAGAGAGTTATATTGTATTCTGTCGTTTTCTCGATTAGTTGGTTCATCGCCTATAGATGGTCTAGAGTCGAATATCCGCTCCTAATGCCTGCCTGTTCTTTCGGTTGGTTTCCATCTAAAACTTAACTTAGACTATGAGTAAGGATCTTGGAGAATACTTTATATAAATTTGATAGCAAGCTAATCGGTCGACAGTTACTAAGGTCCTTCTGGTCTCCTTTTTTATGAAGTAAAATCACCATAGCATTGCATCACGATACCGATGTACTATGCATCCCAGAGACATACCTCGTAAATTGTATATCTCTCCTTTCCGCTATCAGCACCACTTCTAGAAAGGCCATACGTGCATACTAATTGCAAATAATACAAATGCTCCCATCAATCTTACCATTGGCACCAACATTTGTGATTTCCTTGTATACCCATCACGCATACAATTATTGGAAAATGAAACCCCTTATCAAATATGCACAGTTACCTCCAACGTGCTGAAAGCATAGGAGACCATTCAGGCATGTCATTTTAATACCGTAGATTTTATTGGTGCTCGAGTGTATTTACTCACTCTCTTTAACAAATTCAGACATGCAGTTGCGTTACCAGGTGAACCTCTTGGACTTACAAACCTCATTGAATACCATATACCCCTTCGGGAAAACGCAAAGCCACTGTTCATCCCTGCATACAGATTACCTTACAGTAAACGAAACATTGTAGGCGATCTCATCACGGATATGATCAAACAGGACGTTATAGAGCCTACCCAGTCGGCATGGAATTTCTCTCTTTTCGTTATTCCCAAACACAACGCTTCATTCCGTCCAGTTGGTGATTTTAGGGAACTCAACAAACTCACTATACCCGAAAGACATCCGCTCCCTCATCTACACGACATTTACACTCCATCGGTCAAAGCAACACTGTCTTTACAACTCTCGACCTCATGTTGGGTTATTTCCTAATCACCATTGGTGCACAGTCCAGACCTCTCACAGCCTTCAGCACAAACAATGGACACTATCAATTCAAATGCTTTACCATAGGACTTAATTCAGCGCCTTCTGTCTTCACTCGTCTCATGTACACAGTATTAGAAAGAATCTTAGGCCACTCAGTATTCATGTACTTAGATGACATTATCATAGTTTCCAAATCTATCAGTGAACACTTACACACGCTTGAAACTGTCCTCTCCCGGCTAGCAAAGGCAGGTCTTAAACTGAATTTTAAGAAGTATTCCTTCAGAAGGAAATACGCTTCCTAGGGCACGTCCTTAACTCACAAGGTTGCTATGCAAGACAAGGTCAAGGTAGTCATAAAGTTTCCACGCCCTACTTCTACTGATCACACCTAATCCTTCCTTGGTCTCTCAGGCTTTTACAGACGGTTTATCAAATGATACGCTGGCATAGCAGCACCCTTAACCGCCTTACTGAAGAAGAACACTCCTTTTAATTGGACACCTGACCAAGAAAAAACACTCAATGACTGAAAAACAGCCTTAACAATGGCGCCTGTCCTAGCGTTCCCCGACCACAAGCTTCCATTCACATTCTACACAGTCGCGTCCTACACAGGCATCGGTGCGGTGCTCATTCAACAACATTACTCGAAACTCAAGCCTATTCCCTATGCTAGCCCCACACTTATACAAACACGAAAAAAATTACTCGGTCACCGATATCGAAGCGCTAGCTATCATTTACGCACTCAAATACTTCAAAGAAATCATAGTTGGCTATGAGATATATATACACACAGATCACTAACCAATTCTGCACATTTTCAAAGAAAAAATCTCACAGGTAAGCTACCACGTTGGTTCCTTACGATTCAAGAATTCATGCCCACCTTCCATTTTGTTCACGGCAAAGCGAATGTCGTCGCTGACGCCCTAAGGAGATATGTAGCGACCTTCAGTCAAGTGTCAATTCCAGGAAACCTTACGCAAGCGCGCATTTCCGAAACGCAAAAATCAGGTCCCATTTGGAAACACATGATATATTTCATCATTTCAGGCGATACAACAAATACTGGTGATTTTCCTCCAAAAATCGAAAACTACACTATGATTGACGAAATACTGTATCACAAAACAACTCAAAAACAAACACAAACCTAGCCGTACTGTGCTCCAGCTCGTGGCTCCTACTGACCTCATTCCTGAAGTACTGAAGCTGGTACACGACTCACCCATTGTTGGTCACCCAGGAAAGAACAAGTCTCTCACAAGTCACTAAGAGGAAAAATATCCACGATCACGTAGATGCTTGTCATTCATGCGCTTCCCATAAAGGTCACATTAGCGGTCAAGCTCCAATTACAACATATCCAGCTCCTTGCAAGCCCTTCGAGACCATTGTTATCGGCCTTCTTAAATTGCCACGTACCCCTAGCGGAAACCAATACCTCTTTGTCTGTGTAGATCATTTCTCCTGATTCTCCATTCTCTCACCACTGCAAGACAGGACTGCACAAGTCGCACAGACACTGGTTGACAAGGTCATATGCCCATACATCACACCAAAAACACTCATCTCAGACAACGGTACCGAATTCAACATTGACATACTCACAAACATTTGCAACCTTTTTAGCATAAGAAAAACTGTAACACCTTAACTTACCACCCTAGTTCCAACGGACTAGTAGAGCGTCAAAACAGGAAGATTCTTAATGTTCTCAGACACCTTGCCTCAAACATATACTCATCTTGGGATAAACATGTACCAATGATCCAAGCAGTGCAATTAATAGGTCAATATCGGAGTCTCCACATACCGTCCTTTTTGGTTCGGATAAAAAGCTCCCATATGATCTTCTCACTTCAGACTTACCCCCCTCCCATATATAACTTCAGTAATTATGTTAAGTCAAAGTCCAGAAATTCTACACTCTCTTCAATAAAATTCCTGACACCCTTACTCTCAAAAAATGGATATGGCACGGCCTCATAATGCAGAAGCAAGGCATTTCAACATTGCAACCAGATACATTGTGTACGAACAAAACCCTACTCCTACATCAAAACTGTCTGAAAAGTTCACAGAACCATTTTGCGTTCTTGACATCCTACCAAATAATAAAATAAAAACCCTTTGCTTGCAACACGCTTGCTCGCAACACTCAGCAGAAAAGATCCTCCACATAGACAATTGTAAGATTGTTTCCCGAGGGCCTCGACCTCACACATATCCCCTCACCTGCCCTAGCACCCGTTCCTGCTCAAGATTCTCCCATCCTACCCATCCTAACTCTTACTCCTCTTCCGGGATACAGTCTAAGACAAATTAAAATCTTGTAGATCAGACCCTTGGTTGAACTGAATTGTATCTAGTTTTCATCATGTTTTCCATTTCTCTCATATGGTACCTTCAAACTTTACATATATCGTGTCTATGCCAAATATATCATGTCTATGCCATCCGGGTGAGGTCACTGGATAGCAGCCTGACCGAGTACTCATGTTGTACACATTGCATATCAACAGTCTGC
>NC_134812.1:45284395-45301895 GCF_046742065.1 Oratosquilla oratoria
TCCTTGAGGGACGTGCGTATACCGAGGAGGACCATTGGAAGCACCGTAGACCAGTTGGCGCGGTCGCATGCTGTTGCTGCAAGTGAAGCCTTGGGTTGTCGGTGGAAGCGTTTGACGAGTCCGTTGGATTGAGGATGGTAGCTTGCTGTTCTGAAACGTCGGATACCTAGCAAAGACATAACCTTGTTCCATAGATTGGATTCAAATTGGCTACCACGGTCGGATGTGAGGCTGAGTGGTGTACCGAATCTTGAAATCCAGGTAGTTATAAAAGCTTTGGCTACTGTATCTGTGCTTATGTCAGTAAGCGGGATTGCTTCGGGCCAGCGTGTAAAACGGTCTACACAAGTAAGAATATACCTGAAGCTGTCGGAGAAGGGAAGCGGTCCGACGATGTCGATGTGGACGTGCTCGAGTCGAGTGGAGACTGGGCGAAAGGTACCTGGAGGGGAGATGGTGTGGCGTGTGACCTTGGAAGCTTGGCATTTGACGCAGGTGCGGGTCCAGTGACGAACGTCTTTGGCGATTCCACTCCAGATGAAGCGTGACATCATGTGCTGCGAAGCTCGAATACCTGGGTGGGAGAGGTCATGTAAATGGCGGAACAAGGGATACCTGTGGTTCTCGGGCAAGTAGGGACGGATGGTGTCCGTGGATACATCGGTGTAGAGCTGAGTGTTGGTTCCAGGGAGCTGTACCTTCTTGATCTGCAACGCGGGGTTTTCCATCAATCGCTGCAGCTCGGTATCACTAGCTTGGTCTGCAGCGATAGCGGCGTAGTCGATGAGAGAGGTAGAGACTGCAGATATGTTGCGCGAGAGTGTGTCGGCAGGACAGTTATCTTCACCTCGAACGTAACGAATATCTGTGGTGAATTGGGAGATGAAAACTATGTGTCGTAGTTGTCTAGGGGAGTATGTTGTTTTGTTATGGATGAATGTTGCTGTGATTGGTTTGTGGTCGGTGTATATGTGGAATTGTCGCCCTTCAATGAAATACCTGAACCTGTTGACAGCCTTGTAGATGGCTAGGAGTTTCTTGTCGAAGGCGCTGTATTTCTTCTCGCCATTGTTGAGCTTCTTTGAGAAGAAGGCGATGGGTTTCCAGGCGTCGTTGATGTATTGTTGCAGAACTGCGCCGACACCTGTGTCTGAAGCATCTGTCGAGATGGAAGTGATAGTATCAGGAATATGGAAACTAAGGGCGGTAGCATTCCCGAGTGCTTCTTTGGCTGCCATGAAAGCTGCATCAGTTTCGGCGTCCCAGTTGAGTACGATGGAACGTCCCCTCTTGCATGGCTTGATCATGGAGTAGAGCGGTTGGAGCAGTTGAGCGCAGTCTGGAATGAAACGATTATAAAAGTTTAACATACCAAGGAATTGCTTGAGTTGGCGCTGTGTTGTAGGTTTCGGAAAACTCTGGATGGCGTCGCAGCGGGATGAGACAGGGGTGACGCCTGAAGGTGTGACGGTGTGTCCTAGAAAGTTGATGGATGAAACACCGAACTCAGATTTCTCGAGATTGATGTGGATGCCGTAGTCTTGTAGTCGGGTAAAGACTTGCTTCAGATGGTCTTGGTGTGTGGCTTCGTCAGGGCTGGCGATGAGCACATCGTCGATGTAGGTGAAGCAAAAAGGCAGGCCTCGTAGGACTTCGTCCATGAATCTCTGGAAAGTTTGGGCAGAGTTCTTGAGGCCGAAGGGCATTCGAACGTATTCGAACAAGCCAAAAGGTGTTGTGACAGCTGTTTTGGGGATGTCCGGCGGGTTGACTGGAATATGATGGAAGGCTTTTACAAGATCGATCCGGGAGTATAGGCGAGTTCCTGCAAGGTTTGAGGAAAACTCCTGTATGTTGGGAACTGGGTACCTATCCATCACAGTTCGCGAGTTGAGGGCGCGGTAGTCACCGCATGGTCTGATGTCACCGTTGCTTTTGGGGACGATGTGGAGAGCTGACGACCAGTTGCTTGAACTTGGACGAATGATACATTGACGCATGAGGGCTTCCAGTTCTGCCTTGGCTAGCTTGAGGCGTTCCGGAGCCAGACGACGGGCTTTGGCGTAGACTGGAGGTCCCGTAGTCTCTATGTGGTGCACTAAGTGGTGTTTCACAGTCGTGGTCGTGGAGTAAGGTTGTGTTAAGGCAGGAAAGTTCCTGAGGAGAGAAGCAAACTTGTTATCGGCACTGATGGTTGAAAGCTGGCTACTTACTCCGGTTGTTGGCCTGGCGTTGGATGACATCGATGTAAGGGGGTCGTGGAGCTTGCGATTTTTAATATCGATCAGGAGATCGAAGTGGGTCAAAAAATCGGCGCCAAGGATTGGTTGGGAAACTGCTGCAACGTAGAAGGTCCACTCAAAGGATCGGCGAAGGTTGAGTTCTAGCTGAAGTGTCTTCCTCTTGAAAACGGGTATCTTGGTGCCGTTGGCTGCGTAGAGGTAAGACATCGGCGGCAGTGATTGCTGGGTTGCTGTGGCAGGCAGGACACTGACTTCAGCTCCGGTATCGATGAGGTATGTGGTGTTGGAGAGTGGATCAAATACGAAGAAGAGTTTCGATGTATGTTGGCGAACGCTGTGCGCCGTTAGCGTTCGCCCATCTTGTTTAACGGTGCCGGTGAGAAGGTGCACGGCTGTGTACATTTCCTCGCATCTTGTCCAAAGCGATGATGGTAGAAGCAGACGCCTGATGTTTGCTTGGGTCTTCCTCTGGATGTAGACCTGGAGCGGTTGCGGTAGTATCTTGGTGACGGGGGTCGTTGTTGAAGATTGGCAACCTGCTCTTGGAGGGCGCTAACCTGGAGGGTGAGTTTGGAGACTAGCTCGGTTAACGCCTGAGTTGCGGACTGGTCGGCGAGGTTAGCGATGGTAGGGCGCGCAACTGGTACCGAAGCCATGAACTCATCAGCGAGCGTGGCTAGCTCGTCGAGCGAGAGCTTGTTCTTGGCGTTGAAGAGGTTGCCTTGGATGGTTGTTGGTAGGCGCTGGTAGAATAGGTGGCGCAAGATGGAGGTGTCGAATGTTGCGTATTTGTCTCCGAGCAATCGCTTCATGCTTCGCAGCAAGTCGGATGGTTTCTCATTTCCAAGTTCTTCTCTCGAGAGGAGCTCCTGCAGGCGTGTAGCTTCGGAAGACTCAAGGCGGTCCAGAACGGCTTTCTTCAAATCCTCGTATGGGGTACCGGATGTAGGTGCCTTGGAGATGGTGTCTGAAACTTGGAGGAGTACGTCAGGTGGTAAGAGGCCACAAGCATGTGAAAACTTCTTAAGGCTGGTGGTAATGCGGTTTGCCGTAAAGTTACACTCGAGGATTGTGAACCATATTGTTGGGTCGCGGTTGGAAAAAGGGGGTGCGCGGAATGCACTTACTTCCTGTTGTTGATCGTCCGTCATGCTTACGTGATTAGTATGCAGCGATGTTCGTGGGCAGCTGGGTTGGTCAGAGCAGTCCGGGTTGGCGGGGTTGGGCAGGCTGGGTCAACGGGCAGGACAACCCGGGACAGCGGGCGGGGCTGGGCAAGCTGGTGCGGCAAGCAGGCCGGAGCGGTGATGCTGGGCTGGGCAGCCAAGCCGGGACGGCGGGACGGGGCTGGTGCGGCGTGCAGGCCGGGCGGGTGGAGCCGGGCTGGACGAGCAGGCTGGGCGGCAGGGGCGTCGAGAGTCCACGGCTGGCGACTGAAGTCCAGGGCTGGCGGCTGAAGTCCAGGGCTGGCGGTTGAAGTCCAGGGCAGGCGGCAGGGGCGTCGAGAGTCCACAGCTGGCAGCTGAGGCGGCGGAAGTCCAGGGCTGGCGGTCGGTCACTCCAGGGTTACCAATTGTAGTGGTTGCTCAATTGTCCTTGTTAGAAGCGGTCAGCCTGAAACGAGTTGCAGGGACAAGGTATGGGAAGTTTTTTATAGTGGGGAGTAAGAAAACACCATTTAGTTTGCCGTGGTATGGTTCCCTTAGGCACATTTGGAATGAATGCTTGCGCACTCTGTGCCGACGGCAAGCAATGTTCTCATCGGAAGGCACCCGTAAGATCAAAAGATCACCGCGGTTTATTTACCCTTATGCACCCTTGGGATAAACACTGCCGTGTTCAGTGCAAACAGCTTGGTACTCTTCCTTAAAGAAGCTAGGTTATTTAAAGTCCCATGACTGATCTGTTTATTAAAAATGGCGATGATACTTTGTACAGAAATGTTGGCGAAATTCTAGATTCTTTGTCTTTAGTATACAATTATTCAAAATATATTTACAATATATAAATATCCTTTTTACAGGATGCAGAGGGATATGTTTTATTTTATTTATATAATGAATTAAGTTATTATAATGAACATTGTTATTATATTAATTAAAATTAGTCGAACGCATGTTTAGTCGAACGCATGTTCTAAGGGGTGACTATTGTTTATCCCGTACTCGGCGATCACAAGTCCTGAAGGGGTAATTACACGTGTTGGCTACAGAACACTACAAGGTAAATAAGATTCTAGGACTGATGGTGCGATCTTTTGATTTTAAAAGACCAGCTGTCATGAACAAGCTTTAGAAAACGTTAGTTAGTCCACACTTGGAATAAGCTTGTATCCGTATGGTCACCGAATCTCATTAAAGGCATTGACAGAAATATAAAAAATGAATCATACGAAAATCGACTGAAGTCCCGTCCACACGGAGCATCACACATCAGCGACTTCATGCAGTCGTGGTGTTGAAAACATGACACTAGCGTCCAGACGGGCTGCATCACTGCGAATACCCTTGCGCGAGCAACCACGTCTCAGACATCATTTGGCTTTCACGGGAGGAGGATGTCTGCCGACGCTCTACTCTGCCAAGAAACTCTACCGTGGGGTATAATTGCTGTGTGTGCAGCTAGAAAAAAAAATGAAAAAGAAACGTCGGACTTTGTGATGCAAACAGTGGCTTTCTCTGTAAAATATTTGTAAAGCTCAGGCAAAAAATTGAAAAAGAAACGTCGGACTTTGTGATGCAAACAGTGGATTTAGTAAAATATTTTTAAAGCTCAGGCAAAAAATCAGACAGACTTTGAAAATTATATGCGAATGCTATTCCATGCATTTCATGAATTGCTGAAAAAGATACATCCATGTATTAGCAAGCCGGACACCGGCATCCGTGACAGCATACCAACTGGTGCTCGCCTTGAAGCAACACTTTGCTTCCTTGCCGCTGGAGGATCCTACACAGGTCTCCAGTATTTCACTAGAATTTCAAGACAGAGCCTCAGTCTGATCATCCCTGAAACATGTGCAGCCATATATAATGTCTTAAGGGAGGATTATCTTAAGGTGAGTTTCATAGGATGGGTACAAAGTACAGTGATAGTTTTCATTTCTTTATTATTTTTACACATTTCTATATATCACATGAACAATAAAAGCATGTTCATAGTAGCTATGTAAAATTGTGCTTTGTATGGCAATATGCTGTAACCTAAGTACCTTTTCATGCCAGGAATTTGTCCGAACATTCTACTTGCAATATCTGATGTTCCCTATTAAGATCTTCCATGTCACCCATACTTATAGCATCAAATATTAGCTTTTTGGCTAATTTCCGCTGGTCTTCACTCATATTCTAAGTCCATTATATACTAACTTTGCTACACTGTCCAGATATGGATCTACATCCACATGACTGGGAAGGGATGAGACTTTACTTAGAGCAATTTCCAAAACTTTATCAGTTTGGTCAACTGCCTTCCTCTTCTTTGAAGTCCCACTTGAACTACGTGCAGAGAAGTGGGAAGACGACGGCGAGGGGTTAACTGAAGATGCAGATGTCAAGCTGGGTGCAGGTTGATGACAGAGAGTGGAGTGGCCAATGATGAGTCATCGTTGGTCTCCTCATTCCTTGGCAGAGTTGCCAATTCACCTATCTGTGGAGATTTTTTTTTTTTCTATCAAGGTTATTAATAATTTACCTATATTTACAAGGAAAGGACGAATTTTATTCATTTATTTATTTATTCTCTTTTTTTTTCTTCTTTTTTTTTTTTTTTTTTTTACATTTTCTTTACAGATGCCAACACTCCTGACGAGAGGAAGGCAGTGGCGAAATGCTTCGAAAAGTGGAATTTCCCGCACTGTGTTGGAGCGGTAGATGGGAAACATCGCAATACGGCCTCCAGAAGAGAGTGGTTCCTACTACTTCAACTACAATGGTTCGCACAGTATAGTTTTCATGGCTGTAGTGAACGCAAATTACGAGTTCCTCTATGTAGACGTTGGAACAAATGGGAGAGTTTCGGATGGTGGTGTGTGGGTAAACTCGAGCCTGTGTGCGCGCCTGCAACAAGGAACAATAGGTCTTCCTGAAGATGAGCAGCTGAGTGACAGCCACAAAATACTGTCATACGTCTTCGTTGGTGATGATGCCTTCCCACTCAAGAGGCACTTTTAAGCATCAAAATAATGAACAAAGAATTTTTTCCTACAGGCTTTCAAGAGCGCGCCGAGTTGTTGAAAAGGCATGTGGCATTATGGCAAATAAATTTCGTGTTCTCCTGAGTGCAATAAATTTGTCCCCTCAAAAGGTGGAGAATATTGTTCTTGCCTTCACGGCCCTGCATAATTTCTTGCACAGGGAACACACATCAACCTATACACCTGTGGGTAGCTTCGACAATGAGAATATTGATGATGGAGTAGTAACACCAGGGGCATGGCGTGATAACAGGCAGCTTCTGCTTTTGGACCGATTACAGAGACATCCGACAAAAGAGGCACAAGACATCAGGAAAGAGTTTATGGACTACTTCAATGAGGAAAGAGCTGTTCCTTGGCAACAACGTATGTGTGGAATATACTAGAGAGAGAGAGAGAGAGAGAGAGAGAGAGAGAGAGAGAGAGAGAGAGAGAGAGAGAGAGAGAGAGAGAGAGAGAGAGAGAGATTAAAATATTTATTAGGGATATTTTAATTTGTATACAAAGTTGAATTATGCTGATGTACTTATAATAAAACTATGAACTTACTTGTTGTGTGTTTCCTCCGCTATCTAAGTTGTAAGTCGATGCACGTACATAGTCACCCCCCTAGAGAGAGAGAGAGAGAGAGAGAGAGAGAGAGAGAGAGAGAGAGAGAGAGAGAGAGAGAGAGAGAGAGAGAGAGAGAATAATAATTTGTTTGGCATATACATCTTTAGTATATAAATTATGGTCATGCTTATGTACACACATTTGAATTATCAACTAACTTGTTGAAGGTTTTCAGTAGTTTCTACATCTAAACTGGAAGCAGAGGCACGTATGATTTCTCCCTCAACAAGGAAAAGTAAATCATTAAAGCACCACAGTTTTGGAGTGTATATATCTTTCGTGCCAGCACCAGACTTCTTTGATGCATTGATGGCAGTCATTTCCCGAAACTGTGTTTTCAGTTAAGGGAGTTTTTTGGTAATGTCTTCATTCCGCACATTACATTTTGTTAAAGAATATAAGTCAGCTTTTAGAGTTTCGATGCTTGTACTTTTTATATTTCTTATCTTATATTCTTTGCACTTGATATTCCAAATGGCTGTGTGCTGCTTTAGTAGCTCGATGAAATGTAATGTAATAGTCTTCGTCCACTCGAACGGCTTTGCGGAAGTTGCTTGTGCCATTGTATGAAAATAGAAGAGCGAAGCAGAGCGTGTGGTTCCTCTCCCTTTAACTGTCATTGACACACTGCTCAGCAATTTGAAATGGCTTCGCCCCATGACTGCTTTCATGATGCTACGACGAATTGAAAGTCAATTTTTTCAACTCATCGCTTCAATACATAGCGCATCAAAATGCTTCGTGTGGGCGGGGCCTAAAGCATATGAACCTATTTTCCCTGGAAAAGCGTATACTCGGGTGATTTGATAAAGGTCTTTAAGATTCTAAATGGAACTGATATCAAAAGTGACATAATCTTCATACTGAATGCGAATAAATAGATAAATAAATAAATAAATAAGTAAATGAATAAATGAATAAATAAGTAAATAAATAGATCAATAAACAGATAGATAACAAATAGATAAATAAATGATAAGAAGGAAGTAGATTTAATTTGGAAGTGGATAGAAACAACTTCACCAACCGTGAAGTAAGTGAATGGAATAGACTTCCTGTAGAGTTAGTGCAATGTAGTACATTTCGAAGTTTTAAAATTCATTTAGATAAACACCTAAACTATATGCTGCAATGCCTATCATTTATTATTCTTTATCTGTTTGTTTTTATTACTTATTCATTTATTATTTATCATGAATTATTATTATTTTTCTGTTTGTTTAATATTTGCCATTATCTATTTATTTGTTTTATTCATTTATCTACTTTTCCCGCATCCGACCTAGTTATGGACCAAAAGATCTCCTGTTGGCATGCTTTTCTTTTGTAGTATAACAGGATCATTTACACTAGATGTAACCACAAGAGTTCATGCGTTCTGAAAAGTAGCGAGTGGATAGGGCATCTCTGATTAGCTGAAAATAACAGGTGTGAACCGGGATCATGTGTTTCAAAGATTAGCTTCCCTTACCTTTCCTTTTCTTTCCTTTCACTTTCCTTTTCCTTTCTCGTGTTCCTCCTCTTTCTTCCCGTCATTTCCCCCTCCCTCTCTTTCCCCTTCCTTCACTTTCTTCCTTCCTCCTCCTATTTTCTATTTCCTAGATCCTAGCTTCCCTTTGCTCTCGCTCTCCTTCACCTTGTGTTTGTACTCATTCCCCATTTTACCTTCTAGTCCTTTCCTCTTCCCTGTCTTCCTGTATTTCCCTCTTCCTGTATTTCCCTCTTCCTGTCTTTCCCTCTTCCCTTCCCTCTTCCCTCCCTCCCCCCACACCTCGTCCCCCGTTCTATTCTTCCTTCCTTCCCCTCTCCTTCGCACTCCTCTCCTGCAGTGCCAGAAGCTGCGAAAGTCCGTAAGTCTAGCCTGTTTGTTCTCCTTCACGGACCCTCTATCCGATGTCTCGTCTTCGCATCTCGGGGCCCCTGTTGTCTCTCCAAATTTGCTTTCCAGAGTTTGTCTGTCTGTCTCTCAGTCTGTCTGTCCGTCTGTCGTTCTCTCAGTCTACGTTTTCAATTCTAGCTGCAGGCCCTGCGTTCTCCATTTTCTATGTTTCTGGAGCTAAGTAAGTCCACTCCGTTTTCTCAGTTGTGGCCCACTCGTTCCATTTTCTATCTTTGTGAACAGTGTGCTTCGTTTTCTATGTTCCTGTCTATTTCTGTTGATAATAATTGCTACTGGTTCAACGTACTTTTTTATATTGAACCTCTGAATCCATTTTCTATACTTCTATCTATTTGTTTCTATTGTCGATAATTGGTTAATGTTCTACTTACTCCTTGTTCTAATTTCAATACCCGTGAACAAGTTTAGGCGTGTTTTAGGGTGCAGACCACATTGCTTATGCTCCTGAACATAAACATTCCATTTATAATTGTTTTGCTTTGGTGCGCACGTCATACATGCTGTGTCTTACTGCATTGCTTCTGACCTGGCGAGTGGGCGTGGGAAGGGGTGGCCCTTCATCTACAAGGAACTAGAATGGAAAGGAAATAAATGGGTGACGGATGGGAGTGGGATGATTGGGGGGTGGGAGCGTGCCTTAGCTCCCTACCTCCCTTGTAAGAGAAAGAAGCCTTTAAATATATAGATAGATACCACATGTGAACAGGACTCTTGGACCAAATGCTCCCTCTCATGTCACCACATCTACGTGGATCCATTTTCCTCGATTCTCACCAAAGGTAGCGGCTGAGGCTGATAGTATAACTTATCTATCTATATACCGAGAGCTTTTCCTCCTTTATAATAAGGGAGGTAGCCAAGTCAGGCATGTATCTATTCCCACCTATTTCACTCCCCTCCACCACTCCCTCCACCACCCCCTCCATCCTTCCCAACTTAGCTCCTCATAGATGACGAGTCATCCCTGCATCAGCCAACTGTCCTGGGTCAAACGCAATGCAGCAAGACACAATACATCCACAGCAAGGCCGCTTCACTTAATCGGCGATCGCCCCCTCTCCGTACCTTCATGCAGAAAAAGAGAAGACGGGGATAAATAACTTCGGGCTGCGTCAAAATATCATTCACATATAAGCACCCCTTACACCCACTCCCTATCCCTCCCTTTCTTGTATAACAGTATCATCCATACACAGACATTCTCCACCCTTCCCTATTTCCTACCTTCTCCCCTCTTACTCAGTTCCCCCTTCACCCATCCATCCATCTCATCCTCGGTCGTCCTTTCAAGTTCACTTCCTCCACCTTTGCCTTCCACACCCATTTTACTAATCTCTCATCACCCATTCTTCCCATGTGTCCAAATCATCCCAATAATATTTCATAGCTCTATCTGCCATCTCCTTTCCCACTTTCGCTTTCCTACTCAACTCTTCGTTTCTCACTCCATCCAAACTAGTAACTCCTACCATACTTCTCAGACATTTCATCTCAAACATTCAAAATTTTCTTCTCTGACTCCATACAACGCCGTCGGCACAATCATCCCTTCATACAATCTCCTCTTTATATGTATTCCCAGTTGTCTATTTCTCGTAACACTTTTAAATTCCCCAAGGCATTTACTTGCTTCTCTCGCTCTACTCTCCCTTCTCCTGCCACATGTGATCCCAAATACCTAAACCTATCCACTTTCTCCAGCCTCTCTCCTTTTAGACTTACCTTCAACTCACTGCCACCCTCTATCCTTGTACATCTCATAACCTTACTTTTACCCACATTTACCTTCAACTTTCTTCTATTGCATACCTTCCCAAACTTTGTCAGTAACTCCTTAGTCCTTCGTCTGATCCTGCCACAAACCCAGTGTCGTCAGCAAATAACCGGCTTACCTTCCACTTTTCTCTATTTTCTTTAACCATCTCCAGTCCCCTACCCATTACCTTCGTCATTAACTCACATGTACACAGTATAAGCAGTCACTCTAATACCCTTCCTTCAACGACGTCGTTCTTCTTTTTACTAGCAAAAGTACTACTGGCGATGGTGCGTGATAGGGGGTGGAGGCGGGGTAGGAGATGGTGATATCATTCGGAAGTCTTTAGTCACAACCCAGACGGAAACAGTCCAAGTTTAGTGGTCACCCAGCACTCGGGCAAGTGCGGCAGTAAAGGACGGCACTTATAAGCAAGCTTGAGCAACCATTTCCAGAATCCGACCTACACGGAGAAGGGGCTACAGACGGTGTCCTAAACATACCCCATTCTACTTTCACCTTACTGGGGACATTCATTCTACGGACACAACACTGATGCGAAGGAAGTCAGTAGTCTATCTCTTGCTACACAGTACCTTTTCAAAGTAAATAAAGACCCCATTTCTTCATCTGGAAGATCCTGTTTAAAATGGCCCCTGTCAAACGGATCCTTAGTAGTTGAGCTTGAATCCAGAACTCAGTATAATAATTCAGTACCTCCTAACCCAAGCCAGTGCTTAGAACCAAAATGAAAAATTCTACAACAGTGGGGGAATGGTCAAAATCCAACTGCTCTTATGTTACATAGAACCAGAACTCTTGGATGAATTCTCAGAACAAAAGGTAATCCGAGTCTACCAAACAAAAAGAATAAACAGTATAAAAATACCCTCCTATCTTCACGTAGAATACCTGAGATATGATATAGGAATGTACTACCAATGCCCATTTGTCGATGTTTTGAATGTAAAATAGTTTGGCCATTTGAAACAATGATGTCGCCGTCAAGCAGGCACATGTGTGCACTGTTCGGACCCCGCAAGTGGTTCCTCATGGCGAAACACCCAAACGTGCAAATTGCCGTCAAAATCACGCTGTGCTCTTTCCACTACGTACAATGTACCCTTTTGAGTGTGAAATCCTCAGCATTGGAGATTCGAGGCATAAAATTTTATCAGAAGGCCCGAATCTCAAATAGATTTTTTTTCTTTTTTTATGCAGAAAGAAAATACCTTTCTTTAGATACCCATCGTCTCGTGACATCATTAGAACATTTCTTTCGCATCAAGAGTTCTTTTATTTTTTGCGCTCCTTCCGGCCAATCCTCCTTTCAAATAATAGGTGGACAAACTCATTAAGACTGTCCATTTGGCATGAAGATAGCACACTAGAGTCAACTAACAAGGTATACCAGACACAATAGCCACTCAGGCCCTATGGTCACTCGCCTCAGTACGCTACTGGTTTGCCTTGGCCAAATTATCGAAAAAGAATTGCAATAAGAAATCGCCCAACAAGAGCCTCTTTCCCAATTATCCTCCTATCTCTCTACCATTAACATTTACACAGACCACTCCCGCTCTGACAGCAGGGTAGTTCATGTAGTATCTTCTGCAGACAAAATCTAAATAATTTGCCATCCCAATTTGCTCCAATATTTACCTCCGAACTATTCGTTTTCCCCTCTGCCATGAGCTTTATTCTTAAGTCCTCTTTCCCCGCAATTCTACGTAGTCATTTACGACCCGCGCAAAACCCTGAAAGTTCTTTTCATCCAACAAGTCCGCCACTAATTAATCCATGAGATCCACTCAGGGTTCATCCTAATTTCCTTCTGGTATAAATCAGTATTCTTTCGCTGGATGCTCGGACTGTAGCATCAATCTCCTTCGATTCTTACACTCCACTGCCTGCAACAGAATTGTACCCCACCTCACACTCCGGTCCCTTCAATAGAATTTATGGTAAAATTTACTGGGAGGAACACCCGGCAAACCATTCAAAGACCATCAAATCATCTGTACGTCCATGCCCCTCTTCCCGCCAATGTAACCGATGCTTTGTTGAAACGGCACTAATTATATGTTGTTATTAAAGCCATCTTCCCTCCAACAGTTGCCCTTTCAGTGTACCCTTTACTATATTCTGCATTGTACTTGAATATCCAGCCTAATCAATCAATCGAGAAAACTTCCTACTTTCCCACCTTTCTCCTCTAACAACGATTCCACTTCACCTTATCAAGAAAATAAACACAGATACTCCTGGCTTTTCTCCACACATATTTTTTTCTTTTCACGTGTCACGTCAAAAAGGTGTTCACACCTTTTTGACGTGACACATCAACAACTACATAGCATAGAAATATAATGGTCCCACAAGTACCCACATCCTACGAATTGATCCAGACCTCCCACATAAATCCACGTACCCAAATAAATTCTTGGGTCCTGTTGTTGTCCCCTCCATGCCAGGGTATCTCGAACTAAACTCGGTAGTGTTGGAGGAGGAGAAGGTGGAGGAAGAGGAGGGAAAGGTGGAGGTAGGAACGGAAAGTGTTGCAGCAGTGGTGGCGGTGGTAGTGGTAATCGAGGTGGTGGATGTGTTGGTAGTGACTATGATGGTGGCAGTGGTGGTGGAAGAGGAGGGGAAGGAGGAAGAGGAAGAGCAAGTGGAGGAAAAGGAAGAGAAGGTAGTAGTAGAAAGTGGTAGTGGTGGTGGCGATGATGAAAGTATTAGTGGTGGTGGTTGTGGTGGTTGTGGTGATGATGGAAGAAGAGGAGGAGGAAGAGATCATTAAGGAAAAGGAGAAAGATATAGTAAGAGAAGGTACTTATGGAAACTGTAGCAGTGGGATGGTGGCGGCATCACTGTCCTTTTCAGTAGGCAGATGGTCTGAAACCCAGAGTCCTTCAGTTATTCTCAAATTCAATTCCAGTCTTTTTCTTATTTTCTCTGGAATGAGATTTTCGTGTCCGCTATATGAGTCGCATTTTCGTTTATGCAAATCCATCTTTCTCGTTTTGTGGCAAGTCCCACGCTGTCGAGGAGGTATTTATAGCATTTGGTAATTAACGGCGACTTGTGGCAGGGCGTTATCTCAGTTTCAATAAAGTCGCCCTGAAGTAAAATGGAAAAATATCCACATCGTCCAACTATTCCAAGAAATATTGTTTAACTAGGTTGGCTAAAGCTCTCCTTTTTGTTTACTTACTTATTCATTCTTTTATTTATTTATTCATTGTATATTTTTCTGTTTTTCTACTTATTTAACTACCTATTTGTTTAATTATACCCATCTATGTATTTATCTATTAATTTTGATATTTGTTTATTCATTTATTTACTCATTTATTAATTTATTTTTTATTATTTACTTATAAACTTATTCCTTCATCTATTTATTTATCTACCTATCTATTTATCTATATATTCATCTAGTTATTAATTTATTTATTTACTTATTTATTCACTTTTTTTTTTATTTACTCATTTATCAATTTATTTGTTTATCTATTTATTCATTTACTTATTTACTTGTTTATCTATTTATTTATTATTTCATCTATTTATTCATCTATCTATTCGCTTATCTACTTATCTGTTTACTCGTTTATTTATTCATATATCGATCTGTTTATTCATTCATTAATTTATCCATCATTATTTTTTTTTCCTAAATGGCTGGTAAAGACAGTGTCTTGAGAACGTCAAAAAAGATATAAAAGGGTCTAATGGAGATACGTTAAATTCCATTCCTGCCAAAGATGTGTCAAAATGAATTAAGTAATAGGACTAGATACGAGCACCACCTTAAGTAGAAACTTGGAATTATCCATTGCTACTGCCAGATGGTTAGGTTAGGTTATGTTAGTTTAGGTTTGGTTTAGAAAGGTTAGGTTACGTTTGGTTAGGTCTAGTTTGGTAAGGTTAGGTTTGGTTTGGTTAGGTTAGATTAAGTTAGGTTAGGTTAGGTAGCAATATAATCATTGTTATCCAGAGTTCCATTGAACGGAAACCTTCTGTCCTTTTTTGTGTCCAATAAGCATTGAAATGTTTTCTGGGTTGCAGTAGTGAGTTTGTTTTTAAAAGAAGAAAAGGAGGTGAGAAGTAACTAAATGCCAACTCTCCTTGTGTGAAAAGAAATATAAATGGAGGTGATATAGAAAGATTAGACCTCAAAGCTGCACCTTCAGACAGAAGTGATAGTACTGACTGGGTTTAAACCGAGGGCTGGGTGGGAGGTGTATTTCTCACACGTTAGCATCTGCAAGCAGGTGTCCGTGAGTAATGCTATTATGATTATTCATGATATATGTTTTTTCAGTAATTCCTACTATTTCCTTTCTTCTTCTTCTTCTTCTTCTTCTTCTTCTTCTTCTTCTTTTTCTCGATCTTCTTTTCTTTCTACTTTTTCTTCGTTTTTTATACTTATCTTTCCGTTTGTTTGTTTGTTTTTCATTTTTTTTCAACTTTTTTATCTATTTGTTTTTTATTTCCTTCTCATTCTTACTCTTATCATATATGTCGTTGTTGCCTGTCCACGGGTATAGGTTTTTTAGAACAAATATCCTAGGATTCGCTCATTTGGTTGAATTGCTTCCAATGACGGTTCGATGATTAAAGTGAAACCAATTGTTTTTTTATGAGATTCCAATTTGAGCCAAGAAATAAAGAAGGAAGGCAACTTGGACGTCCTCGACTTTGAGTTATCAAGGGAGAGACGAACCTGTTTGAGTTACGACTTCGGGGGGATCTACTCCGTGGTCATCTTTCAACCTCCTACGGAGTAAGTGGCACTAATGTCTTCTTTCCAGCAACCTCGTACACATTAAAAAACTCTTCCAAGCCACCAAGTTCTATTCACCCTTCGTGTCACTATATAATAGGAATGTACAATGTCAATTAAGTTGATTTGTCTTTTGGCTGATATTTACCTCCCATGTTCTGCAATTTAGCATTCAATTTTCAATACCAAAGTATATTCTTTCTTCATCAATTACCAAAATTAAATCATGGTAGAAGAACTCAGTTACATCGTCTATATTTTTAATATAGTGCATAAACCTGGAGTATTTTTGTAATGTACTGTAGGTATATTTGAATTGCCGGAGGAGCGAAATGGCTTGTGAAGAATGTGTGAACCTGGAGGACCGTCTCAGGAAGTGTGAGGAGGAAATTCGTCTTCTCAAGAGTGCGCTCTATGAGAAGAGTGAATCTTCCCCACAATCCAAAGAGCGTTCCACCTCTTCCATTTCTGCTACTGCAGTGAACGAGTGGCGCTCCATGGGGTGTCCTGGGGAGCAACCGTTAGCTCTAGCCAATCGTTTTGCTCTGCTGGAAGATGAGGTAGCTGAAAATCAGGAGTTCTTGGTGGTGGAGGACTCCATGGTGCGAGGCTATGACGACATCCTTCAGCGGATTTTACCCTGACCATCATGAAGCAAAGGTGGACAAACACGATTACGATTGTTCATACGGGAAGTAACGATGTGGGTAGGGTGAGATCAGAGGGGCAGATATATGAGAAAGCTATAGGAAAAGGTATGGATATTTTTTGGGCTTTTGTGGATTTGGAAAAGGCTTATGACAGGGTAGAAAGGAAGACACTGTGTGAGGTATTACAGATATATGGTAGAGAAGGAAATATTCTAAAAGCAGGCAAGAGTTTTTACGAGAATAGTAAAGATAGTGCTAGAATAAAAAATGGAAAGAATGAATGGTTTGATATAAAGGTGGGACTTCGTCAGGGATGTGTATGTCGTCTTGTCTGTTCAATTTATATATGTATAGGGTAGTGCGAAAGGTAAATGCAAAGGTAGTGGGTCGGAAATTGGAGATGATTAAAGAAAATTGAGAAAAGTGGGAGATATGCCAGTTGTTGTTTGCTGACGACATTGTGCTTGTAACAGGATCAAAGGAGGGATTGAGGAAGATAAATGTGGGTAAAAGTAAGGTGATGAGATGTACAAGGGGAGAAAGTGGTAGCAGACTGGAAATGAGTATTACAGGAGAGAGACTGGAGGAAGTATTTAGTTTTAAATAATTGGGAACGAATGTGGTGGAGGTAGAATGTAGACTGAGTAAAAGCCTTGAAGGATTAAAAAGTGTAATGAGAAATTGACATATGAGAACGGATGTTCAGATGAGATTGTATGATGAAGTGATTGTGCCGACAGCACTCTATGGGTCAGAAACGTGGAACATAAGAGAGGGAGAGAGGAGTTTGAACGTGTTTGAGATAAGGTGCCTGAGAAGTATGATAGGGTTTACTCGGCTTGATAGATTGAGAAACGAGGAGGTGAGGAGGATAACGGGTGGGGAAAAGGATTTGGGAAATAGTGTTGATGAAAGAGTATTGGCATAGTTTGGACACATGGAAAGAATGAGTGAAGAAAGAATAGTAAAAGAGGTGTGGAAGGCAAAGGTGGAAGGAGTCAACATGAGGGGGCAACCAAAGATGAGATGGATGGATGGGGTAAAAGGGGTATTGAGAAAGGGGGTAATGTTTATTGAAGCAGGACGGGAGAGGACAGAAGATAGGGGTGAATGGAGAATGGTTGTGTATGAATGATGCTGTGATGCATAAGTGGGAGTGGGTGGCGGATGAGGGGTAAGGGAGTATGAAAAATAAATTGCCACAGCCCGAAGGAATATCTCCCCGTCTTCTCCATTTCTGCATGAGGGAATGGAAAAGGGGGGTCGCCGACTTAATGAAGCGGTGTTGCTGTGGATGTGCTGTGTCTTGCAACACTGCTTCTGATCCACGGCAGTGCACAAGATGCAGGGATGAC